>NC_009046.1:1034971-1379962 GCF_000209165.1 Scheffersomyces stipitis CBS 6054
ATTTGGTTAAATGACGAAAGTGGGTATATTTGCCTCTAACTAAAGTTGGAGATAGGATATGTCTCTGAGTGTAGAAAGTTCCATAAAGAAGAAACATCTTTGATCATAGACCCTTTCGACATAATTTGCGACAAATCAAAAAATAACTATGTAATGCGGGTTTATTTTGACACTTAAGCGAAAGTGGTTAACCATTTCCTACATACACAGAAACATACTTTTCGCAACAATTGTACCTTTTATACCCAAAATTTCGGCGGCAATTCTAGCAAGCCTTCAAAGATGCAGAAACACAAATTTCCCTACTGTAGAATATACGACAGTTTATGGTTTACCAATGGGACACAATATAAACACCACCTTTAGAGAGACTGAACAAGAATTGCCCTATCCTTGAAGATATACGTACAGAGGTTCATTTAGAAGAAGAGGGTATGAGAGAACGGCTAGAAAGGACCCAGTACAGAAGTAGCTGTATTGCTCTTATTGGTAATATTTCTTAATTGATATGGTAATTCGTGTTATTGTTTACAACATATATGTCTATGAAGAATGGATTGACTGTATTTTGGAACATTAGTCCTGATTTTAAGCGGACATCATTATGAACCCCTTTCCAGTCATCCATTTGGAGAATGACTTCTCTCAGAGAGATTTAACAGCAGATTCGAAATTACACATTCCATGAGAAGTTTTATCTATCGCAGCTTGCAAATAATAATGAAAATGTTCAGATTGTGATTACCACTAAAATAATGGTCTGCTTCAAAAGAATAGCTTCATTTTACAACTAGATCCTACAGTAGTCTTCATTTCTTGATGTCTCCCCATATTAACATTATTAATAGGACTTCGTTTTTCTTTTCAATTACAATTCTTGGAAGTAAACAGACAATATGGACCAGAATGGCTGCCAGTAATTATTCAAAATCCCACATCTCGAAATGCCGCTAACAAAATGCGACCATGACCGCCACAAATATTGCAAACTGAACCCACAATTGCAAACAGGAATTGACGAGAGACTCATCATCCTACCTATGCGTCAACAGTATTGTACGAGGTCCAACTGATTACGCCACTATTGTACGAAAAAAATAAACAAGAATTATCGGTGAAAGATAAGCACATCAAGAACAAGCTTTTTTGATTTCCATCCAATGTAAACAATTCCGTCATAGAAATCCATACTGATGCGAGAACTTAAAATCCTACCATACTTAGCTGTGATGGGGTGTAATGGCTGCTATGGAATCCTAGAGGTTATGTTCGGTTTGGAATGTTATCAGGACTTGCCGATCTTGTAAATTGTGCAGCACTATTAGGAAAGTGCCTGTGCAAACGCTAAAGCCTAGGAAGTTGCATGACGTCATACTGTTATCTAAAGTTGAATTACACTTTGAATTAAATATGCGGATACGATTTCCTCTGCATACAATCCATGCTTGATTATATAATTGTATGTGGTCCGATGTGTGCCCCGAATCGCTGGTATAAACAAGCAATTACAAACATTAATCGGCATACTCTTGTGTCTATCCCAACGAGGAAATGGAGCAACAAGCTCATAGCATTGCCGAACATAAAAAGAAAAAGTAATTGAAACTGGTTGCTCGTGAAGAACTTAGGCTTTGGTCACAGCGGCAGCGTGGGCTGTAATTTACTTATGAGATACCCCTCCCCCAGACTTACTGAAGCTCAGTAGCGGAATTGCTCCCCATACCGAGAGCCAGGCTTCTCATGATAATAAGGTCTAATCTTAGGGGGAGTACCTGGAGATCTAAACGGTTGTAGGGGTTGAACAATGGAGGTGATAGCAGACGTGAGGGGTCAGACGGACTGTAAACTACGTTTAGTTCTACATTTAGTTGTACTCCTCCTGAAGGAAGGTATGACCTATTCTGATTAGGTATTTTATTAGACGGCAGCGTGAAGAATAAATAAACGGGGTATCTAATATTATTAAATTGAATTGAAAGATAAGCAACTCCTATTTTCAGCAGCGCGAAGCAAAATATGGGGAAAGAGGGGATGGCTCCTCAATTTTTGGACGGTTTCACTGCTGAAAATATTAATTCCCCCATTGAGTCGTGAAGCAAGCGTATTACAAATACTCCTTAATCCCGTTGACGCATAAATGGGCCATTGTGAAATTGTCACCAATTGTGTAAGTTTGGCAACGGTTATTTTCCTGTGGCTAAAGTTAAATGATCACTTTTGTACATGCTAGAAAACCGTTTGCTCCACAATGCACTCGGGAATAACGATGGCATCAGCCCGGAAGATTTTGGAATCGGTACCCAGCTTGGTTTATACCGCCGTAATCATTGCAATTCATAAGCAGAGATGGCCCCTATTCGCCACGATTTACGTATTGTGAGTTGGTGATTCTCGCTATCTTCATAATGTTGTATGTGTATGACTTCTATAAAACTATTTCCCCTTAGAACGGCAAGTAACAAAACTAAATAAAATCGGAAAAAATGAACTGAATCTTGAACAGTAAACATTAATTATTATATTACATTAGGCATACCCCACTTGCTTTCTTTTTCGTAACGAACAATTGTCAAGGTTTGATTGTCAAACCATTAACTCAACCGTAGAAGCAGTAGGCTGTAGGGATGTAGATGAGTGGTTGTATGTGCAAAAAATGAGGAGGCTATTCGTCGTTGCTGGCACGTCTGAACTTGAACTTCTTGACCTTTGCAAACTTGATGTAGTCTACGTTCTTGAACGAGTCCATGATGGAGCCAATAGACGAACCACGGCTGTTGGAAGTTTGCGACGACGAACTGTTATTTCTAGTTGAATCATGCGAGAAAGTAGCCCTGCTATTTCCCTCCATGTCTTCGTCGTCTTCGTCGTCTTCGTCGTCACCGTTAATTATAGATTCGTCCAAAATCATGTACGTAGTATCTGTATTGCAGTTTCTGGCAAACAAGTCTGGGTAGAAAGCAGGATCCAAATAAGAGGGCAGTCTAGCCTTCTTGATAGTAGCGTTGCTCACAGGTGAACTGTTGGAGCTGTAGTCTATAACAGCCGAAGATTCAGGTGAAATGATCTCGGACTTTCTTCTGTACACAATGTTGGAGTTCTTCAACTCGTTGTCCATTCTACTCTTGGTAGCCTTGATGAACTCGTTATACAAGTTGATGAGAATATCGTCGTAGATAATCCTTTTGCATTTAGCAAGCAAGTGATGCGAGGGTATATCGTTATAGTTGAACTGCTGTCTAAACATGCAAGGCAAGTTGATTTCGCTAATGCTATTGATGGAGATGAAGTTTTCGTACATCGACTGCCACTTGACCAAGGCAAGATCCGACCCAAGATGGCGGATCAACTCGTTGACTTCCATGACAAATTCTAAGTTTTCCACACAATGTATGTTGGATAAAAATTCTATAAAGTTCTGCTTGGTGTAGTAATTGTCTTTGGACTTAGAGTCGTCAAGCAAGTCGTCAAGCAGGGGAATGATGTGGATAGACTGGTTGTTGTTGATGGAGTAGTTGAAGATGGGACCCTGCTGGTTAAGCTCATTGCTAAGGTCACCGTCTATAATAGGGGGATGAGTTGCGATGACTGTGGAACCACTGGAATTGGAAGAGACGTGAACGGGCTCCCCACTACTAGCAAAGGGAGACGTCATATTGAGTGCTACCTCTGAGGGACGAGGAGCGAAACAGACAAGGAAGTCTCTTGGATAGCCTGGAACGATACGGAGATGCGATAAAGAATAAGTTCAGGCCGAGTCTTCGTGAAAAATGGGTCCATATAATTTAATGCGACTTCGGTATAATCTAGTTACCGTAGGCTATTTAAGTATGATGGAGATAAAGAATAAGTACAATTTGGCTTCCGCTAGACTAGGAACCCACTAGAATACAGACAAAACCAAAAGGTATTAATATATATAGGGAAATGTATAAGTTGAAAACGCCAAAAAAGGCTCTTACAGATAGGTGACAGATTTTAACGGTTTCTCTTAGTATATATAGAATTTCGCCATATGTAATTCGCATTATCTTTGGCATTTTTTTTTTTTGAAATTTATTTGTAAGACCATCTTCAAACCAATGCATGTATGAGCCACAAAATTTCTTGATAATCTTGTCTAACGGAAGGGGAATCGTCGTGGCATCACCAGGGCGTGTCGTGGCCGAGATGCACAAGTATTGGCCACAGGTGGGTAGGTTATTTTTTAAACTTCTCCGAACTTCCAACTATTCCTTCATCGTTCACTTGTAGGCATACCTACCATTGTGCATAAATGCCCTAACAAAACGGCCACAATGGCAAATATTGAAAGGTACAAAACTAACAGGCGCTGGTGGTGGGGGACAGAGTAGATATTTCTATTGTTGGCGGAAACCAAATTGCGTTTCACTCAATACCGGCCGGCTAAACAGTGTAGATCACAAAAAACCCTTTTTATTATTAACAAACATCTCTGAGATCTACTAGCCACGATTTTCAAACTACCAACCAGAACAAACCCATTCTGAAATTCATAGCCCGTAGTTTTCAGTTTTCGTAGCTATTTTTTCACTGGAGTTTTAGTGTAATCCGATCTCGATTATCAACTGGAGTCTACTAATTTGACTCGTACAATAATAACTGACTCCACCGTGCACTCCCACTTGCTCTACCGATCACCAGATGGGTGTCTCGGCGTCGTGGTAACGGATAGGGTTGCTTGGGAGCGAGACGTTGCGCAGTTAGATCCAGCAACTGGTAGCACCAAGCGGAGGAAACTCTTTCGGGCAAACAGACCGTTAACGGCTAAGTGGGTGTGATAGTACAAAGATTTCTTCAATATTGCGCTAGTCCTCCACAACCTGCTAGCACAAACTGGCAGACATACAAATCATTCTACATATACCCTGCTACTTAACAATACCATTGTGTACTTGAGCGGACGCTTGTCCTGTTTTGGGAATCTGTAGACGTACAGGCTACTTCATTTTCAAGCACGCTTTTCGCTATCCTGTAGCCTAGCGATAAACTGTTAGAGGGCTTGCTGAATCGGCAATAAAAAAGGGCCGAAATAAATCACTCAGGAAAATTTTTCATCTTTTTACTATGTAAGACCAGCGCCGGGGCTTGCATGAGTTTTCTGACGACCGATATGGTAGTTAGATCCCACTGAAGCAGTATATGTGTAGATAGTCTCGCGACATGGAAAGGATAGCGCCCCTCATGGACCCCTCTATATGTCATTTATTACTAAAATCTAATGAGATCTACCGAAGAAGATCTGTCGATTTCACAGAACGAAGAAGTTCTCATTATTGTAGCAAGATCACCTAACTCTTTTTATTTTTATTATTAGGAGTTTACGAGATGCCATCATGAGATGCTCTGGCTAGACTCCGAACACACTGTGGCGGACTCCACGAGCACAGAACGCACCCCGAATGCTTCCTTGGCTGTCTCTCCAGTTTCTCCCCCGATCGAAGCTCATTGAACGATTTCCTTAGACCGCATGAATTCCAACTGGAACCTAGGCAACTGGGCTTTTGTGATTTTTATTACCACCGAAAAACTCGTATAATTACTGCGATTTAATCTCAATGTCAGATCTGATTACACATTTTGGGGCGTACATATTGCCTATACGTATTTTTAAATCTGCCAACACCTTAAATGGTATGAACTTTTGACATCGAAATAGCTTGGTATTAGAGTACCAAAAATTATTGAATGAAGCGAGTTAAAGTTTTCTCTCAAGCTTGTAACCAGATGGTAGCTGTTACTCTTCCACAGAGTCCCAGAATTCAGGGAATTTAACAAACCACAGTTGTAATGACGCTTCTGATGGAACTTATACTCATCTCAATACCTGTGTCGTCATTTCTGCAGCAAAGCTTCTGCAGAGCTTGACTTCATGTCTTAGGCATTTTGAAGATTTTTCAATTTCTTGTACGGCAACTTCAGGCGTCTTTTCGTAATATCACAAAATGTAGCTACTAGTCTAAAAAATTAGGTGCATATCTGTTTGAGCGCTTTCAGGCTCTTTTCATGCAGCGCAATTTTCTTTCCTTCCATTCGGACTTCAATATGAAATTGCTGCGGTTCTGGTTCGGTAAAAGATATCGATTTTGTTGCATGATGCTCGCTGATTCTTGACACTTTTACTGTCTCGTTTCAACTGAATTGAAATTTTGTGAGATGATTTGGCGTCTAAATGATATTGCAAATTCGCAGAACAATTTATGGTCTCTGTTCTACAGACTAAAATTCTAAAGAAATTTCTTTAATCCAGGCTTAAGTTGTGAATGCTGCCAAAAACGACCAACAGTGGGCTTCATTACCCCTTCATCGTCTAATTATAGGGATTAAAATTTCGTAAATCAGCTATCTCTGGTGTAAGTCTTCTTTCAGCAAATAAATTTGTGCTCGTCTAGGATAATTCTCTTGAACAGATACGCCAACATATATTCAACTTAAACGAATACACTAAGATAAGTAAATAGAACACTTTAAACTTCTTCTAACCCCTCGATTAAAGATTCTGTACACTCTGAAACACAATTAACGTCTTCTTTCTTGACAACGACCCCAGATTAATTTCAACGAGCATCTTTGTAGTGTCCCAAAAGGGTAGTTCGTGTTGATGCAAATTACACACCTATTTCACCACCATATTCTAGTTCGTTATTTGCTAATTCATAATTAGAGGAACATGTAGAATATAAATAAGTAGACCTTAGAGTACTTTGAATGTAGAGTTAGCTTTTCGGAAGAAGGAAATTTAATAATATTGCCGAAAAATGGATACTAGTATCAATACTCTCAACCCTGCGAATATCATTGTCAACTACACCTTGCCAAATGATCCTAGAGTAATTAGTGTCCCATTTGGAGCTTTTGACGAATATGTTAACCAATCTATGCAAAAGGCCATTATCCATGGAGTTTCCATTGGTTCATGCACCATAATGCTTTTAATTATTTTGATCTTCAATGTCAAACGCAAGAAGTCGCCAGCTTTCTATCTTAATTCGGTTACGTTGACTGCAATGATTATTCGGTCTGCTCTTAATTTGGCATATTTGCTAGGTCCTTTGGCTGGATTAAGTTTTACGTTCTCCGGCTTGGTAACTCCAGAAACCAATTTCTCTGTCTCTGAAGCCACCAATGCTTTCCAGGTTATTGTTGTTGCTCTTATCGAGGCGTCCATGACATTTCAGGTGTTCGTCGTCTTCCAATCACCAGAAGTGAAGAAGTTGGGTATAGCTCTTACCTCCATATCTGCATTCACGGGTGCTGCTGCTGTAGGATTTACTATCAATAGTACAATCCAACAATCGAGAATTTATCATTCAGTTGTCAATGGAACTCCTACGCCAACGGTCGCTACCTGGTCTTGGGTTAGAGATGTGCCTACGATACTTTTTTCTACTTCGGTTAACATAATGTCTTTCATCTTGATTCTCAAGTTAGGGTTTGCCATAAAGACAAGAAGATACCTTGGCCTTCGGCAATTTGGCAGTTTGCACATCTTATTGATGATGGCTACTCAAACATTATTGGCCCCATCTATTCTCATTCTTGTACATTACGGATATGGCACATCTCTGAATAGCCAGCTCATTCTTATAAGTTACTTGCTTGTTGTTTTGTCTTTACCAGTATCCTCTATCTGGGCAGCAACAGCCAACAATTCTCCTCAACTTCCATCTTCCGCAACTCTTTCATTCATGAACAAAACGACCTCTCACTTTTCTGAAAGCGATGGCGACGATTACACTATTGCAGGAAGTTCATATGCTTTGTTCCCTCACAAATTGGCTAAACAGACTTCTCGAGTTTCAAGCAAGTTTTCAGCAACAACTTTGAAGGGAAGTAGTGGTTTGACTCCCACTACAATGACGACATTGCCTCCTGATATTGAGAAAATCATCAATGGTGAATACGAGGATGACGAAGAAGATGGCAAGGTTCTAAGATTAATGGAGTCACCAACAGATGACAATGCTTCAATTGATCGTATTTTGCAAGGTGCGCTGGCCGACGGATTCATTTCAATTACTACTCATAACATCAAGTAGGCCATATTTAATGCGTTGTTTTATGGCCGCTTATGAATGTTTTAAATCTTCTTATTACCTTCTTTAACTCTAGTTGACTTAATACTACTTTCTTGAATACACGGATATTGCTGCGAAAAATTATGCTGCGAATTACCCACTTAATTGAGGTGAACAACAATTATTCTTCAGTGATTTGATGATCTTTATCGGCATAATCACTAAGAAGTAGGCAATATATAGAGAAGGTTTATAGGCTTCAAAAAAAAAATACTGCCGGTCCCAGGAATCGAACTTGGGTTTCTTCGGCCACAACGAAGTGTACTAACCACTATACTAGACCGGCTTTTGTTATGCTAAAAATGTGTCAAATGCAAACAATCGCAGATCAACACAAAACATCCATGCCGCAGTAGATAAGAAAATGATATGAATACATTTCCCATTTTCTAGAATTCAGAGCCGTTATATACTTTATTTATATTCTAAGATTTTGGAGCTGTTCTTAATATAGTATCTTACAAAATTTTGTTATACTTGAATTGTGCGTCATTGAAATTTTGTAATATCATAAATTCTCTTTGCAGACCAGCATATCAGGGACTGAGCATATCACAGAAATTTATGTAGTATAAAATGAATCAGATATCTTCGTTTCTATTCAATTGAATTCATATCTACAATTTATTGAGTTCTTCAAGCTTGAGAAATATTTTCGATTAATTTACAGAGGCATTCTTGACAGGTACTATAGAATCTATAGAGCCTATCTTACTCTGCCAGAGAACAACGTCTACAATTCTTTCAGTACCTTTTTCTGCTTGAACTTCTGCAGCCATCAACAATTCTCACATCTTCTACAAACGATATGCTTGAAGGTTTATTTATTGTCGGTATCGTTATCATCTTTACGGTGTGGATCTCTGATAAGATCCAAACTCACTTTGGATCCGATATTTCGCACCAGGCCTGAACTTTTACGATTTTCGGTTCCGGATTTTCAGAGAAACTTGAATACTTATAATATACACGCCTCTCCGTCTCCACACAAATCATAAAAAATAGATATTCATTAACTGTAGCTAGCTTTCTTTCGATTCTTGTTACGCCTTTATATAATAGCATTATGGTAGCGGAGCCAGTTCAAGCAACGCTTGAGACTTTGAGCTATTTCTACAGGAAGTCGTCAGACTTCCTTTCTTCACTGCAGGAGAAATTGTTTGAAGGCAACTCGTTAGATAAGCTCACCAGTCTATATCCCTTTGACATAGCCAACGATGACAGTCTAGTCAGTATCACAAGAGGTCGAAGCCAGACATCGTGGCTCAGTAGATGTTTTGACCAGAAATGGAAGAGTTTGACCATTTTGACTATTGGTCTAGGCACTGTAGGCTCCATTTGGTACTACCATAAGAATTATGGATCACAGTCCATATCTTCACGTACTCATAAACAGAACCATAGCAGTGTCAATACAAGGAGAGTTCCAAAACTTTCCAATGGTGCCAGGCGAGACATAGTACTAGTTGTTGGTTCTCCTACCGAACCTTTAACTAGACTTATAGCTCTTGATTTTGAGAAAAGAGGCTTCATTGTATATTTGACCATTCTCGATGAAAAAGACTTCAAGTACGTCGAATCGAACCCCATAACAGATGATATCAACTACTTGAACTTGAACGATACTTTAAGCTATGAATCACAATTGAGCAAGTTCCAGCAGTTGTTGGAGTTACCTGTAATTCCATTCCCTGGAGCTGAGCCTCATAACTTACGATTGGTAGGAGTCGTATTTGCTCCTAGTCTTTTTTTCCCTATTGGTCCCATAGAAAACATCACCGTAGCCACTTGGACAAAGTTCACTGATAGGGAGTTGCTCTACCTCAAGTTGTTCTCTTCTGGATTGATAAGTCTAATCAGAAACCAGCAGAGTAAAACAATTTTGATTAGCACCAATATCGTCAGTTCCTTGGAGATCCCCTACCATGCTCCAGAGACATTGTTCCAGAATCACTTGAAACATTTGTTCACTACTTTGACAAGGGAAGTCCGCCAGCATGGGTTGTCTGTAACCCAGGTAAGGTTGGGAAATTTACACCTCTCAAACCAACGTAGCAATTCTGGCTCGCGAATCGCCAATCTCGTAAACTCAGAGATTAGAAGCTGGGATGAAGATATGAGGTCCTTGTATGCTGATAGTTTTTCCAAAGCCCAGTATAAGGCTAACCCTATCAAATCTACTGGGGGAAGAGGTACGAGCCTTCGAGAATTGTACCATATTTTGTTTGACTTGCTCTATTCCAAGGGAAGAAGTCCCGGAATAGTGTACTGTGGAACTGGAGCAAGAGCGTATGCCATCATTTCCAAGTTATTGCCAGAGTCCTGGTTGGAATGGATCTTGAGATAGCAGTGTACATATTGAGAGCGTGTAAATAGCGGGGCAAGGAATAAGATATCAGGAAATATTTTTATGTCAATTGCAAGAAGATATCATTATATTTCTAGCAACTTAATCTAATAACAATCAATCAATGTATACGACTCCATATAGTTTATCAACCATAACCATAACTCTAGCCCTAACTTTTTAGCAATCCGGTAAACACACTACTTTTGGTTTTCATCTCCTGGAAAATTTTCATAAATAGACAACTCAATTTCATCACATTTTCTTTTCTTCTTCTTCACGTCCATGGTCAAAGATTTGTTTTCGAGGCTCACAAAAGGATCCTCGGATCTTCATATGCCTTGGGGAAAGTCTCCTGCCACATAAGCGGAAACGCAGTGGATTTACCAATCCACTTGAGAGGATTGTGGAATAAAATCAGAAGTTGTCAATTCCAGCGATGTTAAAGTTGTGATTATATCTACAGTGGAGTTGCTAATTCGTCTATGGATCTTGTCTCTTTCGAGCTCTGGCAATGAAAGTGTTCTGATTGGTCAGAATGAGTTGTTGAAGTTGTTCCTTTTATTTTTTTCACAATCACCTCTCATTGTCCCAGTTGGTCTTTATCCCATCTGGTGATTTCCTTTCAGAGGAACTGTTCGGCAATGGGAATTTGTTTCCTAAACGATAGTTATAACAAGTGATCAACAACTGTTGATTAACCCAATGGAGCTTACTCTTGACCCATGGACGTCCTTCTCTTTTTCTTCAAGCCTGTGCCTGACTGTTGCCTGTGGTGATGGTTGAGGGTGCATAGTCGAATATGCCAGGCTTACTATCTATGTATTTTGTTTCAACTTCAGGTGAGGTTGTGTAGTATTTATCGGTCATAGTTCATGCATTCGTGCAATTGTGTCAGACTTTACAATGATGAAACATACAAGCAAACATAGAGTCAAGCTCTGATTCATTCTATTTCACCGTCTGGAAAGATGACGGGTTCTAGGATAAGGACGAGAGTTGCAAAATTTTCTGAAAAGTCTTTTACATTTGTACGAAAGGAAGTGATATTGAACTGTTAAATATTATCGTCGCAAAATATTAGTGTTGTAATCCATTAATTGAACTATAGTACATATGTAATATACAATCATGAAACATTGAGAAGAATAAATAATGAGAGGAGTAGGATAGAGTCGCTATTCAACCTTCCAATGACTTGTAAGTGAAGTGCCACCGTTTGAACTACTATCGTTTCCCAGTAGTTCGGCAGCATAGAGTAAGATCGTAGTGGCCATATTGACCCAGTTCCAGAATTGCCATGGATGAACCACGATCAGCACTGCCGACGATGAGAAGAATCCCCAAATTTTCAACTCCGTACCTAATTCTCCACTGTACAGCAACATCAAGTGGGTATACACTGCGATGACTATACAAGGCGAGTAAGCGTAGATCAAGCTTATAATGGCCGATGGTGGTTGATGATGGGGAGGTTTGAGACGGAATGACTTCCTGTCTCTCAAAGGAGTTATTGGTTTGGTGACCTCCTTAAAGGAGATTGACTCTTCAAGATTCGTATCTTCTGTTGTCGGTATACTAGAAGCTAACTCTGAAAGCGACTTGTTAGAGGCTTGGCGAGACCTCGTGGCTTGTGGAGGAGTTCTGGGAGGTGTGTTTGGGTAAGCAGCGTTTTGATAGAGCAATGGAATAATCTTGGTAGCTGCGTAAAACACACCTATTCTATAGGCCAAGTTCAACAACAACGGCAAGGTCAACTTCTGGATTGCCATAAGGAGAAATTCCCAGATTGTCTTAAAGGAACCTGGAAGGTTTGAAGCTAGGAAAGGGATGAGCTGAGAGATTGGGTTGATGATCTGGTGAGGTAATTTGGGAATCTCGTTTCTTAAGTTATTTGTAGCTTGAGTGAATAGAGACGTCAATGTTCTTGTAGCTCCTTCAGAAAGTATGGGGAAGGTCTCGTAGATGCAACGAACTACGTAAGCAAACAAGAGAGACGATTCAATCATGGAGCCTTTTCCAGATACGATACCATATCCACCAATTCCGACCGTAAGAGTTAGCAACGAACCCAAGAGCGATGCTGAGACAATGTCGATGGTAAAGGGAAATACGTAGATTCTGTAGAGGAAGTAGAAGGCGGCTGTGATTGTTGAGCCACTTCCTACAAGCGAGATGATCAACCAAGTGTCTGATTTGTAGATAGTTAACCAGTTGATGGTTTGTCCGATGGCTTGGATAAGCAAAAGCGAGCAGAAACCTTCTAGGATTGTGAAGACTGGTGTAGCATTGATCAACAAGAAACGCCAGATATCCACAGGGTTGATGTACTTGTAGACGACCTTATTTTCTGTTCTGTAATATGACAAAAAGAACGTCAAAAGACTGGGAATGACAAAGTGTTGTGAATAGTAGAGGATGGAGATCCATCTGAAGTACTTGCTTCTTCTTGTGACAAGTCTTATGGTCATAAGCAGAAAGTATAACAAGAACGTCGTTAAGGAGAAAGCCAATCCGCAAGTGACCCCTCCAACGTCAAACGCTAGGGGTATGGTCAATATTACAAGGACCAAATATAGGGTTCCTAGAAACGCTCTGACAGATCGTATTATTCTAGATAATACAGATGCCATGATGTGATGAATATGAATACGTGATATAGTGCAAGATTGGTAAGGAAGTGAACCTATCTGGATATGAAATGATGAAGAATATGTTAATGAAGTTGAATATATTTATGACGAAGTGAATTGCAAATTAAGTCAGTTAATCTAGTGGATAATTGAGGTCTGAGGAATCCAAAACATGAACAGTAGGAATGAAAAGAATGCCAGATACAGTTGAAGGTTGAACAAAACTTTTGTATATCGTGATTTCGGTTCTGGGCAAACACTTTATGCTACAGGTATTGACGGTTCAGAAGTTGAAATGAATAAAGATCCGGAAGATCCAGCTAATTTGATGGAGAAGATATGGAAAAAAAAGATGGTAAAAATCTCACTAGAAAAAGGCGAGGAAAAAAAACTATTGAGTATACCCTTAAATTTACCAAATTAGATAAATATATTTTCGCTATGAAGGAGCCTATTTTTTCTAGGAAGCGCTGGGATTGTCACTTTTCGACAGTCAAAGAAATACACGTTATATACACGTATCGACTCAGCTAATTCTTCAGCAGCAGAATCTCTTTCTGGAATGAGGACATTGGCATTGACAACAAGTCCACCATTTGGAATTCGAATTGTAGAGGACGACGGGATGCTACGATGTCGCGCTATAATTTAAATTTCCAGTGCGAAATCTGGTGGTGATATGGAGAATGTCGCGTTTGGAATGATAACTGGAAGAAGATCAGGGACCACAAAACGGACCAGTTATGAGCCACAAAAGAGAAGGAGAACAGGTTGGCAGCGGAGCGAGGCCAGAGAAACAGAGTAAAAAGCGAGAGTCGCTGCTATGACTTTTCCCGATCCTAGCTTTGTATAGACAAGTCTAGCATCGAGATAAGTCGTCTGGCAAAATGTCGTGCTGGCTCCCCTATTTCATCTCGTTTTCCAACTGTGGGAAGCTTTTTGTGAATTTCAGCTTAAGGCAAGAGCCCACAGACAATGCTCGTATTGTTCAGGAACAGTTTCTCGTGGTGGAATGGGCGACAGCTGAAACTGGCTCTACAACAAGTTTCACGTTCATGTCGTCGACAGGCCATTTGTCTATACTGCCCGTTCTGGCTTACTGTCACACTACACTGGAGTAGGATCTTCTGACCTTAACGAGCGGCACCGCACAAACCACACACCAGCTGTAAATACCAATTCTAAATCCGTAGGTGGTAAATGCTGGCGTAGACTTTCTGTGCCGACAATGACGTTCAGAGCAAAGCTCAGGATAGTTCTCTCTCTGCGTAGTTTGTAGCTTCGGAATAATCCTATTGCAAATTCTGAACCATTTTGCAGCTCATCTTGCGTCTGCGAGAAAAGCTTATCTAAGATTCGAGATCTCTTCAACTGAAGATGTGCACCACTTTCCCTAGATTGACTAGGAATCGAGGAGAAGAAGGAGCAGAAGAGACACAACCTGTAGTCGAAATAGGGCTGTCCAATCGGCTTTCTTCCAGGCAAAACTTTGTCCAGCCAGACTTCTACACTAGTAGAGCTACTGTAGATTCTTATACCGGAGCTTAGCTAATCAGGGCAAGACTGATATTCAAAAAAGCACTTCAGCTCAGGAAAGAGAGGAACAAGAAGATTCAGCAGTTACCACCAGCTTCGGATCTTATTATCTGTATCACAAGCCAATATCTCGAATCAGTATATAATACCTGGAGAACAGGGGTAGAACGACCACTGTGGTAGATTACTTACTCTGCAACCAATTTGTGCGAATTCAAAAAGATTACCCAAAAGGGCCATGACAATAGATGGCATCTTTTTGACTTAAATTTGAAAACTCCCTGGGCAGTTCCATAAGGTGGTTCATGTAGCAGATCATTGTTCTCCATAAAGATTTTGTATGGGACTCAAATCCCCAAATGGGGTCTACAACCCGCTATTTCCAGTTTTTGAAAGGAGTTTTCCTCTTCGTCACCAACCTGTCGCAGTCCAGTAGGTGACAAATCGCAACCGTTAGCGATGAGTGTCAAAATACGGACTTTATATGCAGATGAAGTTTTTATTTTTCACTTCTACCATGTTACTAGAGGATTGAAACTCGTCAAAAGAATCTTATTTTGACTGTGGTGTGTCGCTGAAACGAGAAACCAATGGCCAGACAAGTGAAGAGAAGACCGCATGCCTCGGCGAGACCGGAATCTTCTTCGGATTCCAAGAAGCCGAAGCTCAAACATGGAAGACACCAAATGAGAACCGTTACTAGAACAGCCAGAAGGCCCGGCCAACAGGACTTTGAAGAAGAATCCCAAGACACGTATGACAATCAACAGCTTGGTGAAGATGGGCAGAATGACGAAGAAAGCGAAGATGAGCAAGAAATTGAACAGGAAAGTGGAAAGGCATATGAAGCACTTTTGACCTTGTTAAAATCTGACCACAAGGAGTCGAAGCCAGCCAGGAAGTCTGACAAAGTGGAAGAAAACCAAGACGAAGAAGAAGAAGACGATGAAGAAATAGCAGGAGCTAATGTACAAAACGAGGAAGATCAAGATAATGAAGATGACAACGAGGTGCTAACATCAGATGAAGAAGAGGATGATGAAGATTCAGCTCGAGGATTAGCACAAGATCCTCTTGAAGCCCATTTCAATCGTGTAGAGGATTCCTATATAGACAACCAAGAGAGGTTGGTCATCAAGGAAAGAGAAAAATGGACTACTGTAGAAAAGAAGACATATGATAACTTGGGGTACTCTTCTTTGACCCAGAGTCCTCCAGGACGAGCTATATCCATTCCATCCAAGACGAAAGTTAAGATTTCTGACTTTTTCATTAAGAAAAGGGTGTTGGATGCCTTTGAGGCTACATATCCTTCTGATTTTGAAAAGTTATCTCCTTTAGACTTGGCGCTTTTAGAGCCTATGATGAAGTACCAGGACATCAACTTTCCTTATAAGACCTTCAGCAACACTTCATACAGAAAGTTGTATGCCCTTCATGCATTGAACCACATTTACAAAACCAGAGACAGAATCATAAAGAACACAACAAAATTGAACAACTATAGAGAAGCTTTGAAAAATGGCACGGCCAATTTGGATTCCCAAGAACCGGAATTTAGGGATCAAGGGTTCACACGTCCAAAAGTGCTTATTCTCTTACCAACCAGAAATTCATGTTACGAATTGGTTGAACTACTCATTAAACTTTCAGGCTGTGAACAACAAGAAAATAAGAAAAAGTTCATGAATCAATTCTATGCTAAAGAATTACCACCAGACACCAAGCCTCTTGATTTTAGAGACTCTTTCAAAGGAAACAACAACGATTTCTTTTGTCTTGGGTTGAAGTTGACAAGAAAATCATTGAAGTTATACTCTTCATTCTACTCTTCCGATATAATTATTGCATCTCCTATCGGACTCTCTATGATCTTGGAGAACCCAGATAAGAAAAAGAGACAGTACGATTTTGTTTCTTCTATTGAAGTATTGATTGTTGACAGAGCCAACCAAATTGAAATGCAAAACTGGGAAAATGTGGCTACAGTTATGCGTTATGTCAATAAAATCCCTAAAGATTTCCACGATGCAGACTTTTCAAGAATCAGAATGTGGTCTATCAATGACCAAAGTAAGCTACTCAGACAAAATTTGATCTTCAGTGAATACTTGACACCAAATATCAACAACTTGATAACCTCCAAATCTTTCAACATCGGAAACAAGACAAAATTCAAGCCAATAATTAATTCCAACAATTGTATTATGAACTCGATTGGTTTGAAATTGAAGCAGATTTTCCAAAGATTTGACAGCCCATCGCCGGTTCTGGATCCTGAAGTAAGATTCAAGTTCTTCATCAATACTGTATTACCATCGTTGATGAAATCTTCTTCGTATTCTGACGGTATTATGATCTTTGTTCCTTCTTACTTTGACTATCTCAGAATCAAACACCACTTGAAGTCATCTACCAAGTTCAACTTTGGATCCATTGACGAGTACAGTTCCCAGTCAAAGTCCACCAAGGCTAGACAACAGTTCATGGCTGGCAAAATCAATATCATGTTGTACACTGAAAGATTGCACTATTTTAGAAGATTTGAAATCAGCGGGGTCAAGACGATGTTGATGTACGGTTTACCCAGCAATCCAGTCTTCTACAAGGAGTTGGTAAGATTTATTGGTAAATCTGTTTTTAGAGAACAATGTGACTTGGACTTGGCTTTTGTCAAGATCCTATTCTCCAAATGGGACGCTGTTACTTTAGAGAGGGTCGTTGGTAACGAAAGGGCACATGCATTATGTAACTCACCTAATGAGTTATTTGAGTTTAGATAGTTTTCATAAAAATTCTCTACAATATAATATTACAATTTCAAGACATTAAGAGTCGTATATGACCAATTATAATCTAAATAACACTAATATACATCGGGGCAAACAATGAGCCGTTCTATGAACTCAAAGTATTGAAGGCCATTATGAAACATCCTATAGCTACATATGGACTCAATCTCTCACCAACTCTGGCAAATTTCCAAAATACACCTAAGATTCCAGTCTTTCTGCTGTCTAAGAGAGCAGGAGCTGTAGCATGGACGTAAGTACACGTGCAGATCAATAGGAGTATCACCTGTAACAACGATTGGAAGTTGAACAAAGCAGTCTTGAAGTGTTAGTATGAGATTTTAAAATCTGAAAAAAAAGTAGATCTCCACTGAAAGAATCCAAAAGTTCAAAAATCGAAAAGTCCCTACAAGATTCAACTTGGCTTTCCTCTCATAATGGACAGATCCTCAATACTCATGTACATACCATTGTTTTGTTCGCAGCTATTGGTAAAGAAAATGGAAGTCCTGAGGATCACATAGTTTACAAACACATATTGAGATTGATGTCGCAGTGGAATATCAACAATGTCTCCAATGTCGCACTTCTTCCCTATACTTCTACACTTTAGAAGAGTTAAATTAAATCATATTTAGGACAATTGTTTGGTTCTAGACCTTTCACTTTGCTTTAGGTATGCTGTTCTTTTCTCAGTAGGATAATCTTTTGTCCAAAATGGGGTTTTCAAGGATTTCTATATCTTGCATTTTTCGCAGCCATTCTCATTTAAATATGAAGTGGTCAGTAATTGATTTAAGAGTTCAAGATATTCGTTTAGTTCTTCAAATGGCATTCGTTAAATTAAATTATATATAAATGTAGTAAATTCTTCTCGCTTTTGTGACCAAAGTGAATCAGTAGCTCTATTTCTTGCAAAACATTTCGCTAAATCTAAGAGGACAATCGTATTTGCCGGCTATCAACTCAATGAACTCCAACTTAGAATTGTCAGTCTGCCTTTGAAATTCAAAATACTTGTTGAATTCGTTGACATTGCGCAACAAGGCAGTAGAGTGGTACTTTTGCTCTTTATCTCCAAACACACCAAGCAATTGTGTCCAACTCCATTCACCATTGATGTCATTGTATGATCTGGTTGGTCCCTTAATCATTCTCTCGACAGTGTAACCATCGTTATTGATCAAGAAGATCTTAGGCATGTTTGGCAAAAATTCCTTGTATTTGAGGAACGAAGACAATTCCTGGATAGTCATCTGGGCTGCCCCATCACCTTCAATTAAGATGATTCTTCTATCACTACCAAGGTCATTGACTGCCATGGTAGCACCGAAAGTGGATGGCAATGCATAGCCAATGGATCCATAGTAATTCTGGGTTAATAATTGAACACCTTGTGGAAGCATTATGTCAGGTAAAGCAAAGCAGAATGACATGGTGTCCATTACCAAAAGATCACCAGGCTGCAAATTCTCATTCAAATAGTCCACTAGTTTTGTTTGTGGAATGTAATCGGTATTGTTGTCTTGCTCATATAAAGTTGGTGGGAAGAACTTGTAGCTAATATTATTGTTGTTTATGTTCTCAATCTTGTTGAGGTCTAATTTAAAGAGTAATGCATCCAACAACTGGCCCATAGAGAACAACCTCTTTCCAGACTCAGGATTTTTAATGTTAATGATGTGTTCATTGACCTTGATGTAATCAGGGTTGATTTCAATATACTCCTCGATATTGGAGAAGTCATTGGAATAACCAGCAGTCGTAGTTTCAGCATTAAAGTATCCCAAATTGATCAAGAAATCGGTGTTTCTCTCCAATTGTCTGGACACTTCCTTGCTTGAAGAACCAATGCCAAAGTAAAGACCTACAAAGTTGCTGAGCGACTCATCTATGTTTCTAGCCATGTTTGTCGAAAACAACTTGACGAAGTTGGAAGGTAATTTAGCAACAAGTGTATTCAACTTGTCTTGAAGATTGAATCTGGTAGTCAAGCAATCCGACAACAACGATGGGTTCTTACTCTTGTACAATCTGAACAAAATAGCGTCAACAACGTCTTCTAATACTTCGACGCCAGAAGTGGTCAATTGGATTTCAAGAGGTAATGGGGTTTCATATAATCTATAGCTTGGGACTATTAAGTTGGTAATATCACAAGGGATAAAGAGGTATCCAGGTCTAGATTCCTGGAGAATCTTAACCAAAACTCTATCAATCTTTTCCATGTTCCTTTGCAAATCACTGTCTAAAGATTCCTGAATAACTGAGATAGGTTCAATCATCTTCTTGTAGACATCATGATTTGGCTGACACAAAGGATTCTTGTTTTGAATTAAGTGGTGGTGGTTTCTAACGTCGCTGCCGTTAATGGCATGGTCACGTTGTGGTAAGGAGGTGGTGCCTACAATGTGAAGCACAGGAGAAAACTCAGCAAACGATCCAGCGATTCCGTTAATGGCCGACAATTCACCAACACCGAATGTAGAAATAAAAGTGCTCAAACCTCCAATGGCCCTGGAGTATCCATCAGCAGTGTAGGCACCATTCAATTCGTTACATAAGCCAATAAACTTTATGTCTCTTCCAGCGACAACTGGAGAGTACAAGTGTTCCAACAAATCGACATTGAAGTCGCCAGGAATACCAAAGATGGACCTCAACTTTGGATTAGCCTGAGAGATTCTGAGGAAGAGATACTCGCCCAAAGTGACGTTTTCAGGAACCGTAGGAGAAGAAGTGCCTGGAAGGCGTATTGTTTCTTGCACAGGGGTCATAGTATACGCTAAGAGATTTGGAAAGTATTTCGCAGCCAACGATAAGAGTGCGGCACAGTGAAGTAGAGCAGATAAAAGGAAAGTGAATCCACGAAGATATTTGGGTTTATTTATACTGGTGGAGAAAGCCGAGAATACAGAAACACGGTTATAGGGGCTTCTGGAGTCCTGGGGTATAATTCGTGGACCCCATACCGATATCAGACGAGTCCCCCGTTTGTGTGGAGTGGTATGAGGAAAGTCTAGCTCTGGGCTCGCTTATGGACGGATATTCACGGGTATCGGGGCTAATTGCACAACCTGATGATGCCACTTCCTCCACGCTCCAGAATTGTGTGCCACTCGCAGTTCACTGGGAATAGAGGGGAGTTACGCCGAGAGCTCATTTCTCTTCCGAGATCACAGTTTTCGGGATAGCAGTTCCTTCAGGGTACAACAATTGAATTGCGGTGCTAACAGTCTGACTTTACGCAAGATGCTTTACAGAACTCTACTGAGTGGAGTCCAAGCTCACGTGCTCCCCAGTCACGGTGTTAGACTAGGTTGCAAATGCCAGGAAAGAAATTTCCCAGCTAATAGCAGGTACTCGGAATTAGTAAAATGATAGACTTCCTAGTCGCAGCAGATTCGCAATTGACTCAGACTGCATTGGTATGATTCAATTTGTGCGGTATGCATAGCATAATATTCTCAATGTGCGTCTGGATGCGAATCTCCTGGCATTGCCTTGAATAACCGAGTTGCCATGAAATGGATGTCGTGCCGTGGAAGGCGTCTGGTGTCTGGTTCGTTTAGGATACCCCATTCAGTTCCCGCTTTTGGATTTGTTCCAGACTCCTGAGCTACCCGAGAATCGCAACTGGAGACAGACTCGGTTAGTGGAGGAGATCGTTTTCTTCGAGATCTGTCTGATAACGGTTACTCGGAACGGTTGAGCCGGTTATCAATGGAATCAACGGCCTCAGACAAAAATCTGGGTGCCAAATATGGAGAGGATTTTGCAACCTGTTCGGCGATTATACATTTTCGTGTCTGAGATTTTTGGTCCGCAAGAATCTAAGACTTCCGCAGAAGCCATCCCACTCTTATTTGAGGAGCTGAATCCGCAAGAAAATGGCGGAGTATTCGGAAATTACATATTGGAGCTAGCAAGGTACAAGAGATGATGTCGTTAGTACAAATTCGTGTTTCGTCTGTCTGTAAATTCCGACATTTCTGGTACTTTCTGACAAGGCTCATTATGCCAGATCAAAAGTCGCCGAATTCCCGAAAAACCAATCAAGCTCAAAGAAAATCCTCAACTTACATTTCCATAAACTTCAGGAACCAACTTGCCTCTTTCCAGCTTCCAAACTCTGTCGCTTTCATCTTGACCATTTCTACTACTAATGGCTGTGAAATATAGTTGCCTACAAAGAACACCGATGTGCAGGACCGATATCCAGCATTCAAAAAAAAGTGTCTATAATGAATCGCTGATTGACTCAGACGTGAATCCCGTACGAACCATGACCATATAGCAAAACAACGAGTATCCATCATTACCATAGATATACGTATCTGATCTTTTCATCAATTCTAATACAAGACATACAATTACCAAAAAAGGTGCTTCATTTTTCGCCTTGAAAGGACGACAAATCACGATCTAGTTATTGTCACCAGTCTCTTCCTACTTGCGAACAAAATCCACAAATCAGCTGGAATCACGACCCGTGAGAAATAAAAAACAGCAATACAAGCATTCCAAAGTCGGATAGACCACTTTCCCATACCTTTATCCACATTTTAGTGTCAAGATGGCGGACTATACTGAGCCATTCCAGATGGACGAAGAGTTGCGAGAAAGCTCTATGGACACTACAAACACAGAAGGCACATTCCAATCATTGAGAATACCGACAAGCTATATGGACGGAAATGGAAATGACAGCAGTAACAATGATTCACATATAAATATCAACGGTGCTAACGATATACCGATTCTGGGAATTGAACTGGATATCACACCTAGATATGCGGACATCCTTGATTCGCAGCGACTTTACGACGACAACAGATTTATACGGACAAAGCTTGAGCAACTCAAACTCGAAGAGGGAGCATTTACAGGAGGTACCAACACTACCGAAGAAGAAAGTGAACAACAAGTTGATGAAGAGAGGGCATACGAAGAAGACCTAGACGATAAACTAGATATGAAATTACAGAGAAAATTGCAGAAAGAGTATGAATCCAACTTGAAGTTCCACATTCTGCAGCCTCTCACACCACCAGAGAATTTTGCCCCAATCATCAACAAGATCTACAGGTCTTCTTTTCCTCAACCAAACAACTTTACATTCTTGAGAAAGCTAAAATTGAAGTCTGTGCTTTGTTTGATTCCCGAAGAATACCCTCAGCTTCATCTTGAGTTCTTGGAGCACGAGAACATCAAACTTTTCCAGTTGGGAATGTCAGGAAACAAAGAGCCGTTTGTGAAAATCAGTTCAGACTTGATTACTGAAGCAGCAAAAATAGTTCTCAATCCAGAAAACCAGCCAATCTTGATCCATTGCAATAGGGGCAAACATAGAACCGGATGCTTGGTAGGAGTATTACGTAGGTTACAGAAATGGTCGTTAACGATTATCTTTGACGAGTACAGAAAGTTTGCCGCTCCTAAGGAAAGACCCATGGATCAGCAGTTTATCGAGTTGTATGATGAGACTCCTATAATCAGGTATGCTGAAGAGAACAATCTTCTCCCATTGCAATGGGATTAGTGCCATTTTAAATTTTGAATAGACACCTAGTTAATTGACAATGTAGCTGTGGGTATTAGCAGTATTTTAGTGTTAGTTGGGTATGATAGTTTTTTAAAGCTGTTTATGTATTGATAATTGCATTGATTGCAATGGTTATTTGATTACAATTGTAATTGTAGTTCCTAATTATAGAGGATATTCAATTATAATTATAATTATAAATAGTATAAATCAGTTTCTTGCTTTGTAACTGTTGCTGTTTAGTTGTCATTGTTCAATCGTAAGTTTTATGAATAAGTATTGAATATTCCATTAGAACTGGGCTAGAGAGTTACTTGGCCAAAAGAACTTCTTACCGTACAAGCCAGCATTGCCTAGTGCTAACACGCTAAGAGCCAAAGGACTCACTTTTCCTCTGAATAAGCTCTTGAAACTTGCAGTGCCGTTGACTATCAAATATAAAGAAGACCAAGCAAAGTTGAATCCTGCACCATTTATGGGTTCACCGTCGTAGATAACCCAAGCTCCAAGTAAGTTGGCGGCTCCAAAAGTGAAACAGGAAGCCCTAGAAGGCTTAACAGCAAGAGCTCGAGAGATCTTGACCGAAGAACCCAGTTCCACACCCACTGGACTTGGCTTAGAGGAAGCAGCTCCCTTTAGAATCAAACTGGATCCTAGAAGCACAGCAGGATAGGGAGAAACTGACAAATCGTCAAGCAACTTCAAGGAAGACAGGCTCGATTGTGGAACAGAATTAAGAGGAGCTGACATTGTGTAGCCGAGTCAATTGAACCAGGATAGAAGAAGACAGGTGGAAGAGTGGAATCGACAAATATCCACAATTGTCAAGAATGTAGAGATGGAGCAAGTGAAATTTGTGGAACCAGCCGTGCAGGAAACACCAATGGGTGCAAAATAAGATCCTAGTCTGAGAGGACTCAAACGCAGAAGCAGGAAAAACAGACAGAAGACGGACAGCAGAAATTCCTGAGAAGGCAAGCTTATAGCTACAAACTCTACACGTTGTCTAATATACATCTTTATTCATCTAATATACAATAAAACTAACCTATCTAGGATCTTTCACCTCTCAATCTTCTGGCCAATTGGATATCCTTCTTTTGGATAGTGACTCTCTTGGCGTGAATGGCACACAAGTTGGTGTCTTCGAACAAGGAGACCAAGTAGGCTTCGACGGATTCTTGCAAAGCACCGATGGCAGAAGATTGGAATCTCAAGTCGGTCTTGAAGTCTTGGGCGATTTCTCTGACCAATCTTTGGAAAGGCAACTTTCTGATCAAAAGTTCAGTAGACTTTTGGAATCTTCTGATTTCTCTCAAGGCAACGGTACCTGGCTTATATCTGTGAGGCTTCTTGACACCACCGGTAGATGGAGCGGACTTTCTGGCGGCCTTGGAAGCCAATTGCTTTCTTGGGGCCTTACCACCAGTGGACTTTCTTGCTGTTTGCTTGGTTCTAGCCATTTTAACTTGTTGTGTAAAAAGGTTACAATGATAAGAAAAAAAACTAAACAGAAATCAGGAACTAATCCTGGGGGTTGGAGCATTTATATACATTTTTCAGTGTCTCGTCTTGTTTATGTTTATCGTGTTCTGCTGGAAATGTATCACGTGAACTGCTCTGGAGGTATTTGTTTTGTTTTGTTTACGTTTGGCTGTGCGCGAAGAATCTCACACAACTCTGGGGAGACAAGAAGACACTGCTAACGGGAGAAGTCTCACGAGACGGAAACTGGCAGTATGTGCAGGAGAATCTAAAATAGATATCAGTAAATGTGAGAATGCAGCTGCAAGGAAGATAAGGAATTGTTCGTGACTGCTAGCAGTTATTAGTAGTGGGTTCCTTGTTTGCGTAACTGTCATACCGGCTTTGTTCAGGTAATTGAGACAAGGCAGGAGAATAGCTGGTTTCACGTCAGAAGTGCAGTTTTTTCGTGGTTTGGCGTGTGTGTTGCAGTTCTGTTTGCATGTTAATGCTGGTGTTTTGGAGGTTTTTGGGCTTTGGAGCCCTTTCCAGACCGCAAAACCATGACTTTTGGTGTTTGGTTCTGTTTCTCCAGCAGCGTGTTTTCGTGGGTGGAATTACTGCGAAATTCTCATTGTTCCAGCGTGTTTGTGCAGGGAGCGGTAGGCGATGGGTTGCAAGTTTCTCTTCTGTCGCGACAAGAAGTGCGATTTTCGCCGGCCCACATATTACGCATCGCGTGTGTAGAATTCGGCCCTAACAAAATCCGCGATATTCTGCGATTTTGTGGAGAAGAGTCGCCAACAGAACAGAATTAGCTGCGAAATTCACCACTGAAGAGCCACAAAACGAGCGCCAGACAACATTGACGTCGTCGCTAAAGGCCTGTTCAGCTTAGATAGCTTCCTTGGCTGTTGTTGTTTGTTTTGGATTTGCGAGGTGGATCTCGTGCATGAGATTACGATTTGTATGTGTTTATAATTCTCTCGCCTAGCAGTATATATAGATGGCGATTTCTCGCTGTAGATTAGAGAAGCTTTTTTTCTTCAAGATTAGTTTTCTAACTTTCAGTTAACAACACAATCAATTAATCAGTAACAATGTCCGGTAGAGGAAAAGGTGGAAAAGGTTTAGGAAAGGGTGGTGCCAAGAGACACAGAAAGATCTTGAGAGACAACATCCAAGGTATCACCAAGCCAGCTATCAGAAGATTGGCCAGAAGAGGTGGTGTCAAGCGTATCTCTGCTTTGATCTACGAAGAAGTCAGAGTCGTCTTGAAGTCGTTCTTGGAAAACGTCATCAGAGATGCTGTCACTTACACTGAACACGCCAAGAGAAAGACCGTCACCTCTTTGGATGTCGTCTATGCCTTGAAGAGACAAGGTAGAACCTTGTATGGTTTCGGTGGTTAAACATGCTTTTGTTGAACATTGCAGTTTTTCTTCCTTTGTGTATTCTAGCTATTCCAAGACTATTACAGTGTATATTAGTAAACATCATGAGTTAATGTGACATCGTAGACTGTAGACGAGTTTCTACCTGAATGAAGCTACCACGACCTGATTCTATTTGTCTTCTACTACTTTCTATAATTCTATTACACTTCTTTCAACATCGCATCTGCCAAGTTGCTGTAGCCCAATTTGCCCCCATTGAGCAAATACTCATCCATCCTCACTTCCATCTCATGGCCCCAATAATCTAGATCGACCGGCCTGAATGCTCTGTAGTCGTTGGCTGTGACTTCCACCCAGTCCCGGATACAAGAAGCTCCTGAGTTCTCTATCTCTTTCTGCTCCGGAGGACATCTACATCTACATCCTACTCCATACTTTGTTGGTTTGTCAGGCTCTAACCACTTCAGATCCTCTTCCAAATCTGTTTTATAGTACTTTTCACTCGGGACATACCTCAACTGGTTCTTCCTAGCATTTCCAGGACAATGGCCCAAGGTGGAATGTCTATAGCCTATGTCTCTGAAGTAGTGAATCTCTTTCAATTCCAACATCATCCCTACAGCTAGCGAATGAACAGGTGCATCTCCCCATCTTTCCTTGTAGAATCCTCCACTGTCATCTAAATGACGGAAGTAGTCTTCGTACACTTTGTCCGTGAACAAATCTGTTCTAGCTATCTCGAAGTTGGACCAGAAATGGCACAAGTTGTAGTCTTCACGGTTCATTCTGTCCTCGTGTAGCCTTGGCATAACTTCTGCAACATGGGCGAGCTTCTTGAGCAATCGTTCTGGAAGCTTCTGCACATGTCTTTCCTTCTTCTTCTTTATTGCTCGGAACTTCTTAAGAGCGATATTATCCTCTAGCTCTCTGAGGATATCTCGCTTTTGCGAAATTCCATCATAGGCCAACTGATCACCTCCTCTTGTCCACTTCGAGTCCTTTATGAACAAGTTCCAGGCTCCTCTGACTTGAATCCCGTTCTTCTTGATGTACGCCATAGTTTCACGAAATAAGCCTGGTACAGTATAGTACAATTCGCGTATCATGACGTTGAAGCCATACTTCTTGTTGTGCTCTTCCAACTGGATAAATGGATCGTATGTAATGTCACAGAAGAACTCGACATCTGGCTCTACTCGCCAATACCATTTACGTTTTACTACTAACTCGTGCTTATAGAAGAAACCAGAATAGAAGCGACACATCTTATGGTATGATGGCAAGTTCCCGTACAAAATGGTTCGATCTCCTTGGCTATCTACACTTTCCTTAAACTCGTCCGTATCAACAGATTCATTGAACTCCCATTCTTTCTCAGGAATCGAACCAAACTCAACTTCCGAACTGGTATACATCTGCACTGTTTCTTTAAACTCCTCTGTGAACTCTTCATTATTCAAGAAAACCCATGGGTAATTGTACCATTGATTAAAGTGCCTTTCTAGCGATTTCATCAGCTTTATCACTCCTTCTAGCTCGGAATTTCTAGCGAGAACTACCAAGGCCGCGTCGGCTCTTGGCGCCGTCACATCAGGGATGTTACAGCCGTACTGGAAAGGAGCATCTATTCCCGACAGGATGATGTTGTCGCCAAAGACAAACTCGTTGTTATCGAAATTGTTGTGGGCGGAAGCCTCTTGGTCTAAATGGTCGCTGAAAGCAAACTTGTCGTACTCGTCGGTCCAGTATGGCTCAAAGGCTCTGGCTCTTGAATTGCTTCTATTATGTAAGTATGCAATTATGGCAAATATCAGCAAAATCAGCAAAGTCCAAGCCGTCACCCTTCGCCTTAGCCATTTGCCTTTGAGCCTGATTTTGAAATTAAGGAACTTTGGCCTTCGTACTTTCATGGCCAGCGTGGCTTTTGGGTGCAATCTGGAGGAGAATCTCACTGATTTTTCATCGCTGGAGTCAGTCTCGATTTCGTTATCGTTATATTCGTCGGAGTCCCAGCGGTAGGTCGGTTGTTCCGTAGCACTTTCGCCAGGACTTACGAAGTTTGACCACGACGGTCTGGTATGTTTAGTCATGAAAATAAATATAAATGTGAATATTGTAATTGGAATTAGATTTATGTTGCTCTACAATTAAGGTGAATTTAGTGAGAGTAATTTTTCACGCCAGAGATCGCAACTTTTGCGAAAGATCTACTGACAAAGAGAACTGATAATTGTAATGAAAGAACTCTCGACCAGCGAGCAGCTTCTTCTCGATACACTGTTCTTATTCCAGATGAGACTCGAAGAAAGACTGCTATTCAGTATAGTGCAATAGAATGAAGCTACTGTGCTATTGTACCATATAAGCAAAAGGTCGAGTAAATAGCGAGACTATTACAAAAATAGCGAGAAAACCAAGATCTGAATACATCCTGTGCGGAACAATCCTCAGTAATCCTACCACGGTGCGGCTCAATATTCATCAATATGATAACACTACAACTAAGTCTACGTCTTCACTAACCATTTAACATCATGTATAATCTATATTACTTCTCCTTCTTGACTATCGCATTTCTTAAGAGACTCAAGTCTTCGTTCAACTCCTCGGGCTTCAACCCTTGTACTCCGACAAACTGCTTGTGCGAGCCTCTGGTATTAGGCTTATTATTATTGCTGCTGCTAGAGTTCTTATCCAATAGCACCAAGGAAGCTCCGCCGTCATCGTTGTGCATGATCAACAGGTTCAATGCGTCGTAGTCTTTGTCGCTGAGATTGGAGTCGTAGCCACTGGAAACTGCCACGGAGTTTCCGTTCCGGTACGAAGATCCGGGCGGATTTCCAGCAGCTCCATTACTGGTGATTCCCAGCGACAACTCTTCATTAGAAGAGTATCTTGTGGCATAGAGACGTCTACGTTTGCCAGTAGCCAGCACATATCCACTGGGTATGGAAGAAGCGTTACCGGTGGTAGAGCCTGCTCCCAAGCCACCGTCAGATAAGTCGTCAGCCTCGCCAGCTGTAAAGCGTGAACTCAATTCACGCTTTCGTAAGGAACGTCTATCGTTGAGTGAAAGACTTCCCGCTGCTGCAGCAGCAGCTGATAGGGCAGCTGCCGTTGACGCGTTTTGGGTTGGTGAATTGCTCCACGAATTTCCGTTCACTAAATTGAGAAGCAATTTATCTTCTTTGAGCTGTTTGATCTGGTTTTGAAGCTTGTCGTAGAGCTTTTCCTTGATGAGCTTGATCATCTTGTCGTGGTTGTCTTTGGCTTTGCTGAGATCCTCATTGTACTCAGACTCTATTCGTTTGACTCGGTACTCTTCCCAGAGACGCAACTTGGTGAGCTCGTAGTCACGTTCCTCTTCTAGCCTTATCTTTTTCGCTACAAGCTCTTCATTGGTGCCCTGCTGAAGCATGGCTAGTTTGGTCTGAAGCTCGTGAAGCAGACTTCGATAGAAATTGTCGCGGTCATTACGGAACATCACCTCTAGTTTGTTGAGTCGTACCCCCACTTGCTGTCTCTTTTTGTCTCGTTTGCTGATGCCTGGGAAGTTAGTATAATGAATACATGGTAGATATATGATGATATGAAAAGTTGAAGCAGATGAAAAATTCAAACACGATTAGACTGGTGAGATGACAAGATTGCGATATGTACACAAACATAATCACATTCGACGGACATCGTGATTTTTGTAGATATCATCAAATGTGTTACTTCGTCTTGTTATGAACATCAAATGAAACATAGACTTCATCTTCGTATTCATCTTCAGATTTTTGGCTTTCTACTTACTATCAGGAACATCGTTACGTTTGGCGTCCTCCATGACGAGTTTCACGTATAAAGTATATCTTAATTCTACTGTAGTAAAACACAATTAAATTTCATCTCCAAATCCACTAAACTGTGAATTCTCCTTATACAACAATCTGGCCGGGTAATGGCTTCGTCGTGAAATAAAATCATTGCGCATTGCTGTCTCTATGCAGTATTTCACTATCTCCCAAAATTTTCAGTCTTCCCCAGACATTGCGGATCCAAGTACCCGGATCTGACTCAATCCGACTAGCTCAGCAATATATAAGCAGTGGACCTGCTTCATAAATTCAAAACATAACCACTCTACAACTGGAAACAGTCTTTACTGACCAGGGAAGTGAATACACCTATTTGGTTCTTTCAGTAACCTTTTTTCCTGCTGAATTTGAGTTTCTTTAACCTTATCTGAATTGTTCACTCTTGAGAGATCGTCCATTTGTTCAACTTAATCAACTTATTCAATTCACCTTCAGTCATTATGTCCATATCTGGTGAAAAGTTTGATTTTCTAGAACAGCTTCCCTTTGCCGATGGCAAATTTGAAGCCACCGGCAGAATCACCACTCCTATTACTTTCACGCTTGAAAAAGACTCCACCAAAACTGTTACTCTTCTTCCAGTCCATGAGTATACCGAGATTCCGGACAATCTCGTTCAAGTCGTCCAAGACGAGTTCAACTACATTGTGGAAGAGGGCCAGACGTATCCCCACCACCAGACGTTGACACATGACGATTTTGTCAAATACTGGTTCAGTGGGTTTGTAGCTATACTCATAGAAGGTGAACACCAATCGGCCCTCGACGACGACTTGAAACTGTTGTCGGTATCTCAATGGCGAGACATTTTCCTCGGGAACTTCTACATCAAGCCAAACTACATTGGCAGATGTTCACATGTGTGCAACGCCGGTTTTGTTGTCAACCACGAGAAACGAGGTTTGGGCCTCGGGAAGGAACTCGGAAGAAAGTACTTGGTATGGGCTCCACAATTGGGGTATGTGTATTCGGTTTTCAACCTTGTTTTTGAGACAAATATCGCCAGTTTGAAGATTTGGGATGGATTGGGATTCGAAAGAATTGGATATGTCAAGAATGTCGCTGTTCTTAAAGGTCATAAGCATTTAGTAGGTGCACATATGTTCGGTAAGGACTTGGTTTCTGAAAAAGGCATTGAAGCAGCAGAAAACGGAAAAGTATGAAATGATCATGAAGTGAAATCTCATTAAAGGAGAAATTGGCTTGATATTCTAAACGGAAATCGTCCAAGACTAGATATTTTCATAGATCTTATCAGTTAGAGCAGTTGCAAAATTTAGAGTCTATACTAGATAGAATATGCAGGTTTATACAATAAGCATATTGCAACCATTTTTCACCATACGTACCAAACACAGCAGAAAGGTGGAAATAAAAGATCGAGCTATTTCTGGATATCAAACAAAAGTCCAGCATGCTACAGCAAATCTTGTAGAAAAGACAATAAAAGTTCTTTTCCAGTTATCCCATAAGGATATCATTTACTATGGAGATATTATATGCCGTACTTAAAATCACCTTGAGCAATCAATGAAAGGTTTTTCGGTGGAAAATGGGAGCAAAGAGAGTAGAGCAATATCAAACAGAAGGTCCTATTATACATGAACATCCCACGACATTCCAAAACATCCCAAGCCAAGTTCCTCTGTGAACAGAATGTCATATATGCTTTTGAATTTAGCATCCAGCACATGATCCACGGCACGTGAATTCTAATCCCATCAACTCACTTGTTGACATTCCAAAATATACTGTGGCAGTACCCCATCTACACTCGTATATCAGAATCCTAGCTTCCTGAATTTATCTGATTGAAGAGACAGCCTTGCAAAATGCCTGAATTTGACGACGTGCTTCTGTCGGGCCTGTACCGGCCCCATCTTGACTATGATCCCGTCGCTGTTATCGATAGATACACTGTCTTGTTGAAGGATGGTGAGACAACTGCTACCATTTATCCCATCCATACGACAAATGAACTTCCACCAGGATTGCTTGCGTTTTTATGTGACGAGTTCAATATGGAAATTGAAAGAGGTGAGACTTCCAGCTTTTTTGATACTCTTCATATTGAGCAGTTCCAAAATTATTGGTTTGGAGCTTTCGCTGCCGTAATGGTGTTAGGAGATTCTCCGGCTCTAGAGGGTTCTAGACAATGGGAAAAGGAGTGTTTGGGTACCTTTTTCATCAAGCCCAACTATCCAGGCCGGTGTTCACACATTTGCACGGGAAACTTCTTGGTTAATGCTGGGATTCGTGGCAAAGGCATTGGTAGAACGCTCACAGACTGCTATTTGCAATGGGCACCTAGACTCGGATACACCTATTCTATATTTAACTTAGTTTTTGAAACGAATGTGGCAGCTCGTAGCATTTGGGAGTCACTTAATTTCAAGAGAATCGGCCGTGTCAAGCTGGCTGGTATTCTTAAGGGTCATGAACAGGCTGTGGATGCCATTATGTATGGAAGAGAATTGATCAACACCTCGGATCCCGCCGTTGGTGCTTATCGGTTTGACAAGATCAAGTTCTACTTGGAAACTGGCAGATATCCAGCGATGGCTGATCGTCAGGAGAAGTCTCGATTACGTTCCTCGGCTTCCCATTATCGATTGGAGAATGGAAAGTTGATGCTTAAGGGTCGAGAAGTTGTGAGTAATCCTGTAAGACAGTTACAGATCTGCACCGAAGTCCACTTGTCGAACCACGGAGGCATCAACAAGACAACATCCATTGTGACAGAGAAGTACCACTGGACAAGAATAAAAGACACTGTAGCCACTGCCATTAAGAATTGTGCCGAATGCAGAGATCCTTCTCGCGACGTTTCGATGCTCAAACGTACATCAACAGCCCAGAAGAAGATCAATGGCACCAGCCACAGCAGGCACAGAAACGGGTCTGTCTCTGGCGAGGGCAATGCCAATAAAATCTACCAGCAATCGAGTCAGAATGCGCGCAACTTACTTAGATCTAGACCTTCAGATGAAGTCGAAGCCATGGTGGCCGCGGCGCAGTTGCACCAGCTTCCTTCCAACAGACATGATGCTGAGAGTCTCTTGGGCCATGACTTGTCTGGCTTGGACGATAATCTCATAGCGGTTGTAGAAGAGGCCCAGAGATCACAACAACATCTGCAGCAGCGTGGCCAGCAAACTCACCATACTCAGCACCAGTCGTATGCAGCTGCAGCAGCCTCTGGTGCTGGCCATTATCCACAATACCAGAGTGATTATCACAGTAATTATCAGGACTCTGATAGTAGCAAGCTGCGAAACCCCGAGATTGATCCCGAGGTTACAGGCTATAGTCATGGAGCTGGTGGAGATGAAATTGAAATAGCGAGAGCTTTGATTCAGGCCAACGAAGACGTACAAGACTCTGGACGTCCGGAAGGACGACATCTGCAATCACAGAATGGCGAGAGGAATGACCAGGATGAAGCAAATATGTTCATCAAGGATACAAACGAGTAGAAGAAGTGCAATAAAGATCACGATCTACATATGAACCTACTTCACGATTAGTATTGATTATGAAGTACGGATCAACTGTACTAAATGTATATATAATAGAAATATTATGATGAAGAAGTGGAAGTGTAGTATTGTAATTACGGTGAAGATGCATTTACTATAACATGCCTTTCGTATTGTGAAAATGACATGGCCACTCGTTAAGAAGTACAGCTACTTCAACTATTAATATTAGAAATCAAGTATATTAAGATTTTATAAAGAGTCTAGAGTAAGCTGCCGGTGCTTTCCCCCGAAAGCCCCAGCCATAACCATAGCTCTAATGTATAAATTTTGAATCGTGAAAAGTATAATGGAAGATAAGAATGATGTTTATGATGATGTTTAATATTGTGATCTTTATGATCAATGAAACTGAACAATTCCCCAATTGTAGCAGCAAGCCTAAAAGTCAACACCAACCACCATGGCCAAAAGAGCCATTCTGACAAACAATCCATATCTCATTTGTCTGAAGTAAGCAGCTCTCTGGTCAAAGTCGACTTCTTCACGAATCTCAGAAGTTCTTGGTAATGGATGCATAACAGCCATGTGTTGTTTGGCGTAAGACAAAATCTTGTTGTCAACAATGTAGGTGTCTTTCAATCTCAAGTACTGTTCTCTGTCAGAGAATCTTTCTTCCTGGACTCTGGTACAATACAAGATGTCAGATCTGGCGATTATGTCCTTAGTCAACTCTTCAGATTCAGTTACCCTAATACCACTTTCGATCAAGATGTTCTTAATTGATTCTGGAAGAGCCAACTCCTTAGGTGCGACCAACTGGATTCTCACCTGGTAGTGACGCAACAAGTAGATCAAGGAGTGAACTGGTCTTCCATACTTCAAGTCACCCATGAACGTGACAGTGATACCATTCACAGTACCCAACTCTTCTCTGATAGTGAACAAGTCCAAGAGAGCTTGGGTTGGATGTTCCTTAGAGCCATTACCACCGTTGATAATTGGAACCGGAGAGTACTTAGCAGCGATGTCAGCCGACTCTTCAGATGGATGTCTCAATACAATGGCATCAGCGTAACAAGCCAACGACCTGATTGTATCTTGCAAGGTCTCACCCTTCTTTACGGAAGAAGAACCGGATTCTACAGCTACAACTCTTCCACCCAATCTTTGCATAGCAGCATCGAAAGAAGAAGAAGTTCTGGTACTAGGCTCATAGAACATAGTAGCCAAAACCCTGCCCTTCAAGATGTCCAAGACACCTTGTCTTTCTACAGCCAACCTCATCTCTTGGGCTACTGTGAACAATGAGTGCATGTCAGACCTGGTGAGGTCCTTGACAGACAAAACAGAGTTTCTCAAGAAGGTGTTGTGGTGTCTGATGTAGTTCACCAAAGCGTTACCCTCGCTCAAAGAACCAGCTGGAGGCTGCGAAACCAACTCTTTACCAAACTTTTCGAAATCAGTAGGCAAAGGTTGTGTCTGCAAGTCTTTGATGAGAGATGGACGGCGTAAGTCAGCAGTGAAAGAGGCTCTAGCCTTTCTTGGAACTGGAGATGCTGGAATGTTGGTGATGGAGCTAAATCTGGCTCTGGGTTCGACTTCATTCTTACCTAAAGCTTCGGCCAGAACAGTACCATCCAAACAAACAGTTTCGCCATGCAACAACACTCTGTCAACTGAACCTTGCAACTTCTTGTGTTGGAAAATGGAAGCTACATTCTTTGTAGTAGAAGAAACAAATCTGTCCAAGTCGATTTCAGAAGTGGCATCCTGCTTTGGAATATTGAAAATCTTCACTGGGTTGTTGTGGAAACGTTCAACGATGTCGTCGAGGGTAAGACGACCGTCCTTGACGGCGCTCAAAAGTAATGGAAGAGCTTCGTTGATACCCAAACCTGGAACAACCTTCTTACCAGTAGCCTTAGCGACCAAGTATGGCAATACACCGATGGAGAAACAGTCAACATCAGCGATGTTGTCCCACAAGTAGTCCTGGTCTTCCTTGGTGGGCAAAAATGGAACGTCAAGCTCGTCTCTGGATAAGAACAACGAGTAGACAGCTACATCGCAGGTGACTCTCAATTCCTTACTTTTAGCCATCTTGATCAACTCCAAGTCTTCTCTAGAAGAAACATTGGTAATGTGAATTGATCTGTTATGCAACGAAGCTAACAATAAAACAGAAGCTAAATCAGTAGTCTTAGCGTCACTGATAATTGGCTTGTTTTCTGGCCATGAGGCAAAGTGAGTCGAGATGGCAGATACCTTGGAGTTGGCCAAATCGTTAAATGGCAAGAACAAAGCACCAGCGTTCTGGGCAGCTTCAAGAACCTCGTTTGCGTTGGCATCGTTAGCAGCAATTGAGAACGAGTAGTCGGTGTAGGCAGCAGAACCAGCAAAATCGATGGCTTCAAGCAACGAGTCGAAGTCTGTGACTACTGAACCAGCTAAAGTCTGAGGCAAGAAAGCGTTGAATGTGAAGCCTGCGGCCAAGGATTCCTTAGTGGTGGCTTCGAAGTCATCGAATGAAGTAGCAAACGAGGTGATGTTGACCAAACCTGGCAAAACAGTTGTTCTGTGAGAAGTTTGGGCATCTCTGTTGGAGACTTCAAGTGGAATGTTTCTGGCAATGGCTTCTACCAACAACTTGGCACACTTGACATTAGTTACCAAAGGAACAGAATAGTCCACAGCCATACGACGAGACTCGTAACCCTTAGACATGTACGAGGCTGGACGACGGAATCGGTTGGAAGAAGGCAAGTTGACATACAAGTCAATCAAATTGTTAGCCAAATGCTGAGTCAACGAGTATTCCGACTTTTGGTCTTCAGACTTGCCCAACACTTCCAAATAATGAACAGGGATATTGTGTTCCTTGATGAAATCGGCAGTACCGGCAGTAGCAAAGATCTTGTAGCCCAACTCGTGCAACTTGGCAATGGATGGAAGCAATTCTTGCTTTTCCTTGTACGATCCAATGGAGAACAACACATTGTTCTTAGGTAACTTGAAGCCAGTCGAGATCAACGACTTCAAGTAGGCTTCATATTTGTTTCTACCAAATGTAGCTACTTCACCAGTAGAAGCCATTTCGACACCCAAGACAGGATCTGCACCAGCCAAACGAGAGAACGAGAATTGTGGAACCTTGACAGCACAGTAATCTTCAGGCAACTTTTCTCCGGGGTAAGGAGTAAGTGGTAAGTCCATGATAGCCTTTGTGGCCATTTCAATCAAGTCGGTGCCTACAACCTTAGAAATAAATGGGAAAGAACGCGAGGCTCTGACGTTACACTCGATAACCTTGATATCGTTATCCTTGGCAATAAACTGGATGTTATATGGACCAGTAATGTCAAGAGCTTTACCAATCTTAGCGGTAGCTTCTACGATTCTTCTCACAGTTTCTGGATCCAAATCTTGAGGAGGAACAATCAATGTGGCGTCACCAGAATGGACACCAGCATTTTCGACGTGTTCAGAAACTACGTGCATGATCATCTTACCGTCTCTGGCGACGGCATCCATCTCAATTTCCTTAGCGTTTTCGATGTACTTGGTGATGACAACTGGGTAATCAGGAGAAACATCTACAGCCTGAGTCAAATAAGAAGCCAAATCGTCTCTGGAATAGACGGTATTCATAGCAGCACCAGAAAGAACGTAAGATGGTCTGACCAAAACAGGATAAGTGACCTTTTCGGCGAACTCTTCGGCTTCAGCAATGGAAGTCAATTCCTTCCAGGCTGGTTGATCGACACCAATTTTGTCTAACATTCTAGAGAACTTGTATCTGTTTTCAGCAGAGTCGATCATCTCTGGCGAAGTTCCCAAAATCTTCACGTTTTGACGATGCAATGGTAAAGCAATGTTGTTGGACGTTTGACCACCCATAGAGATAATAACACCATTGGACTGTTCCAATTCGTAGATATCTAACACTCTTTCCAAGTTTATTGTTTCAAAGTACAATCTGTCGGCTTCGTCATAATCAGTAGAAACAGTTTCCGGGTTGTAGTTTATCATAATAGTCTTGTGGCCGTTTTCTCTCAAAGTTCTGATGGCTCTCACAGCACACCAGTCGAACTCGACGGAAGAACCAATTCTGTAGACACCAGAACCAAGAACAATAACACCATGTTCATCGAAGGTGACATCGGAAGAATCAGCATTGTAGGTGATGTACAAGTAGTTGGTGAAGGCAGGGAATTCAGCGGCAACCGTATCGATTTGCTTGACAAAAGGAATCACACCAGCTTCCTTTCTCAATCTTCTGATGGCAACTTCGTTAGAGCTCAAGAACTTTGCGATCTGTCTGTCTTCGAAGCCAAGTTGCTTAGCCTGTCTCAACACGGAGGTAGGCAAGTTTTCCTTGGATACATATGAAGAAATTTTGTTTCCAAACTTGATCAATCCGTCCAACTTGTTCAAGAACCATTTGTCGATCTTGGTCAAGGACCAGACCTTTTCGACAGAGTAGCCATCGGAAAGGGCATTGGCAATAGCAAACAAACGTTGGTCAGAAGGAGTCTGCAACTCGCTGTCGATGTCGATAGACATCAAGGCAGAAGTCTTGTTGAAACCCAAGTTCTGATAATCGGTGGATCTGATAGCCTTCTGAATGGCTTCTTCAAAAGTTCTACCGATCGACATGACTTCACCGACAGACTTCATCGACGACGACAACAACGACGACACTCTGGTGAACTTCTTCAAGTCCCATCTTGGGATCTTGACAACTACGTAATCCAAAGATGGCTCGAAACAAGCACAAGTCTTCTTGGTGACGGAGTTTTTGATCTCGTTAAGAGGAATGTTCAAACCAAGCTTGGCAGCAGTGTAAGCCAATGGGTAACCAGTAGCTTTAGAGGCCAATGCAGACGAACGGGACAATCTGGCGTTGACTTCAATGATACAATATTCCTTGGAGAATGGGTTCAAGGCATACTGGATGTTACACTCACCAACAACACCCAAGTGTCTGATGACGTTGACAGCTGTAGTTCTCAACATATTGTAGTCTTCGTCCGACAACGTTTGAGAAGGAGCTACGACAATAGAGTCACCGGTGTGAATACCCAAAGGATCGAAGTTTTCCATGTTACAAACTGTGATACAGTTGTCGAAAGCATCACGAACGACTTCGTACTCAACCTCCTTCCATCCTTTCATGGATCTTTCTACAAGGACTTGTGGAGAAGTAGCGAAAGCCTTGTTACACAATTCGACCAACTCTTCCTCGTTATCGGCGAAACCAGAACCAAGACCACCCAAAGCGTAGGCAGCTCTGACAATCAATGGGTAGCCGATATTGTTAGCAGCAATCACTGCTTCCGCGACTGTGCTGACAGCTTCAGATTTGGCACATTTTTCGTTGATGTCAGCCATGGCGCTAGCAAACAACTCTCTGTCTTCAGTAGTAATGATGGTATCAATAGGAGTACCAAGAACCTTGACACCGAGATCGGCAAACTCGTCCTTCAAATCGATACCGACAGAAAGAGCAGTCTGACCACCAAAAGTACAGTAGATACCATCGGGTCTTTCGTGCTTAATGACTTTTCTTACAAATTCAGGTGTTACAGGCAAGAAATAGACCTTGTCGGCTAAACCCTTGGAGGTCTGGATTGTAGCGATGTTAGGGTTGATCAAGATAGTGTAAATGCCTTCTTCCTTCAAGGCCTTGATAGCCTGAGAACCAGAGTAGTCAAATTCACCAGCTTGACCAATAGACAAACCACCAGATCCCAACACAAGAACCTTCTTGACATCAACCTTAGGGTGAGCAGCTCTGTTGTCTGCAAGAAGGCCACCTGGGAAGGCTACCTGTTTGTAGACACCGTTCTTGTTGAAGTCGACCACAGAGTTGATAAAGACGTCAAAGAGGAACTCGGTGTCACGAGGACCAGGAGTGGATTCTGGGTGGAATTGAACCGAAAAGAATGGCTTCAGCTCGTGATAAACACCTTCGTTGGAGCCATCATTAGCATTAACGAACAACTCCTTCCAACCAGAAGCTAAGGTGTTTGCATCCACAGCGAAACCGTGATTCTGAGAAGTGATGTAACATCTTCCAGAAATCGTGGAGGTACAGGGGATGTTGTGACCTCTGTTACCGAACTTCAACTTCAAGGTCGAGGCTCCAGTGGCTCTGGCCATAAGCTGGTGGCCCAAACAGATCCCGAAAATTGGAGTCTTTCCTTCGGAAATGACACCCTGTAATCTCTTGACAGTTTCGGTCATAACCGAGGGATCACCTGGACCGTTAGAGATGAACAAACCATCGTATTCTTCAGTGGTGTAGTCGTAGTCCCATGGAACCACCAATAACTCTACACCTCTTCTGACGAAACAACGGATCTGGTTGTACTTCATACCTACATCAACAGCTACGATTCTGATAGGCTTGCCGTTCTTGCCGGTCTTGATGCCAGACTTGGGGGTGTACAACACTGGCTTGTCAGTGGATACTTTGGCTACCAAGTTCTTGACGTTGGGGTCGTCCCACTCAGGAATTTCAAAGTGTTGTTCCCAGTCGGCAGGAGAAGCCAAGATGGTTTCAGACTTGACAGAATCATTGGAAAGAGCTAATCTACCCAAAGTAGATCCCTTATCTCTCAAATTCTTGGTCAAGGCTCTGGTGTCGACACCGTACACAGCGGGAATACCTTCCTTTTGCAACCATTGGCCCAAAGACGACTTGGCCAAGAAGTGGGAGTAGTCCTCAGTATAATGAGCAACAACCAAACCAGCAATGTGGATCTTGCTCGACTCAAAATACTTTGGCAAAGCTGGCAGGTAGTCGTCGTCCAAAAGTTCTCTGTCTGGGACACCGTAGTTACCAACTAAAGGATAGGTGATAACCAAAATCTGGCCCTCATACGAAGGATCAGTGAGAGACTCAGGATAGCCTACCATACCAGTCTGGAAAACAAGTTCACCAGAAGCAGCAACAGGAGCACCAAAGGAGTAACCTTGCAAGGCGATTCCATCGTACGTCTCCAAGGTCATCAACCTGTCACCAGTAGACTCCATTGGAGGAGAAATAGGAGCGGATAATTGAGCAACCATGATTTCTAGACAGGTATTTCTTTAGAGAATGGGGAAGGGAGCACTTCAATTGGGGGAAGATCAAAATACTCGAGAAAAGAAATATCAACTATGGCTAACGGCGTTAGTAGGCTGCTACAAAGTGACTGAAGTGAGAAAGAGTGGCCAGGTGAATGGTGCTCTGACAGAGAGATGGTAAGATCTGGAGAAACTATAATTTTTCAGTCATCGCCCGGATCTGCGATGAGATACGAGTTCCGGCAAAATTGCGAAACCGGGCCATAATAGAATGTGAGAGCTCCAAAAGAACAGTCTGGGAACACTAGTGGAATACTAAGATGAGATGGGATGAAGTGAAAATGGATACGTTCCATGACTTCAACCTTAAGATTGAATTTCTAAATCAAAATTGAAGTATGAACAAAAATTGCAAACGTGAATCACGTCTCAGTAACAGCAACTGGCTTTTGACTAGAGCAATCAGCTATGAACTAAGAGCAACTAGCAGACAATATCACGATCGCAATCCCAACATCCATGTCCTGTCGGCATCACATCCATCGTCGTTCATAGTCTTTAGTATTCTCAGAGAAATCTATCAAAGATCTGGTCATTTCAAACATGTTCTCTTCTCTCTCACACTACAACGCTACAGCGTCTCTTTCTCAACAGTTAACACAGTACATACTCCTTGACTACCACGGATTGGCAATTATACTGGGGAATTGACAACTGTTGAGAAAGAGAAGGAAGAGAAGGAGAAGAACAAAATAAAATAAATAATGAATAACTGATAGATCCGAAAAGTCACGGTACCTTTACCATCCTTTTATACTTTATTTGGTCCCAGGAAAAATTTTTGTGCACCGCGACAACCGGGGGCCGCATCGCCTCGGATATAGTTCATTTCGACTGTCTTAACTACGCAGTCAATATATATTGATCACGTGAAAACTACGTCAATCACCATGCATGCATAGTTAAGCAGATGGTGTTCCTGCAGGTGGTATACCAGAGTCAAACCGGAAGTGGATAAAATTTTTCAGTTGCAAGAGTTTCTACGATGAGGTACAAAAGGCAGTATGAAGAGACGTTGTTGGCGTTGGGGGGAGACAGAGAAGACTCAAAATTGCTCGTAAAATATGTACTTGTGTTGCTTGTCTCGCTTGAGGTTTCCGAGACAAAAATACGGGAGAGAAGGGCATCGTAGAGACTGTACTGGCATTTTGCAAGCCAGCAAAGAGAGGTGTAGAGATTTTTCTTGCCAGTGCAATTGCCAGCTGAAGATGACTTGAATTGAGCAGGTGATATTGTATACGGATTTTCTATTTATTCTTTGGAGATTTGTCTGCTCCAGGCTGACTAGTGAACAAAACTGTAGCATCTGTCCGTATATTAGGTGTGGTGCTCTCAGCCGTGGAGTGCACGGAATTTCCTTATCCAGCTACGAAAAGCGCTGGCTGCGATGAGCTCCACCGCCAAGTAGAGGTAGAGTCCTCTTGTAGATGGATGAAGGAGACTGCACACGTCCACGTCAACCCAACGTCCATGTGGGAATAGGCTTTGAACAAGAGATCCAGGACTAGAGATGGAGATGAGACTAAATGAGATGAGATGAGGTGCGCAGGTAAGTGAGTTTTCCGAGAGGGAGTGAAAAATTCCAGAACACCATCTCTATAGGCACCATATGGGATTACAGAATTCTAGACAGAGCACGGCAGAACTCGAACTAATACTGTCTGATATCTTTGTACCATTTGGCGATCTGGGGCCTTTCTGACGGCTCGTATTTGTCTCGGCACAACTAATTCACTATCCGTCCAGAATGTATATATGTAGGTTTATGAAGGTTTAATAAATGCGAAATAAATTGTTCAAGGCTTTGAACAGTCCTCTTTTTGCTCTGTAGTTTAGACTTGACTTCAGACTTCAGGAGATCTCTTCCTCAGAGACAGGCTCGTGCCACCAATTGTGATCTTGTTGTAAAGCTCTGAGAGCTTGAACAGTCTTGCTGCTCATTTCGTTCACATCACCTAATTTTTCATCTAGTTTCATTTCTTCAGTGCTCCAGTGCATTTACAAAATTACCATTCCGTTTGGCCCGACCAAGAAGAGTAAGCCTATCTATAGAGAGCTCATTCTTTGCTATTCCCGGAAATCAAGCAATCTACTAGTCAAGAATATACTCATAAACCCATAAGCTCATAAAACGTCAGTCGAGACCCTATAAAGGCTGTGCTAGGAGTTGGACATTATCACTAATCACCTAAGTATCTTAAGCATTCAAAATCATACAAGATCAAACCAAACTTCAAGTCTTCGACTGCCATATAGACATAACAAAAGCCAGTTTCGTCATTTTTCGCTAATTCTTGCTATTTCGTTCATTTTCATGCCATGTTAGATACAATAAAGAAATACTATGCTACATATCGACGGAAGAGGTTGGAGTCTGAAGTAGGGCTTCGAGTACGGAACCAGATCCACAGGTTGTCTCTGGTCTTAGGGCCCACTGTCAAGGTGTTAGTGCCGAATTTCCGGGCTGCCCATTATTGCTATATCATTTTCTGGGTCTTTTTCGGGTCTGTGCTAGTATATCCTGTCAGAAATTTGAGATATATCGACGCTCTCTTCTTCACTGGGGGTGCGTCCACACAGGCTGGATTAAACACTGTGGATACCAACACTATTGCTTTGTACCAGCAGATTATTCTCTACATCATTGCTACATTTACGACACCCATTTTCATCCATGGGCTGATGCTTTTTGTGCGATTGTACTTTTTCGAACGACATTTTGATAACATCAAGGAGAAGTCTAAGCTCAACTTCAAGATGAGACGGCAGGCTACAATTGCTGCTCGGACCCAGTCGATGGACGCTACCAGGTTGAACACCTTCACCAACCAAAACTTGGGGTTTGACAAAAGCAAACGCAACAACAATAGAGGTGACAATGTAGATAAAGAGCAAAAGGACAACGGGCTCCATACTGTAGATGTCGAAATGGCGAATAATTCATCACCGCAATCTTCTTCGTCTGTGCCCAAACTGATAGACGCCAGTACTTTTCATGGAGATGTAGAACACATCGATGAGCCCTCCGATTCTGATGAAGAAAGAGGAAGGAGAGCCCCCGACGATATCCGATTGAATGACTTGAATCCGGATTCGCCTCACGATGCCGTTCGTTTTGGCAACTTGCCACAGCCATCAAAGAGAGCCAGATCGAAGGAGTTAGATCCTTCAGACATGTACCGGTCTATTGCGCTTTTGCAGGATAGCCACAATAATAGCACCCGTAATCTTGATGGTGGAAGAAGTGGTAACATCCATTTTGATCAGAATGCTTTACCAGTAGGCAACTCCAGTTCACATAATAATGTAGATGATGATGAGGTTTTGGTGATAAAGTCGCCGAACGAGATCGAAAAAACAGGTGGACGTATTTACACCAAACGCAAACCTAAAAGCCACAGACCAAGTGGCAGCTCCGGGTCCAAACCTTGGAAAAAGGGCAGCAAGTGGTCCAATCGTTTGAGAAAGACGTTTTCCAATTCTGGCCTGTCAAGCACACCCAAAACCAAACGAAGCTATTCCACTGCGCTGGAAGAAATTGTGGACGATGATGCTTCTATTGACTCTGAAAATGAAGTAGTCACTACTGACGTTGCAGATGATGACGATGAAAATGACCATGACTACAACCACAATGACAACAACGATGATGATGACGATGATGAAGAAGCTGTAGATGATGAAGATAGCGTAAATGACGGAGACGTAGAAGACGATGCCAATCCGGAAAGTCCTAGAAAAGAAGGACCTACCACTCATTTTGCGGAGCCTGCCAACGATCCCCGTAGAAAAAGACCCAATTTACTAGATGTTCCTAATGGATCGAGAAAGCACTCATTTGTAAGTTCGCCCACTTACGAAAAGTTTGAGAAGTTCAAAAAGAACATCAAAAAAGGCAAACTCAAACGGATAAAAACGCCTGGAGTCTCACAGACTTCGTCTCGTTTGTTCGGCTACAACTCTAGTATCAATGTAGACGATGATAGTTACGTGGATGAGGACGCATATGACGAAGACGACGAGGAAGCCAGCTATGAAGAAAACGAAATCGGCCCTACTATCACCAAAGTCATGAGTACGAACTACTTGTCTTGGGAACCTACTGTGGGAAGAAACTCTACTTTCATTCATATGACGGAAGCTCAGAAAGAGGAGCTTGGCGGTGTAGAATACCGTGCGGTGAAGCTCTTGATCAAGATTTTGGTACTATACTATATAGGCTTCCATGTTCTTGCAGTCGTCCTTCTTCTTCCCTGGATTCTTATGAGAGAGAGCTACATAGAAGTAGTTCGTACTCAGGGTGTCTCTCCTACCTGGTGGGCGTTCTTCACTGCACTGTCAGCGTTTAATGATTTGGGATTTACCTTAACAGCAGACTCGATGGTGCTGTTTGGTCGTTCCGTGTATGTGATGATTGTTGTTTCTTTCTTTATCGTCATTGGTAATACGGGTTTTCCTGTATTTCTTCGTTTCATAATATGGATCTTGTTCAAGACTGCCAAACCATTGTCGTTGTACAAGGAGTCGTTGGGCTTCTTGTTGGATCACCCCAGACGTTGTTTCACTTTGCTCTTCCCATCAGTGCCTACGTGGTGGCTTTTTATAATTCTTGTGGTTCTCAACGGTGTTGATTTGGTTCTCTTTATCATTTTGGACTTGAACAACAACTATCTTAAGGAGATCCCGGTTGGATACCGTATTGTTGATGGGCTTTTCCAGGCTTTCAGTACCAGAACTGCAGGTTTTGCTGTCGTAGACTTGTCTCAGTTGCACCCTGCCGTTCAAGTTAGTTACATGATCATGATGTATATCTCTGTTTTGCCTTTGGCTATATCTATCAGAAGAACTAACGTTTATGAAGAACAATCTTTGGGTGTTTACTTGAAAGAAGAGAATCACGAAGACGACGAAAAGACTCCACATACATTTATAGGTGCGCATTTGCGAAACCAATTGTCTTTCGACTTGTGGTTCATCTTTTTGGGACTCTTTATTATGTGTATAGCCGAGGGGGGCAAATTGAACAATAATGATATCAGATTCACAGTTTTTTCGATCTTGTTTGAGATCATCAGTGCCTATGGTACAGTTGGTTTGTCGCTTGGGTATACTGGAGTGAATGCTTCACTCTCTTCGCAGTTCTCTGTCATTTCCAAATTGGTCATCGTAGCCATGATGGTTAGAGGAAGACATAGAGGTTTGCCATATACATTGGATAGAGCCATCATGTTGCCAGATGCTGATATGCAGAGACGTGATCACTTGCAAGAAAATCATGCCATCCGTAGACATACTACAATGGAAAGAGAAAACACACTTGGTAGAACAAGCACCTTTGACGTAGGTGGAGGAATTGGTGGAGACAATATCTTGAGAAGAGTGATCACCAGAGAAGGAGGAATTCTTTTCGGTAGAAGAAGATCTTCAGCCTTTGCCATGCCTTCTCGTTCAAGAACAAATGCTTCTATCCATAGCACCAACAGCAGAACTCATCATCAGGAACAGGCTTCGCACAATCAGCGCAGACCACATAATGAACATTTTACAAGTCAACAGCTTCGTACAGACGACGAAAATGTGACACATGATTACCACGCTACGCATACTCATAAACCTTATCCATCCCAGGATGCCAACCAGCCCATAGTTAGTGAAAATCCTCTGTATATCATCACTTCAACTTCTCAGGAAGAACAGGAGTTAGAGGCAATCAGAAACCAAGTCTAGTACATACATTTAATGCATTATTTATTGAAAAGGTGTAGACAGAATCACGAAGATGTAAAGTAGTGAAGACGAGAGTTGGTACTTGACTTTCTATCTAGGCAATGTTTTGCCGACTTCTCAGTGTATATAGCATATCTTCGGAGAAGCTTACGAATATTCAAAATGAAGTTTCTGACTGCTATATCGTAGTCCATTTCCATGGTTTTTTTTTCTCTTCTATCGTTTAATCTATTATACATGCTATGGTAATGTACACTATCCTACAAGTAGTTCTTTCTGTTGGCTGTTCTGATAAACCGCCTCAACTGCCACTCCACGTCAGCATTCTTGTTGTCTGGCAATCCCAATCTGATCTCGTAGAGTCTCATTTCGAATCTTGGACCAATTTCACTCAACTCTACACCATCTTTCGTTTTTACGTATACATGGTGTCTTACAGAAATGTAGTCATCATTGTTGACAAAAGTTATCACTCTGGAGCTGTCCTTCTTCACTCCTGGTGGAAACAAGTGTTTGAGGATTGTTTCTACCCTCTTACCCAAACCTGTAGTGAAGTTCTCAAAGATCAAATGAGGATAAGATTCAGAAACGTTACCTAGCTGTGGTAAATCGTGTCTCAACTTAACGTTATGTAATGTGAAAATGGCAGATGGACCATGTGGAAAATGACTTACGGTAAGCGAAGTTGGTACCCCTCTGTGTTCGTGCAAGATGATTAAGTCCGAAATTTGTACTCTTGAACAAGTCTTCACCAATTCAGGTATGACATAGTTACCTCTGTTCAATTTAAGAGAATTGGGGAACATGAGTTTGACTTCCTTGGAGAATTGGAGCAACTTTACCGAAGGATCTCTGGAAGTAGTAATGATAACTTTTGGATCTGCTATGCCACTGAGTGTACTGTACTCATCGTCAACTTCAGTTTGCTCACTTTCATCATAAATGAAATCTTTTTGCAACTGGTCATCTTCAGCTAAATCCTTAGAAAGCGGTTTTCCCAGAGCAAGAGCAGCCTTTAATTGCTGTCTTTTCTCGGTGAGTGCGGCCTCCTTGAGCTGGAGCGACTTGCGGTAGAGATACTCTCTTCTTTCTCTGGCCTGTTTCCGGATCATGGTGTGATGGACAATGAGTAGCTATTTTTCGCTATCGCAGAGATGAGTTCAATTTTTCTATTTGAATATTAGCCTGTGCGACATTGCGATCTCAGAACTTCGACATTTGCTCAGTGCGACATTCAAAATCAGCGGCACGGATGTTTTGATTTACATGTAGGATATAATTTCTGATCATGTGAGTTGTCACGTGCTATTCTGAGTGACCATAAATGTCGCTGATTTCATTCACCCACTTGGGAAAGTGAAAAAGGAAAAAGAATTTGGATGCAAGAGCCAAGCGTGACTGAGCGAGTCTGGGGGTGTAAAGTGGGGTGCGCAGCGACATTCGCACCGTTGAAAGGTAAACCTGCAATTAGTAATGGGGACCACAATTACGCTTTGGATAATAATCCGTTCCGGAACTGGGGGTAGACAAGAACCGGTATAACCGAATCTATTTCCAATAATTGAACTGCGAATGGCCAGATTATCATGACTTTCACAAGAATGCAATGTGCAGCTTGGCAATTGGCCGCTATCGGTGACAATTGAGGCTCGGCCGTAGGAATCCAATTTATGTTACAAATTGTTAGAAATTGTTAGAGATAATTAGAGATATTTAGAGACTTTTAGAGATTGGAAATGATACCACCGGTGAGAGTTAAACCCGTTGGACGGCTCTGTTTCAACAGGGAACTCGCGATAAGATTCCCAAAAAAATCAGATTAAGTACCACATCTAGCTGGAGGAGAAGATCTCCTCTTGTGAGAGAATTGTGTTGTGCCAAAAAAGCTAAGAATTGTCTTACTTCTTGAGTGGAACCAGAGAAAGTTCTTTTTAAGGAGTGAAAAATTGTGCTAGCCAACAAATGCTGGACTGATAATAATAAATTAATAAAATAGTTTTAATATCAAGTAAAAATAACTCACTGTCACCAGTTAAGTCGATTGGGCTGATCCCTAACGGGGGGTATTGAGCCAATTGGGGAAACTGGAGAAAACGACATTTCGATTTCGTTTCACTGTACGCCTTTCAGGCTTATCGGCTTCTCCTATTCTCTGCCTGTAGTCAAGTGTAGATGAGGCTGTAGAATCCTGTGCCTCTTCTATTGTTCCTCAGTAGCACTGAGAGTGGAATTTAACTATTCTAGAGATTTCTCTGATTGGGTATTTTAGAGAGTCTTCAATTGTTCTGAGGTGGAGTATTTGTCTGATCTGTCCATGGAGATTTTTCTCTGACTTCTGTAGCAGAGTCCAGTTTCTTGTACAGCTTCTGGTAGAGCTTCAAATCTCTTCTTCATTTCGTTTCTCAGTAGCATACAAGATACGGAACTGCCGACATGAACAGATCGTAACTATGAAGTCAGCCTCAAATAGTGTTCTCTTATCGCTCTAATCCTCTCGTAGTTTGTCAACATAGTTTTGTTTTAGTATACACTTGTTATATAATCTAATGTCAGAAAGATAGTTAATAAAACACACGTTTTGGGGCATCTGCCACGAAAATCGTATCAATTTTAGTCGTTACAAACAGCCTCCCTTTTGCAACTGTAATTCTCCGGTTTCTTTTGTGAATAAATCATGCAACAACAAAATAGTACATCTACGGGTACAACTGGAAATAACCCTGAAAAAAATCTCTTTCTACAAAGAGCATGTCACATGGACGAAGTAAAGTATCAGAATGGTGCAGCCTCCGATTATTGGCCATTAATTTCCGTCGTGGTCTGTCTGAGACAGTCCCCGATGGAGGTGGAGATTAGACTTTCGTTATCATTAAATACAGCAGTGGAAGCAAGAGGAGGTATAAACCCACTGGTCAGTGAACTGGCAGAGCTCACAGATTTTCTATTGGCACCGGTCTGTGGCACATGCGACACTGGCCCGTTGTGGGGCGACGTGGTTGTAGGCAGCTTGGAAACGGACTTGATTGGCTTCAGGCTGGTGTAGTCACGGTCATGTTCCGTATCGCGCTCTGGATCTTCGGAATCCGACGACTCAGGCGAAATCAAGAATTTGTTCAAGTTATTAGCGGTCGACGAACTACCAGCTTTCTTGCTGCCTATACGTTTCAATACCTTATCCTTGGAGGACAACTGCGATGACAACTGAGACGAAGTGGATGGGTTTCTATGCTTGGCAAATGAAGGGTTTCTATTAAAGGTAGGGGGAACCGAATTGTACGTGTTGCTGGTAGGTATTATTCCCTGGCTGTATGACGACTTGAAAGAGGGTCTTCTGGCAAACTCGTCGGCATTGATCATGTCAGCAAAGCTATAAAAACTTAACGAAGACTTGGAGGTGCTCAACTTGGTCGGACTAACTGGAGAGTGAATTTGCGTGATGTGCGCCAGAGGCTCAGTGTTAACACTAAGCATGGGGGACGCCATGTGAGACTGGTTATGCATGGAATAGACCGAGTTTTTCCGAGATGGTGAAATTGGTCTACCCAAGGCCATATTCAAGCCAATTACAGAAGAGTTCCGACGATTCGAATAGATCATCTCGACGTCATCCAAATTGGCATCCTTGTCGTTGAGTAAAGAAGTTGTAGCATCCAACGCAGGAGGAATGTAGTCCTCGGGTTTAAATGTAGTGATGGAGTTGTGGGTGTGTGATCTGGATCTTGAGCTTGGGCCCTTTCCAGCCGAGGATGTGCTCGATACTATAGAGTTGCTGTGTTGTCTGTTCAACAACACAGGCTCGAATATACAGCTCTCCTGGACCGACCGCTCGAAGATCTGGCATTCCGGATTGTCTACTAATCCAGCTGGCAATTCATGGTTGAAGTGCACGTGATCTTCATGTTCGTGACCGTGCACAGGAACTGCGGCCAAAGAGCCGGAACCAGCCTGTTTGCCAGAGATCGTGTCGTCAACGGAAGCTACCAGCTTGCTGTCTGGAGCTACGGAGTCGGCGGCGACATTATCTTTGGACTCGGAGGACGAGGATGAGTGGAACGAGAAGAGCAGCAAGCGTTTCTTCGGTTGGGTAGTTGTGGAGGTGGAAGAGGCCATTTTAAGCGGTGATGGAAATTACGTCGAACACGGTAAAGGTGAGTACGACAATCGGACAGAAACGACAAAGGCAGAGACAGCGACAACGACGAGACGAAAGAAGCTATTGGTGGCAGGGGCAGATGACGGGAACGAAATGGAGTGCTATTTCTCGCAGTTCATATATCGCTGTTGGCGGCTTGAGATGAGTTGGAATCAGTTTCTGACAATTTTCACAGTATCAGACAAACAAAATCCAGAGCCAGATTATTATCAGACAGATTGACAGTATTTATAGGCGCAGAGTGCAGCAGGTGTACGAGAGGCAGACACAGCAGTTGCAGCAGCAGGGACAGAGGCAAGATGACCAGGAATTCGTTAGCAATGAAACCAACTAGAAAAGACGATCAAAGTCAGAAAACAAATAATGACCCAAATTTAACTACACTGCCGATTACTGCGATATATAAAAGTTGGAGTTCATGGAGATTTTCCTCACAAACACATCCGTGCGGTGCGGGCACACCGGTCGTGGGCGGCTAAATTGCGATATTGTTGTGAGATAAAAAAAGACGCAGCAAAAGAAAAGCTAAAAGGTAAATGCAAACCTGCAAGTGCGCCTTGAGGGGGGCGACATGCGCGACATTGCTGACACCAGTCCTGACTCAGCAAACGTCCTGACCACCAGAAGTGATCACGACAGCCGAAAATCACCACATCCGACTATACTTACCCAGGCTACCGGGGACAGTCTACAGTCCCCATCGCACCCGGCTTCGCTCTTTTGCGTGTGATCTGGCAGACTTGTCTGTCTAGCAATTCTGCTATGCCTCCTCAATTTCACTCCCCTTTTCTGTCTCCCCATACTTAGATGTACATACATAAATGTACATAAATAGCAAACACATACATAAGCACTTAGGCACATAAACAAAAGTTCCGTGTACATGGTACATATCGCCTGCGCGACATTTCCCGTCTCAGAATTTCATCCGAAACATGTCGCAGAATCCTCCACTTTATCTAAGAGCCTTCTGTAGTCGGGCTTCCTAGCGGTTGCGACCTGCCAAGGGCTTCCAAAAGCGAGCCAAAAAATGACTTGACCGCGCCACGGACGGGGTTTGTTCGGCTGCCTTTCCCAATCGGTTCTGGTGTGTGGCCAGAGGCTGCTCCCACAATCCAAGAATAAAACCAAGAATAAAACAGCCAATTGTCCGTTCGACTTCGGGCAATTTCGCAGTCCAGACCCCCACCTCCTCTGGCCGAGTCCAGCTTCACTTGCCAAATGCCCCAACTGAGATTTGTTGCCGTAGCCATCGGTTCAGGCACGACCTCTGTCTGCGACATTTGGACCTGCGGCCTGTGTGCACTCCCGCACTGTCAATTTAGGAGTAAACCCAGATAAGATAATGAATGATCACTTTGGCGGATCGAGTTTCTGCACTTTTGGGTGTCAAATGAGTGTGGGATATTTTTGTCGGTGACAGCACGTGACGACCATTGAGTCCACTGGCCGTTCAGGTCGTGCTCACACTTAGCTCACATTAGTGCCTGAGCTCTAGATTGAATATGTCTCTCCATGGCGGCCATGTCTAATCAGCACTCTCCACACTGGCCTCCACAATGTCGCCAGCCCACAATTTGTTGGTGCGTTCGATGACGACATTAGCCCCACTGGCGGGTTTGTTTCAGGTTGTGTGCAGGTATGTCGCAGGTGACAAATTGCCCTATCTGGCTTGTCTTTCCTGTCTCAGCTGGAGGAGATGTCGCAGGCAAGTCCGCATACTTAGCACGATTTTGGGGCAAAAGATGGCTAAAAGTTCTACGTTTAGTTATCTATTCTGCTAGAAGCCAGCAAGTTTGCAGCCTGTGGCCGGCGGATGCACTCCGCATATTGGTTAGCAGTTTCAAAAATTTTTGTGAGCTTGCGGTAGCCGTGGAATTCGCAGCCTCTGGTCATACCACCACCGAGACAAAGCTCTACAATTGCATTTTCCATCACGTCTTTCAACAACCCCCATATTCTAAGAAATTCTCTGACAATTTCTTTTACATCTAGACAAGTCGGTTGGGCTTACCAGCTGAAAGAATGCCGTATTTGTTTTTGCCTCCTCTACATTTTCTTAGCCGTTGCACCAGGCTGAGCCCCAAAGTGATCATCACTCGACAGTGACAGGATCTGTGACCAAGGTGAAACTTAGGAAGCAATACGAAGACGCAGAATTATTAAAAATAGTACTCTGTACCTTCTAATTATAACCGAAACGCTCGAATCTCTGACACCTGGTAAATATCTCTTTGTACGTCATGCTACAAAGTCAGAACAATGACTTTTACCAGTTTTTCCGGTATTTTTGCAACTTATTTCCCATAAATTACATCTCATAGTTTAGCCATAAAGTACAATATGTACAATTTGCCCCTCAAAGCCTGGACTAATTACAGATCCTGATGGTATCCTGATGGTAGTATGATTTCTCGAGAATATTTTGTCGACCGAATTATTCGCCCACTTTAGCGAATATTGTACATTATTAAATTATGAAATCCGTACAGTCAATATTGAAGGATTAGTAAAACCACGAAAAGCTTGAATAAATATTTCTACATCATTACACGTTTATCTCCGTCGTAATTATTGAGTTCCGTAGATTCTGAAATGTCTCTGATTTAATTAACATTCATATTAACATTCATAATATTTTACAATTATCAATTATAAGTTGCAGCGGTCGCAACTATACCTGGTTGTCTCTTAAAAGTCTACTTAATATTCAGAGAGCACAATTGCTTTCCACGCACAATTTCAGATACAGCAAACACCTAAAGAAGCCATATAACTCGTGAGCCGGAGAGCTACTTGCCAGACTATCCCTTTGCCATCGATTGCAAAATCATTAGCCCTAAGATTCCAACTGGTAGCGCAGCGCACTATGCATTCTGACATCATTATATATTTCTAGTTTTGAAATAGGCCGAATACTTTTCAATCATTTCAATAAACTACCGCGATTTCACGCTAAAAACAAGCCAAAAGACTTCAATTACAGACATACTGTAGCACAAGTAGATGAGCCCATGAAAACGACCAAATCGTCCTCGAATCTCGAGGGCTTAAATGCGGTTCTTGTCAAACTGAAACAGACTCACCAACAACTACAGGCTCAACAGGTACAGAATGTCCAGGTAAACGGGACCGAATATCCACTCTCAGCAGCTGATTTTGACGAGTTGCGCAGACAGCGAGCATCGACCTTAGACTCGATGAGTATACCTCCTATCGAGAGTATCAAGTTTTACCAGAGTGGGATTGTAGATTCGGAAGGAGAAGACGAGCAGCTGAGCCAGAGCCAGATTCAAAATCACCATCATAGACACCATAGGCGAACTCTTTCCAGAACAAGTGCTCAAAGTGCGGACGAACGGGTAAGTTTCAACTCCGGGATCGCTAAGGATGCCACTCCTGATTCGCTGAGAATTCGGAGTGCTACGACTTCTGCTATAGAGTACAATAAATCGCCCACTAAAGAACCATTTTCTCCTCAATTTATACGTAGATCAACTGGACAATCAGCCCAGAGCAATGGAAACGACAACACTGAGAGTCCCACCTGGCTCTTCAGCGATTTATTGTCAAATTTGGGGCTGTTCAAAGATAAGGACGAGTACTATATTGTAGCGAAAGGCAATGACTTGGTACTTTTGCTCCAGCAATATCCTGCTTTGAAAAACGATATTTTGCTCAAGAATTTCATCAACAAGATACAGTTCATGTTCTGCCACAATGTATCTGAAGTTCGCAGCACAGGGTATCGTATCTTGAGGCATGTAATTTCCAGCTATGAGACTTTGATGATTATAGTCCAATCTAAGATCTTGATTTTCATCATTGCGACTATGTCGACTACTAGATCTACTATTGGCGAAAAAGAGCAAGCTTTGAAGTTGGTTCGAGAGTTTCTCAATATAGAAAATGGAACCGACAACCTTTCAATTGGTGTGATAAAGTCGTTGATAAGCTTGATAGAGAGCAGTAACGAACATATTTACGACGAAAATGAGTTGAATGTTGGCCCCATGAAGTTGGATATGGAACAATATAGTTCCCATGATGCGATACCTGAACCTTTTAAGAATATCTGCGTAGAAACAATTTGCGAGATAGCGTTGCTTAATCCTGAGTTGGTATTTCACAGTGGTGGATTCAAGGTTTTCATCAATATCATCATAGATGGTTCTTTTGAAATGGCCTCGAGCTGTTCATTGGTAATTCTCAATATTCTAGACTTGCCCAACTCTCGAAAGTTCTTGCGGAATGGCTACGATTTGAACTCCTTGATAGCGGTCTTTTCCAATATTACAGATGAAGTAGGTGATTCTAGCACAAGTTCCAAAAAAAGGATTAACAACTTGAAGCTTCAGAAAGTTTCATTTTTAATAGCCTCACTACTTAAAAACTTCAACGGTTTGATTGCATTTTCTGTGTGCAATTTCAAGTCACTCAAGAATTTGATTTCAAACTTGAAGAAGAGAAACATAAGAGTTCGTGATTACATTATGGACATTTTACAAGACATACTAAGACTAAAGAGTTTGCCCTGGTTGGCAAGCTCTCCAATAGGTGAAATTATTAGAAAGTACAACTCCTACACCGACAACGAAAAATATGGGTTTCAATACCAGCAGCTAGATGCCATAGAAAACGAGTTCGCCTACAACATTATCACTCACTACCAGGGGCTACTTGCTCTAATATTGATAAAGAACGACATTTTCACATATCTTATAGACATTGTTGAGCAAAATTTGAATGAGTCCAACACCAAAAAAGCTACTGGCTTGATAACACATTTATATTCCATGGCCAATAATATTTTGCCGCCCGAACTAGTACAAACCAATCTAGCATTGACTAACTTGTCCCTGTTTTCTTCATTCGAGATCGAAAAGGTTACCAGACAAAAGTTCAAGGCCACTGAAGACTACAATGCAAATTTGAAATCATACCTCAAGAACATAAATATTCAGTCCAAGTACAACATAGACGATAACGAGTTTAAAATGATGATCAACAATACCAAGATTCTTACCATAAAAGAATTTGAAGATTGGAACTGGCAATTGCTATTGACTTTAATTCAGGGACCTCTAACGAACCCCAAAAGGTTTGACGAAGTGTTGGAGAAAAATCCGAAGTTCTTCAAAAGACTTATGTCGTTCTATCGACCTTTCAAATTCAGGTTCTGTAACATAGCAATAACCAAAAGCAATTCACAAAGGTATATTAACATAGGGTGCCAATTGCTAGAGTTGTTTCTTTCTCTTGAGAATGGAACAAGGTATCTTTCTACAAGTAAGCTTCTTCCACAATTGTCGGAAATATTTGCACAAGTAGACAAGTATAGCGGGATTTCTACAAACGACGCTGTCTTATCGCGAAGGCGATTAGATTCCACTGCAAGTATCGGTTACTTGAGATTTATAGGTGTGTTCAGTTCCTATCCTGCGGGACTCAAGATTTTGGAGCAGTGGCAGTTCTATAATCTATTTCTTAACATAATTGAAGGAAGTAGTTTTTCAGAGTCCACAAATTCATTACTCTTGACATTGTTCAAATATGTGGATTTCACAGGTGATAACCAGTTTAGGATTCTACTTCTGCAATGTTTCAAAGTTTCGAACTTTAAGCTAAGAAGCTATCTACTTCGTCACTTATTACCTCGTTTGATAATTATTAAGGAATGCGAGCTATTTGTGATACGATTACTAGTCAATAATCTATACGATCCACTGCCCGAGATAGTCAGCAAGTCCATCGATATATTGAGTGACCATTATTCTACCAACAAGTGCAAGAATTTGAATTATTTGATAGACTTACATCCATCGATTCAGATTCTTTCCCGAACAATTAAAGGTCGCAATTTGCTTATTAATTTCCTTAATATTCCAAGCGGTTTTAGGTTCCTAGAAGACTCTGGATTCATAGAGGAGGAATTTGACAAATGGTCAAACATGAATGACTTGTCCTACCTTAATAGAATTGAAAAACTCATTCTGGCAAGCTTTTTTCCGACAACGACAACTTCAAGTCCAACTAACGATCACTTGTACATTTTTAACTTTTTTAAATACCTTCTATCGACAGAAGAGGGTCTCAACTACTTTGCGCATATGAAACAGAAAACATATTTGGAGAATTTGATTAATGAAGTTGAAACCGTTTCAGACAAATTACTTCACGACGGCGAATTTATTGATGTTGATTCACCTGATGAAAAACTAACCTCTATTCTCAATAGATTGAAGCAAAACTTGTGGATTATAGGCAACATTGCTTCGGGACAATACGGAATTCAGTTATTAGACCCGATGTACAATATTAACTTGGAGAAATCAGTGATTGCCATAATTTTAGAGCTCTTTGATAATTGTCCCATTTGGAATATCCGAGGCGCTTGTTTTTATGTATTGGGAATGGTTGCAACCACAATTGAAGGAATTGAGATTTTGGATGAATCAAATTGGGTCAGTGTTTTAGACCAGTATTCTAATAGTAAGTGTTTGACATATCCCAAGCTTGGTGTGTCTCAAATATTTAATATTGGTCTAGCCAACCCTTATCGTGATGTGAAGTACTACTCCTTGTTTAGTGGAGGAGCTGTTACATCTATTATGTGGGATGATGACGATGACGAAGATAACGGGAAAGCCAATGGGGGTGAAGATATATCGTCTGCCCAACCTGATGGTACTCTATCAGTTACTGGGGTTCCAGCCTCTGCTGGTTCAGAAGAGGAAAGTACGCTGGTTGAAACAAAAATTCGGGACAGAGTGATAAACCTCATTCAGCACTTGAATTCGGTATTAAGCAAGATCGAGAGAAAGGCTGTTAAGGAGTTGTTGAAGATGAAACGCAACACTCCTGAGGTCTTTGAGGAGTTACCTCTTTTTCTCGAAGTGATCAAGACTATCGATAAAGGTAACTTCAGATACCACAAGCGAAAGTTCATCTTTGACTTGTTCTTGGATACGAGGGTATTTGAAAATCTTATCAAGAAGGAGCGCAAGAACTCCATAAAGGTATAGAACAGTTGAAATTACACGGGATATGAGTTACGTTAGCCAAAGTTGCATATATTTATTATTGTACATCAGCATCATCATTTCTTTCTTTTTGAAGTAGAAGTCGAATCATCAACACTCTTCCTCTTTTTCTTTCCTGAGGAGCCATTAGAAGAAGCAGCTGTAGTAACTGCCACCAGGGACTCACCATCACCAAATTCTATGGGGAACGTATTACCTATGTATTCGCTAATTAACCCATTAGCAGGGAAATGCACTGGCTTGAACTTGGACGTGGTCAAGTTTGGATAATGACGACGGGTCCAGCTTTCTGGGTCCTGGGGATTTGTTTCTATACTGATCAAGTCATCATTGATCAAGTCGGGAACGGTTTCGTTAATGTACAAGTTGATGTAGTGGCGTTTTTGGACCAGAATCAGGTTTTCTGGGGTTTCTACGATGTGTTTAGAATTTTTTGGTTCATCTTCATCGACGTCCACGTCCTCGTCATCTACATCTTGTTCTTCACCAGCTATGAGCTGAAAAATTGGTCCTAATGACGAAGCGAGATGTGGAGCCTGTTGGACGATTTTTTCCAATCTCGAGCGATCACCGCCAGCGAAGATCTGCTCCACAGAATCGGGTTCTTCCTTGTATCCATTGGCAGTTTCAAATTCTTCTAATACTCGCAAAAGAGCCTGGTTTTTCCGCTGGTAGTAGGCGAGAGTCTGTCGCTGTGATTTTTCCGACTCAAAGAGCCGGATACTTTGTGCATAGACTTTTTTGAACTTGTCATGATACTTTTCGTAGATCTTGTGGTAATCCTTAGAACTGGATGAATGAGATGTAATTGCTGTGGATCCTATGGCATTGACAGCACTCTCAGCAGCACCATTTTCTGCTCCCAATGCTGTTTCTACGTCGTCGATGTCATCCACTTCTTCGTCTATGTCGTCCAGTTGGTCCTCAGCTCGATCTGCTTCTTGCTTTACTTTGCCTGGGTCTACTTCTTCGTCCACGGACGTTTGCTGAGTCTGTATTTCGGTTTCAAGACCTTCATCTTTCTGATGGTCTTCAGGCGCTTTACCTATAGAACTTGTAGAATTTTCACCAGATTCTGCGATGTTGGAGTCGACAGACACAGTTTCCTCGGTATCTGTCTTGACCGGTATATCCGACATTGCACTTTTTTGATGTTGATTGGACGGGATTTTTTGAACTTGGGCAAAATGCCTTTTGGAAGTGAAGAGGAAAGAAACTCGAAAAATTACTCTGTAGGGCTATCTCGAGTTTTGTATGGTACTCTTTTGACGATCTGTGCTGCGATTATGAGGCTGGAGTAGTAAGAAAAATGTCGCGCGACACGCCTTCACAAATGAAGTGGATGCAGAGAATTCTTCAGCCTGAGTCCCGAAAAAGGAGACATTGCCTGTCTCTATATAATTTCACACTGAGGATTGACGCGTCTGAGACTTGAGACTTGCTCTGGAGTGAAATTTATTGAAACATCCAGACTGAAATATTGAAACAAATCTGAGCACAACTTTTCAACAGGAGAACCTAACAAAAATAACCATTCCTATTTATTAAGTCAGCATCTGTTCATCTCCATACAACCACAATGTCTATTGTCTCATTACTAGGAATTGAGGTGCTCAACAACCCAGCCAAGTTCTCCGATCCATATGAGTTTGAAATCACGTTTGAATGTCTCGAGCCACTTAAAGAGGACTTGGAGTGGAAATTGACCTATGTGGGCTCGTCTCGTTCTCTTGATCACGACCAGGAGCTCGATTCCATCCTCGTTGGGCCTGTTCCTGTTGGAATCAATAAGTTTTTGTTCCAGGCAGATCCTCCCAGTCCGGAATTGATTCCTGCCAGCGAATTGGTTTCTGTCACTGTGATTCTCTTGAGTTGTTCCTATGCTGATAGAGAATTTGTAAGAGTGGGTTACTACGTGAATAACGAGTATGATTCCGAGGAGTTAAGAGAAAACCCTCCTGCCAAAGTACAAGTAGACCATGTGGTGAGAAACATATTGGCCGAAAAGCCTAGAGTCACCAGATTTAACATTGTATGGGACAACGAAGACGACAATGCGAATGAATATCCACCAGAACAACAGGAAGTAGACGAAGAAGATGAGGACGAAGATGAAGAAGAGGAAGAGGAAGAAGAAGGGGAAGAAGAAGGGGAAGAAGAAGACGACGATGAACAGGAAGAAGAGAATGAAAATGAAACAGAAGAAAGGCCAAAGAAGAAGCAGAAGACGAAACAATCCAAAGATGACCCTGAAGAAGAAGAAGATATAGGAGAAAATGAAGAAGAAGATTTGGAAGAAGATTTAGAGGAAGACATAGAAGACGAAGAAGAAGACTTGGAAAAGGACAATGATGGAGCCGAGACCCCCCGAGACGCGGTCCAAAGCTAAGGCGATGTTAGGCTGAAGTTATAATTGAGTTATGAGCTAAATTAACCAAAGATTGGTTTAATTGATGCTTTAAATGAAGTTGGCACTTCAGCAATTACCCTCTACCTAACCTTGTATATTATATCCATTGTATATGTATTTATCACCTAATAGAATCAAGAAAATAATTCCTCAATTATTGAATTCATAACCTGGCAAACGTTACCGACAATATCGCGATCAAAGAAAACCCTTTCATGATTATTCTTAAATCGGGATGCCCATCGATCTGGATGCCATCTAATCCGTTCGTTTTTGACGAGTTCTTTTATATCTTCGCCTTCTAATGAAATCAAGTTTAAAAACTCAAGGACTTTTTCTTTGTCGTTCACTAAAACTTGCAATTGTTCTTTAGCCAAACTCTCCTGGTTATCGAAGTTAGGAGGAGGCAACGGGAGTCGCAACTGGTTAAAGTACTCCGACCTGTAATCTCTTTTTGGTCTATAGTCTTTTACTGAATCCAGACCCGTAGCCAGAGGAGTTGTGAGATACGGATCGTTTATACGCTTATCTCCTATATGTATTTCCGGCTCGCTCTCGTCCATAACTCCAGCAGAGGCCATAGGAAATTCACCGATGATCTCATACGTACCTTGCTCTACTTGTACTTCCATAGGTGTAAACTCTCGGCGATTATACGATTCGCGCAACTTGTTTACGGTAGTAGTTCTGTTGTTGTTGACCGGCGTCTCATAACTGAACTGTTGTGGTTTTCCTACTGGTTTCACGAACTTGTAACCATTCACAGACTCTCCAAATTCTTGATATAAACAGGGAGGAGTAGAAGCTCGTGAATTCGAAGGCGTAGACTGTGAAATGGGCGTAGAATTGTTGTTCTGGCCAGGTGCTGAAGATGTGAAGACTACTCGAGGCGGAGAGCTGGAGAATTCGTCGCTTTCATCTAATGAAGAAACCGGTGGTTGAACAGCATTTGCAGCTATATCCGAAACCGTTGTCTTCACAGAGTGCGAGAGATTAAGCATTGGTTTGTTTCGTAAAGTTTTCGTGACAGAAGGTGCGTTTTCTCCCGAGGAACGCTTGAATTTGAGCTTTTTACGTTTCGGTTGAGTTGGACAAGGCGTGGAATCACTGCTGGAGAAGCCCAACTTCAATGAACTATTTGTACAAATAGACATGTCGTTTGAGTCGTGTGTATGTGAGTTTCGAAATGATGAAGCACGCATCGAGTCGCTGTGATTGGGGGTAATTACCATATCAGAAGGCGAATCTATATGGAGACGTTTGCGATGAGATATGAACTTAGGCGATGCAAACGAAGACGACTCAAGTCCAGGATGATCGTTGTCAATACCGTCAATCTCATGAAACTCAATATCGCTATCTGTATCATTCGTTATAGTCTTATCTCCGAGGCTAAAGTCATCTTCGTGTTCATCTTCTTCATCCTCAGTATAGTAATCTTTGGTAGCTTCTGGAAGTTGAAAACTCTCTTCTATGACGTCCAGCTCCAAGTGAAGATTGTTCAACTTGTTCATAGGGGAGAGAAACGAAATTGAATCGTTGGCTGCTCTTCCCTGCAAAACATGAAGTGGTGTAGAGGCTCCTACTAGGTCTAGATCAAACCTTCGTTTGGGACTCGGTGTTTTGTTGTGGTGATCTTCATCGTCTTCGTCTGACGAACTGTCGTTATTGTCTTGGTCTTTGCCTTTGTTATTGTCTCGTGAATTGTACCATGACGCCCGTACTTTTTTGCTGGTGCTACCGTCGTTGCTGTTGCTCGTAATGCTAGTGCTATTGATATTAGAATTGGTGATACTAATGAGATCTGAATTATTCGTACTTGAGGGATGCTGTAGATTCGGAATTGAGGCTAGGCCTGGACGGCTTTCACCGTGGGGGGCCGCCATGAGATGTGTACTATCCAAGGTAAATGGAATCAGAATAGGAAACTAATACTTCAGAAAGGAAGACTCTTGGATCAAGTTGTGATTTTTGTTTACAAATGTTGTGCCTTGAATTTTGAGATGGCATATAGACAATTATGGCCGCAGTCACATGAGTAATCACGTGCAAGAAAATGAAACGACCTTTGAAGTAGTGTGAGCATAGAAACGACTGCTGAAGAAATGGAATGTTAGGGAAGCGGCAGCTACAAGATAATTGTATATAGTAGCATACTATATGAGGAAGATTGAATTGTCGGTGAGTACTTTTAGTGGTAGTAGTTTGTTCAGAATACGGAGCTAAATAGTTAAATGGTACGGCATTCCGCAGAACCACGGAGTATAGCCTACAAAGTATACAGAAAGAAGAGCCCAAGCAGTCTAGAGCGGGAAAGTTAGCCATACAGGAACATCAACTGCTCAAAAGCCGAATTAAACCGACAAACCACGTTACTGGGCACAATTTCTGCTAATTGGAGCGGCAATGGACGAGGGACGAGGGCTGCTGAAGCCAATAAAGAATATTTTGTTGCCCTGCCAATTTTGCAGCTGGAAAGAATTTTTAGCGTGAGATGCGCTCGCGCAAATGAGAATCAGTCTCCAAGTGCTCTGCAAACCACAATTGTGCTACGCTCTCTCTGCTGATCCAAGGACATTCTCGTTGTCGTTTCAGAATGCTCGTCGTTCCTCTTGGCCCACCTTGTTTCGCAATGGGGCGAATCCGTACAGCGATTGCAGCCATCATTCATTCCAGCGCTGCGGTCGGTTAGATGATTCCTGAGGATGTCACGTGTCGAATGAAGGACTCAATTGCCGCCCACCAGAAATTCAGCCACCCCACTTCATCTAATAGATAAGGGCTAAAAAATACAATGGCAATAATACAGAAAAAAAAATTGCACCACACACGTGGATGGATTTCCAATCTGTGTTTGTGGTGAAGCTCGGGCGCTCAGGATGTAGTTGGCTACAGAAGCCAGAGGGAGCCAATGGACTCAGCGGCTAAAAAGTCATCTTTCGAGCTGGAAGACCGTAGCAGGAGGGTCTGTAAATTTGGAAGCACTTCCAGAGCGTGATCTGGGATCGTCTCGCTATGCTCGTATGCTTATCTCATCAGCAGCGCGCCAATTTATCACTGCAATTAAAGTCTTTATCTTCTCCGCGCCACAATACACAAGTTAGAATGACACGATAACGAAACAGGCTGTCTGAATAGACTTCTTCTCCGCCAGATGACTTACTGCTTCTGTACCGCATTGGGCACATCTGTGAGTTTTATTTTTGTTTGGAAACGAAGGGTTTTTTCTCTCGCTATAAGTACATAACCATTTCTTGATCTGCTTATAATTTCTACGCTATTTTTTTTTCCACGGCGGTTATCCATCACGACACTTTATCTTTTCCGCCTATCTATTCAGTAGCTCGTCTATTTGCGTACACCCTAGCTTGCAAGTAGCCCTCAATTTACATCTACAAACTTCTACGTCTGGTTCGCATCTCCTTTGTCCCTTTTTCTGCTACACCAACCACACTTTTCTCTAGCACTTCTCCCAGACGCACTTGATGCTCTTCCACATACTATCGCAGCTCAATGTCATAACCACCGGCAACGACGTGTCGTCGGCAAATCCCGACTTGTCCTTTCAGGACATCACCTTCTTGACGTTTGAGGCCATCATCGAGGTGGTCATCATCTGCTTCGCTGGTTTTGTAGCCGCCAAGTCGGGCCTTCTCAACACAAACGGCCAGAAAGTCATTTCGCAGTTGAACGTCGATCTCTTCACGCCATGTTTAGTATTCATCAAATTGGCGCCATCGCTTTCGTTCCAGAAGATGGCCGACATCATCATCATCCCTATCTTCTATGCCGTATCCACTGGGATCGCCTTCCTCTGCTCGCGTGTGGTAAGTTCATTCATGCAGCTCAATGACCCAGAGTCTGACTTCGTGACTGCCATGGCCGTGTTTGGTAACTCCAACTCTTTGCCAGTGTCGTTGACGATGTCGCTAGCATACACGTTACCCGACCTACTCTGGGAAGACATTGACGACGACTCGTCTGACGGCGTTGCCTCCAGAGGTATTCTCTACTTGTTGATCTTCCAGCAGCTTGGTCAGATCTTGAGGTGGTCATGGGGATTCAACAAGTTGTTGAGGAAAAGGTCCCATCAGGAACTAAACACATACTACACCAAGAACGGTGTCATCCAGCATTATCATGAGGAAGAATTGGGCCCCGACGAAACCAGTAGCTTGATATCTGCAGGTGACCGTCTGTCTTCTACAGGTTCGCTCTACATAAACGAAGACTCAGTGCATGCCGAAGCTCCCTCTGCAGCCGAAGCTGCCATGGCTGCATTGGCATCTGCTAAGGCTCCAGAGTACTCCAAGAGGTCGAAAATCGGTCACTGGTGGTACAGCTTCGTAACTTCGACTCCTGTAGCTTCTTTTCTTTCATTCATGAACCCCCCACTTTATGCAATGATGATTTCAGTGTTGGTAGCTTCGGTGCCTTTTTTGCAAAATTTGTTCTTTAACAACAAGGACTCGTTCGTACGTAATACTATCACCAACTCTATCAGTCAGTTGGGTTCTGTTTCCATCCCTTTGATCTTGATCGTCTTGGGATCCAACTTGTACCCATCGCAGGATATTCCACCTCCTTCGAAGCATTACAAGCGTATTGTCTTTGGCTCGTTGTTATCGAGAATGATCTTGCCCTCTTTCATCTTGTTGCCTGTGATTACATTGTGTGTCAAGTTTGTCAAAATCTCTATTTTGGACGATCCCATCTTTTTGATCGTAGCCTTCATCTTGACGATTTCTCCGCCTGCCATCCAGTTGTCGCAGATCTCGCAATTGAACGGTATCTACCAGAAGGAAATGGCCGGGGTCTTGTTCTGGGGTTATGTCGTGTTGACTTTGCCAACCACCATCTTCATCGTCGTCACCAGCTTGGAAGTGTTAAAATGGGCAGCTTAAGCAATTTTGGAATTTTTGCAAGCAAAGCATTTATTTTTTTGGAGTAATATTTTGATAAAGGTTTTTTTTACGTATAGCTAGCAAATTATTTGTCGATAAAAAATTGAAGCAACCAAAAGAGCAAAACACACTATTATAATGTACATAAATAATATCGATGTATATATTGACTGATAACATACACCGAAGTGAAAAATAAGTGAATGAAAATAATACAAGCTGTAGTGAAGGTATGGCTGCACCCTTACAAGAGAAGCTTCACCGGGATTCCAAATATTCTCTGCATTTAACTACCGAGCTGAAGCTTAAATCGCTCACCCATTCTTCTCTGAGATATACGAGCCTTTTGAGCCATTCACAATGTGGGCTGGCCCTTGTCCATGCAAGATGATCCTAATGGATCTACCCTGCATACACATCCGATCTCAGACGTTTTGTCTCTTCCTATACTAGCCTGTTTTGGCGCCCGATGAGCTACGCCCATCTCCTCAAGAGTGAAAGAATAAAGAGCTTTTGCAAAATTTTGCAGCTTAGTATTTTTCTCTCAAGGAGTTTAGCTTAGCAGGCTACAGACACCAGAGCACACGCAAGATGGAATTTTCTAGAGTATACTAAAGATTTCAATGGAAGGTGTAGTGAGAATATTCTGGTTTTCCCCCAACGGCTGAGAAAAAATACTTGAAGGGGCCATGCTTGTGTTGTTTGCTCAGCTTTCCCCTCCCCGCTTCTGGATCGACCAATTCAAAATGAAGACGTAGCATAATAAGTCGTGCCTGTCGGTGCTGTGAAGGCTGGATCCTCAACTATTAGTAATACAATGGGCATGTTCGTATTGTTTCCGCCTCTTCTTGATTAGGAAGCGCAAATCTGGATTTGAAAAAAGGTTTCGGTAATCGATGAGCACGCAGACCGTTGGAAATATTTAGCTCTTCCTTGTGGGCTATGACACTGCAATGCACAAGACTACCACCTACGAGGAAATACCAATCGTCAAAACGGACGACCAGTTTCCGACTGAGGTGAGGCAATATATCATGGCGTGTATTCGATCGCAAAAAATCATATATTATCAAATGCCAAACGCTGCAGAAATTAAAAAATATAAGCGGCCATTTGCCGACAAACAACTTATCGAAGTCGAAAATTTTTCCATTGTCTTCTAGCCGGTAGATCTACCGATCCGATAGCGGCGCCGTAGCACCCACCAAATCTAACCTCGTACATGGTTTTGTCACTCTGTGCCTCCTGTTTAAACAATGCTACAATTGACTTGCAGATATTTCCCCAATCAGTTGCGGGAGCATAAAATATCGAATTGTTGAGATGAGGGCGACAAGCATTTCTCACTGTTTTAGAATTTACTGATCTGCAATTGCTTACGGATCCACATTTACACAGTCTAGAGATGCTATCTAGATGTCGTCCTTATCCATTTTATTGAAACAAAATAGTTTATTTTCTCTAGATTTAAATGAGCTCAAACAGCACCATTCTTTGCCGTAAATACATCCCTTGCACCTAATACTATAATATGTTTAAGCTGAACGCATGTCTGTATGATACAGATGAATCATGTAGGTTTGCATACGAAACATGTACAGTTTATTGTTTCCAATCTATGGGATGGTCACAAACTGTTCTATATCCTAAGCTCCACTATTCGAATTCAGAATTTATTGTCGGAACTTTTTCTGTTATATATATAACCGTTTTCTTTCAGTTTTTGATATACGGCTATGCCTTGAAATACATTCAACAGCTGATAGTTTAACTTTTAGGTTGCGTTTGTCTTGTGATAATCCTTCTATTACGTTTTGCATGTAGGCTTCATTTGCGGACTTTGTTATAATATTATATTGTTCTTCGTTTTGTTTCCAAACTTTATATATCTTCCTTTTGAATTATTCAAACCTAACGTTTATCAACTAACGACTACAATTGAGTAGCCCTTCCATTCATTCCTTTATTTATATATTTATTTATTCAACAGATCACAGGCGCTGAAAAGGTTCCCCCCAGCTAAGCCCCACAAAATTGATAATGCTAGACTATGTCAACATATAATCCTAGGAAGAAAGCAGACAGTGCTTCCAACGACCTACCCACGACAGGGCCACCATCTCATCGTGCTATATACAATGCAATTCATCTACCGACAACATTCAATCTATTGCGATACAAACATTTCAGTTCCAAGTCATTTTCTAGTCGGCCGGAAAACCCCACCAGATCAGGACTTCCGTCAGATCCAGCCTCAAATTCATCGAATACTTCACTGAACTCAAATTCGAGTCTGCAATTTGGGTCCAGCAAGTATGCCCGATCGATGGATCTAATGGAGAAGCAATTACTTAATCGGTTGAATTTCAGAACTTTTAATTCAGACTCAATTCTTGTAATTAATGCTGTACTAGCCCTCACAGCTTACTACATGCGCTCAAACTGCTTAAAAGCATTCAGTAATTTTGGATCTAATGATCCACAACAAATTCAAAATTACCAGCAATTTAGAAACTTTCTCATCAAGATATCTGCAAAGTACTACGGCATTGCCATCCATAAGCTAAGAACAATGCTTTCCAGAAAGGATTATAATGTAACCATCGCGATCATTGTGCTGTCTTTTATGAACAAAATATCCATCTATGAAGATGCTGACTTGAACCAATCAGTTACATTTTCAAAAGGTGTCATAGGCATATTCAATGACATCTTGTCTAACTTCAAACAGTCAAACGCTCGATTTCTCAGATTGTTTAATATATCAAATGAATCGTCATATACCAGTGCGAACGACGTATCTTGGATTATCAATTTCCTAGTGTTTGCTTCGAAGTCGATATTTTTCCCTACATATGACCCAACCATCCTATTGGAATATAACCAAACATTAATTGAATACAGAGACATACTTCATGAACTAAATAGACAGGGAATACAACCGTCCCAACATGTCATATTTAATTTCAACCACCTCTTCAGTTACACCCAACAATTACTCTTGTTTATTCAATCGCATAACACTAATAACATCAACCAATATCCAATTTTACTCTACAAGTTGTTGCGGCATTGGTTGATTATTCTCCCATCAAAAGTTCATGTGCTCGAGTATCTATCCGATCCGTTGGAAAAGACCTTGATGTACTTATTCCGTACTTTAACAAAAATCCTTGATAACCTTTTCCCGTCTGTGATATTCTACTTTTTACATACATTCAGTGGAGGCTTGTCATTATGGTATGAACCTAATTACGAATTAGACCCAAAAATAGTAACCCCACAGGAAATGTCATCATTTCCTACTCCCATTCAACATCACTTGATTAGGATTACTATTTACAGTGTTCGAGTCTGTACATTTTTTCAGAAGCGAAGTAACATATTACTGATCTTTTTTGGGGACCAAAGATTGAAACAAGAATTGTCACCACAAATTATCCAGGCTAACATCAATGAAGTCATGATAAAAGCTTTCAAAAAAACAAAAATAAGGCTCTATCATTACATACATTTGCCTAATGTAGTGCAGTTCACAAAGACGAATGTTATCTTTGATAATATACAACAAAGATTCGGTGCCAAGATGCTCTACTACTACAACCAAGGACATTACGACCATTTCATGTCTAAAAATTCGGACAAATCGTATAATAATGTGTTCAAGAAAGACTCGATAGATCCTATCATAAACTTTCATATGAATAATATATCTCAAAGCGGGTTTGAAACTGCCAACGATAACAAGAGATTTGGTAGTATGGACGGATCTAGCTCGTTCTCATCGTCCACTACTGCTTCACCGCCTGATACTGGAAGAAGCGTGCCTGTTTCTCTTCCATTTACAACCACTATGGGAAGTTCTGCACCGATAAACTACTACACTATATTCGAAGATAATTTTTCTCTGATATTGACGAAGAAACTTAGTCAAGAATATGAAGATTTATTTCGTTCTGGCGATAATTCGCTATTTGTGAATCCAGACAGTGCACCATTCCTCGATTTGCAGCTCAATCCTCAAAACAGGTTATTTTTCGGTGACAACGATCCATTACGAATTGCCGAGATCAGCACTGACATCATTTTCAAAAGACGACTTCAGAATTTGTTCACTAATACAGAAATTTACAATCTCATAGTCAACTTGCACAACACGAGGAATAGAAGACTAAGTGCAATAATGAGCGAACCGGCTTCCACCATAAGTATCTCTCGACAACCTTCTGTGACGTCCACCAATGTCCAATTAATGGAATCCATTCATCATGAGATTGAGGTGGAACATAGAGAAAACATCAAAAATGTCAGGAAACGCAGTGGCTCCAAATCAAAAAAGAAGATATCTCCTGAAGAGAGTCCCGTCGAAAAAGTCCAAGAGAAGTTGAGCGACGTGGACAATTTCTACGACGACTTGAATGAAAAGTACTTTGCACTTTAGAAATAGTATAGACTAGGCACCAAGTATCGGTGCCTTCAAGTAGTAGCAAGTAATCTATTCATAGCGATCTGTTTGTGTAGCGATTAGTTTATTTGGAGAATTGCTAAGGAGATCAACATTTGCGTCTGCCATTGCTCATTCTACTCCGGAGCTTGAAAATGATTGCAAAATGGGGACAGCGGGGCTTATGAACTTGTTGCTGCTGGAAGGTGAATTCTTTTGTGTTAGTTTCCCGAGTTGTACGAGTGAATTCACGAAATTTTGAGTAGCGGCTTAAGAAAGAACTGCTAGAAAATTTGTGTGTGTTGGAGAACTTGTTGATAACCCCAATCTAGAGTATTATATACATGCTTCTAAAAAGGTGGCTTTGTTCAACGTTGATGATTAGGCGTTCTGTGAAAATACTGATTTACCGTTGGACCGATTAAGCTACAGACATTATTAATTAAATATTTATTAAATCAGCTTCGTGTGTCAAAAAAGTCTACGGCGCATCATGTTTGTCGTGTCATCCAGCAAACTAAGCCATACTGTTCAGTAAGAGAGACAGAAATGTAGACAAAGTAGATAACTGGGAATTTGTGGTGAACATGGAAAGATGGGCGGCTGTCGAATTCTTGATGATGCGAGCAATAATCCAAGACTGGACAGGCAATTGCGGTTCGTAGCAATCCAAAAACCACTCTATACCTCCTCCCAATTCTCAGCTGCTCCCAAGAAGTGAGTGGATTATTTCTAGAACACTAAGCGACGTATTCTGGAATCAAAATTCGACGTCCACGCATTGAAATTAGCTTATCTTCGAAGAGTCCCACATTTCAAGAAGTGTCAAGAACGCTATTCTGGAAGGCGTATTTAGAATACCACGGGGGTCTACCTGGTTTCGTTGCCAACATGGGAAGCAATGGAACCCTTTTGATATTTAGCATTCCACTCTCATGTCTTGGTTTTGTTGCAGATACGCACCCTTTCCCTGAGCAAAGGTAGGGGAAGCCTTCATTGGTGGTTGGATTTACGAGTGAGCAGGAACACAACGGCGTTTTTACGACCTTCGTAATTCACAACTCCAGAAATATACTGGTGGTTGCAGTTCTAGCCACTATCGCGAGTGTGGAGAAACAGCTAATTGCCGAGCCGTGACTATTGGCAGAGGCATAGCGCAGACCGATTTGTATGTACCGAACCAATTGTATGGAAATCGCAGCCCCATCTTATCTACAAGGTATTGGCGCTGCATGGTTTTGTGGCTGGTTCACGCAATTGAAGCGTAGATTCATAGATTCGATAGGCCAAGGCCAGCCGGCTATCCTGAGAGCGACAATGCCAGCCGAGAGGATGCTGTTACGCAGAGAATGGTCGGAAACGATTGCCACTGGACAATTGGCAAACAGACAGGAGCAGTTAGAATAGTGTAGCTCAATTGAAGTTTGAGCTGAGAAAGAGATCAAAGCACAAAACGCTATCAGCAAATAAAGTCACGATCAAGAACCTAAGCGGCGATCGCAGACATCGAAATGCTCAATTGTTATTGCTCCGGCGCCATTGGGTCACATCTTGATATTGCCGATGGAAGGGAGCCACTATCACTAAATAATTTAGATTCGTACAATTATAATATTTGGCACTGACTATTTTGGGCGTGCGATTAAGGCTTTTTGTGGGGGGTAGCGATCTTGTGGCCCCTGATGAATTTTGTAGGACTGAGATAAAGAAGGGCTGATACAATCAACTGCCAAGGAAGAGAACACAGGGGCCCGTAGCACAAAGAACAGAGTGCCAATTGACGGACCAGCATACGGCGGCAAATGCCAGCAGAATAGCTACGGAGAGCTTACCTGGTAGCGACCCACTAATTGTTCCTATCTTAACGATGGCTACTAAAACTGTTAGCGCGTCCAGAACCGACTAAATCCTCTCGTTTGCAGATGCACATTCCAGCCTACACTTATTGCTAGGGGTGCTTAAGCCTGCAATGCAACTTCCCAATCCAGCAGCTGTGACATATGGGAAAAATAAACTTCAAATCAAGGCAATACCCAGCAGCACGTAATGGCCACAAACCAAGAGCAGGTAACGGCGAAAATAGAGTCAGATTGGCGCTTGAGAATAATTCAGTTACTCCAGGGATCGACCGTGGAGATTTATTTCCCACGGCCAAACCACTGATAGTCTAGGCTACACATTCTAGAGTCGAAGCACAGGGCTAGGAAAATATTTCGGAAACCGTAGAAATAATCCCCGTGCCTCTGTAGTTGTCTTTAGTGGTCTTTGCTAACATCATGCACCCACGTCGTAATTTTGTGACATAAGTCTATTTGATCAGCTTCTTACGCGAGTCTATCTGGCGCTAGAATTGGCGAGAGTAATGGCAAGGCATTTTGCAAAAAATAGCTCCAATGCAGCTCCCCAAACCACACTATCTCTATCTCTAATACTGCAATATCCCCAGCAGAGGCTTTCTAGCGTAGCGGCAGTCTCGAGCTCAACCCCAGCAGCCACACAGTTGAAATCGAATTGCTATATAGAGCCGCCGTCTCGTCCCTGAAATCGGACAGCCGCAGTCTTTGTATACCCGCCGCTTTGCGTATTCTCCATCAATTTTGCATCGTAGCTCCCGCTGCCCTCTTGGTCCTTGTCCCTTTCGTCGTCTAACTCGTGACACATTCTCGACGGCCTCCACGCGGAAATTCGCCAGCAACCTCGATTCCGCTTCCGTCTGTAGGATACTGGTCTTGTGTCGCTACCCCATTACATCATCGTTTGTCAGATTCAGTCTTTTTTCCGAACCCTGTCCGCTCTAATTGTGATTCTCCCCGAGCATTTAGTTTCCAATCCGTGTTAGAGCAACCTGGTCTATCTGGCCGGCTCTATTCCTGTATTCATGCTCTTTATTGCTCTAGTCTAAACCATTTTGTCCTTTTCAGATTTCGTGATAATTTGAATGAGGTGTAAAAATAATTTATCTTGCTTCTGACATCTCCAATTTGCATTTCTTAGCAATAGTCAAGTCTTCGTCTCACAAATTTCCCGCCTACAGTTTAGTGCCTGCGTTGACAGACTTGGTCCGAAAAAATTATTACTTCATAAATTCCGGTTTAAATAGTCAAAAGAGCCGCTGCCCGCTTTCTTTACATTCTAATACTAGGGGCACAGAGCTCAATTCTCTAATTCTTTTCCACAAATAGCGATGGTCTCTCCGATACTGTCGCAGTCAAGTACGACGCCCCTCGCTCAAGAGGCTTTGTCCAATAGTCCCGATAGCATCAATAGCGAAGATAGCAACGAAAACCCAGTTCAGCGGAACGAGCTAGAAAACGCTTCAGCGAACTCTACTTCCAGCATAACTCAAAGTAGCCTCGCAGCTGCTGCGGCCGAGAAACATCTCATCCGTAGACGAAAACACAAAAATTCCAAACTCGGCTGTCCCAACTGTAAAAAGAGAAGAGTCAAGTGTACCGAAAACCTTCCGGCATGCTCCAACTGTATCAAACATAAAGTCAAGTGTGGTTACTTGGACTACACGGAAGAGCAGCTCAATGAACTCCGACAAGCCAAACTAGCCCAGGACTTTGATGAACTAACTACTTCGGTGAGCGGCCATGAACGCGATGCCGATGGAGCAAGCTCGTCGTATTCTTCGACTACGTCCTCCGCCCACGGCTCAATGTCCGGCGCTGCTTCACAGAACGTCAAGAAATCTAAACCGAAGACGAAATCACTTTCGGCTCCTAATAAGGCAACAACGGTCGTAGTTCCAAAGAAGGCTGCGTCGTTCGCAACGCCTTCCATTCCTCACTCAGGCACCGGGTCGGGCGCAGGGTCCATAAATGCTCCAGAGTCCGTTGTGACAGGCACTGGATTTGAAGGCAACGAGTTCGAGTACTCGGCCGATTCTCTCAATAGCATGTTTAATTTCCAGCAGCAGTCCATCACCCAGAACTTCGACAATTTGTTGAACAACTCCATTAACGACGAGGTGCCCATTATCTATCCCGTCTACTCCATCAATAATAATAATATTAACGGCATTAACTTTGGCAGTAACGACGACTCTAATAACAATAACGTTAACAACTTCAACAATGTCGGTGTCAACATTAATAACATGAACAACATAAATAACAACATTAATGGTAATAATAGTTCGTTCCTCAGAGATGGGTATGCGGACAACATGATGATGGTAGATCCTACGGCCGTTGACTTCTCTAATTCGGCCTCTTCGTTCACTATGTCAGAGAACTCGATCGACTTCTCAAACCCAGCAGCCTTGAATCCCGACAGCTATGTAGCATTTTCCAACGTATCGACTATACCTCCATCACGAGTAACTCCAGCTCCGTACGCCTCAGCTTTGCCAAATGCAATCAGGTCGAATACTACATTCACTGTTATTAATGGAGAGCAAATCGACTACCAAGAGAAGCTCTTGGAGGTCGTTGGGATCTTGGGTCCGTCTATCGATAACGGAACTTGCCCATTGCCGCAGATCCGCCACTTGTACTACGTGTGGTTGAACTCGTTTATATATAGATCGTATACATCCGAGATGATGTTCAGTTGCTTGATCAATTTAACGACAAACTACCTCATCACAAACTGTTTCATCAACTCCGACTCGTACAAGAAACATTTGCCTCCTCAAGGCTCTTCTACGACTTCGTCTGAATTGCCGTGGGATGAATCCCACCAATCGCAGTTTGGCGACAAGCTATCGGTGCTAGTAGACAAGACGAAAGCCAAGAACGTAGCCATAGTCAAGTCTATCAAGCACTACGCTAGAGTTATCAAGGACATGCGTTACTTCTTGAACAAGAATGAGGACCCAGATTTGTGCTCAAGTGTCTCGTACATTCTTAGTTTGATGTCAATCTACGATCCAGAGGCTACACTTAATAGTTCCAACTGTTTCAGAGACGGACTTTTCAGCATTTTGTCGTACAACATCAACTTGACGTTGAAACGTAAAGGCGACATAGGTATAATCATTACAACGCATCTCAAGTTGATGAAGAACATCGCCAGATCGGTGTACTTGCCGGGATATGATCCAGCTCTTTTAATTGAATTCCAGTCTGTCTTGAACAACTTTAGTGAGTTGATCAGACCAGTCATCAACAGAGTCAAAAATTACGTACTCAGCAATAACCTAGCTCCTGTTGAGAAGTTGCGATTTGTTGAGGAGAAACTTGTTGATTTGATCGACTTCACCGACGACTGTATCAACAAGTATATTCCTGCTATATACGACAATTTTTCAGACATCGACAAACAGCAGGAGTTGTTGTTTGACATGATCTACAGGTGGGTCAGATTCTTTCCTTCGCGGCTAACAGTGATCACGCCTGCCTCCGATCCGTTGGAAAAGGTGCTCTATTTGTTCTACAAGGTGTTGAAGAAGTCACTCTATGCCATTTTTCCCCAAGTCAAGTTCTTCTTCTTGCGTGACTTCGACAGTCCGCTCATGTTAGATGTCTTTGTAGTGATCAAGGATGTAGACATATTCTTCGAATACTTGGAACACCCAAAAACGAACGTGTTGCCTTGGGAGTTGTATGGCCAAATTTTGCCTGAGTTGAAGAACATGTCGTCGTACTTGATCAGATTGGTCACGTTTTTGCAGATTCGTGTTGGTTTGTTGTACAGGTATGTGGTGTATGAACAAGTAGCAAAGGAAAAGTTCCCTATCAAAGATTCCCGCGCCTGGAGAGATTCAATCACCGATATTGAGGGAACGAGACAAGAGTTCAATAAGGTCATTGGACTCAAGGAAGTGCCGATTAAGTCGTTTCTTAAGACCTACATCAAGGTAGAGAACTATCCAAGGCTTCTCCAGAATGGCGAAGATCCATCCACTCAGGGCCACGAATGTATTGAAGCAGAAGTAGATTTCCTGACGCTTCAGCAGAGTGGTCTTTTGAGAGACGATTTCAACATCATGGCAGCTATGATGAAAGGTAGTTAGTTTAAGAAGTTTACGATTCACGATGTAATATATGAAGTGAAGCTCGGTGGAGTTTCTGGTGACAAGATTGAAGTAGAGTAGAGGATTTGGAATTACAATTTGTAATAGTGATGAAGAATGTTGGTTTATATTAGTAAGACATATGCTACAGTACCTGTCTGACAGCTTAGGGTATAGTTGTATCTATATGGTGAAGCAATGCAGTGATTCAGAATAGATTCTAGCACCAAAATTGCAATACCACCTGAATTTTCAATAAATTGAAGCTCGTCGTAGAGCAGTACTGGCAGAGAAAGCCGTGCTCAATCCATGGCGATGTCGCAGATCTGCTGGTGTCACCAGTGAAGGCAATATTTTGCATCCATCTGTTCACTACAGAAAATAAGCGGCAAGATGCTAAGAAATCGGAAGCTGTCAGTGGCAGACGCACAAAACGGCTAGGCGCCCAAATCAAATTATCAGAGATTACGCGCTGAGTCGTGCGCAGACGCCAATGCTCAGTAAAAACTTATTTTTGCAGGGCCAGCTCCGTTTCTCTATCTCTGTCTAAATTACCGTAGAGATAGGAGCACTGCCGCTTCACCAGTCTATAATTATACTCTTAATTTTTATGGCTCGTATAGTATCGTACTACTGTCTGATGCTTATAAATAGATTGTATCTGGATACTTTTGCTGAACCGGTTTGATCTGATTTGCCTCGGCATCTCAGTTCCATTTTTACTTGTCCTTCAGTCGTTATTTTCCTCACTATTCTCTGCTGCGGACTGGTGACGTCTCTCTATTTTCTCACTATTTATTCTCGCTATTTTCTCACTACTGCTTCACAAGTCCCGCCATTTAGTGACCTTTCGCGCATCTCTCGTTTCCAGCGTAGTGTTTCTCCAAAAACAATTTTGGAGTCGTCTTTTTCAGAGGACAGCAATCAACAACATACACAAATAAATTACCCTCGTATTCAAATAGCGACGACTCGTAACATCAGTTAGATAGCTCATATACTCACGACACTATGGCCGATAATACCGACGACTACTCCTACGACTACGAGTACTTGTACAAGATCGTCTTGATCGGCGACTCTGGCGTAGGAAAGTCCAACTTATTGTCACGTTTCACCCGTGACGAGTTCAACTTGGAATCCCGTTCTACTATTGGAGTCGAATTTGCCACAAGAACGTTGGAAATCGACGGTAAACGAGTCAAGGCCCAGATTTGGGACACGGCTGGACAAGAGAGATACAGAGCCATCACTTCAGCCTACTATAGAGGTGCTGTTGGAGCCCTTATTGTGTACGACATCGCCAAAACCGAAACATACGAGTCAGTTTCCAGATGGTTGAAGGAGTTGAAAGAACATGCGGACGCCAACATCGTCATCGAACTCGTAGGGAACAAGTCAGACTTGGACCACTTGCGAGCTGTTCCTACAGAGGAAGCAAGAAACTTTGCCAACGAGAACAATTTGCTTTTCACTGAGGCATCTGCATTGAGTTCCGACAACGTCGACTTGTCGTTTCACCAGTTATTGAAGAACATCTACGAGATGATCTCCAAGCACCAGTTGGACACTAACGACGGTGGCTCCAACAAGCCTACGACCGGCGGTCCTACCATCTCGTTGACTCCTGCTCCACAGGAAAAGAGGAGTAAGAATAACTCCAACTGTTGTTAGACAGACTGTTAGACAGAAATCACTGTTAACGATCTGTTAGACAGAATACTGTTAGACAGACTACTCAACTGTTGTTAGACACAGCAGCGTAGAATAGCACAAATAAACAAGCAAGATTTGTAATTCAATGGCTGTGTTGACCTTAGATTCTGGTGTTGTAATTTAGTAATACATATATTTAACTATGGTACATAATAGTATAAATCATAAGATCTATCGAATACTCATAGAGTATATTCTCCTAGAGTGATGTATACCCTTATAGAATACTGACATACAAGCATTTTAGTATGCCCTATATCTGATCTATACTATTCGGTATTTACTGACGTCTGAAGCCTCCCTGAGGTTTCCTTATAGCTGGCACTCGTGCTTTGACACTAACTGGAGTCTTTAATGGTTTGGAGATACCCTTACCTCTTTCTAAGCCCAATCTTTTCTTTGGATCCAATGGTGGAGGGCTCTCTATGCTCAATGAGACAATCTGCTCACCTCGCAAGATTATCAAACCCAAAGATCTCTTATCAAATGTAGGATCGTGTTTGCCGTCCGAGCCAGCACTTTTCTTCATCGAAACAATAGACTTCTTAGTGATTCTTGTTTCTTCAGTATCTGAAAGTACCAAATTCAAGTGTTTATCAAAAGCTAAAAGTGATCCTATAAAAAAGCGGTTGTCTATCGTCGATATTTTGAGACGATAATGTATCAAATCCGACATCTTGGTCGTTTTGGTAATGGGCAATGACGACTAGAAATAGTTAGTATCGAACAACATTATGATATTGTAGACTGAAAAATTCTAAAACAAAACTGAAACAAGTTCAAAATTCACCAGAAGAGCCAAGAATTTTCCCATTCAAACATCATAAAAGCAAAACGGAATCATGCATACCATTTTATATCTGAATTACAATAAATCTCTATATTTATATTTCATAACTATTCCATTACTTCAAACTCTTCTCTATTAAAGTCTACAAACCAAGTTGGTGATATTAGTCTGAGCACGACTTCTCCAGCCAAGATTCCAAAAGCTACAAGAACCAAATTGAAATTTCACTCCGCTTTTTCTACAATTGCAAAACACACGAAATAGACCCATTGCTATGTCTGAAGAAAAGAAAGAGGCTGTAGTTGAGCCAAAGGCTGAGGAAGTAAAGGAAAAAGAACAAATAGAAGAAAAGGAAGTTGAAGAAGAAGAAGGCACTAACAAGAGAACCAGTGAAGAGAAGGACAAGAAGAAGCACAAGAAGAGAAGAAGAAGACAATACGACGATGACGTTCCAAAAGACTCAGAAACTAAAGAAGCTGCTGAAGATGATGAGGAAGAAGAAGATGGCGAATTTGACGAAAACAACTTGGAAAACGAAGAGGATGTAGAAGATGACTTGGCTGAGATTGATACAGCCAACATTATCACAACCGGAAGAAGAACCAGACGTAAAGTAATTGACTTTGCTAAGGCCGCAAAGGAATTGGATGCTGAAAATGGAGTTGTTAGAGAAGATGACGAAGAAGAAGAGGATGGAGAATTTGAAGTTAAGGAATAGTCATATAGAGCAGTATACTAAACAATGTACAATAAGAATTCTGCTATGACAGAAGTTGAAGTAATAAAACCGTTCAAAGTGTTCTAACTGCATTGATTGTTCCCAGTAGAACTGTTGTAGATAAGTATACTATTAAATCTAGTGGAAGTATTATACGGAGAGATTTCTGCTGAAATTTTGTATGCTGTTACCATTATATTACTAGAATTCATAGCTAATACGCGATTATCGAAGAATTTACTACTAGAGACCAGTCCTCTATTATCATGTCACTTCGGCTGACACTTCCAACTACACTTTACTAAAATATTAAACCAAACAAATGTGTATTCTAAAAAAAAAGTAAAAAAGAATAACATCAATTTTAACTACATTGACAATATGAGAGACTAGACGTGCGAAATTATGTCTATATGAGGAATTTTGTTAAACCGACCTTAGGTTTGCTTTAAGGACTCTATTCCTTGAAAGAAAGCATGCTGAAAAAAAGAACATCGTACAAAAATGATTAGGAGGAAGATAACGAGTATGACTTTTTTTTGCAATTTTATAAGTTTTATGAGGAGCGAAAAGATTGTGCAGCAGATGAATCATTGTATTATAATTTCTCTTTACTGCTGCTTTGTAAAGATAACAAATGGACTTGGGTTGGACACAAAAACTTTGAACTGGGTGTATAAGTCTATGATCTGTGGAGCAGAATGGCCAATGTGAGTCTAACGTAGCAAACCAAGCCCAATTATCGTCTTAACTAAAAAGTCTTGACAAGAAGCTTAACAAGAAGCTAGGAAGTATGGGTTGGCGTATCCCACAAAACTGTTTGGATGATGAGACAAGAATACGCCACTGTTAGGTGCTTGGAATGCTAGAGGATGGTGGTGAGGAACGGCATTGCCCACGTATTGAATAGCAGGATCGTTGTTAATGTTGGAAGGAGCATACACATTTGGCTGTGCGTAGCTCCAGATGTTGGTAGACGATGGATGCTGCTGACTACCAGACCACATCATAGCAGATTCGTGGCCATACTTCACAGGAGACGTCACGACTGGTGAAGAGGGATAGTAGTATTTGCTTTCGTTTTGATACACTGGCGAAGAAGGAATACTTGATAACGAATTGTGCGAGTACTGGTGAGACAACATGGGTGAAGACGTTGGATAATAAGTTGAAGATGGAGAAGCCACTACGGGGGAAGGTTCGGAAACAGGAACAGCACCTGCGTGCAAAGCTTCCGGCTTTCCGTACTTTTCCAACCAAGTCTTCCAACATTCTTCCAAAGTTAAGATGTTAGACTCAAAGTTGACTACGTTCAAGCTCCATTTACATTCCTCGAGCCAGGTTTTTTCGTACTTGTTCAACAACAGCAACTGTAAGCCTGTGGCGCCACACCATGACTTGTTAGTAAACGTATTGTCGTCGTTGAACTTGTTGGCAAGGATGAGGGCTACGATCAAGTAAATGAAGATCTCATGTTCGTTCAAGTTGGAATGTTCTAAACTCTTCTTGGATGAGAATCTCTGGTTCATATACTCTAAAGCAATAATAATGGTAGATTTGGGTAATCTTGTTGCAAAGAGAACAGAAACAACCAAGCCTTCGAATTCTTTTGTAGGATTCCGCTGTTGTTTCAACATTCCAAATGCACACCAGCTCAAAAAGGTAGACATGTTGTTCAAGTCGTACTCCAAAACAGGATTAATACCGCCATTTACTTGAGGCTGTTCTTCCACAGCTCCAGCAACAGGAGCGGGAGCATGAACAGAAGCCGAGGGAGTCGGAATTCCATAAGAAACTGGACCCGGATTGACGATATGTGGCATTGAAGAGCCGCCAACCATAATGGGCTGTTGTAAGTAAGGTGCCTGGTATGTAGAGTACATTGATCTTGAGTGGTTATGGCAAGCAGCCTGGCCGACGGGCGGCTGGCAGTACGAGTTTGGTGTAGCGTACAGGGGCAAGAAGCTGTAGGAAGAGGTGGCTCTGTGGCCAGCCGTTCCCAAGTTATGGTGGTAATAGTTGAGTGGCTGTTGCTGTTGAGAATGAACTTGGTACATTTTGAGATTTATAGTGATAAGATTTTGATAATTGACTCAGGTTATGAGTGAAATGAGATTAAAAAATGAAGATTGAAAGTATAACGACGACTTAGTGAAAAGGTCGTTGTGGTTTGCAAACGGGTGAAATAAGGATAGATATCCAGAAACAAACACCAAAAGACTAACAAGAAATGTTAATTGAGACTGTTGAAGCGTAGAAGATACTTCAGAACACAGGACCAGGACTATAGTAAGGTGAGGAATCAGCTGTGTGCTTTTCTTAAAATTAGGCACAGCTAGCAAAAACGATTAGTCACAACACAAGCGCAGAATAAACTGTGGTTATTTGATGTATCACGCTGAGATGCTATCCCAGAAAGAATATGCAACTACTGATTAACTTGATTCAAATTAATCTGAGGAATCTCAGTTAAAATTGCCAGGTAAGTTTGTAATTCCTAGAAATTTATTAAGCGTAGCAGTGCGATTTCGATTTGAAAAAGCTAATGTCTTATGTTCTAGTTACAAGCTAATGCAACCAGATGTCGATTCAAGATCTTTTCAAGGAGAAGACCCTACTACCGCTGGGTTTGTTTGGTGGACCTGGCAGGTGCGACGGGGCTATACTCTGATTTGTAATGGTAGCACTACAATCAGGAGAAGGGAGGAGCCCGCTTTTTGTAAACCGTTTGTTAGAGGTTTGGGTTTGTTTTTTGTGCTACTTTCTTGTTCCCTGTCAGTGGTATTGTCTTGTGTCAATACCGGTTCTGATCTGAGGTGAGGTCAGAGGGATCCAAAAGAAGTTGCTGGGTTTGAATGGGTTTTATGGCCTAAAGAAAAGAATCCAAAAAACATTTGAAAACCACTCGAATCACCATAAAAATTTTGACTCTGAGTACGAGCCTGAATTTTTTTTTTCGGGTCTGACAATTCGTATTCGGCGCGCACACGACCCACACCAGCACCAAAACGAGGTCTGGACCGCTGCTGCGTGCAGGCGCAAGCGGTTTGTTGATGGTTTTTGACGATTTGCTGGTGGTTTTTTTCTTTTTTCCGGTACACACACGCGCGGGGGGGTTGCAGAGGTCACAGAATTAGTGGCTATCCTCGTGGTGGCCGAGTATGACTGGCACGGAAAATCTGGGTGACGCGGAAGAGATGGTGGGTAGCCCGCGGTAGCTAGCGGTAGCAGGCGGAAATATTAGCGAGACTCGGGGCGTTTCCCAGATCGCTCTCCTTATAGCCCTCCCAAATCTTCAGTCTCAGCTGGCCTTCCCACTTAACCAGCTGCTACTACTGAGTCATACTGGCTCTGGACGATACTGCTGCCCTGCTGCTCCCCCCAGGGCTTTGTAAGGAGCTCTACACATTTACTCCTATTTCACAGCTCCTTGTTACTATCTGCATCGCCATTTCTGTTTCCAGTACAGGCCCCGTTTGTGGCCATCGCATTTACTCGTACGGGTTTTAGCACTAAAAAAGCTTCGCAGCTTCAGCTCTCCCAAGGGCGGAGACTCGGCTCGTGCCACTATTTTGTAGCGGTCTACTGACGTCGTCTGGGAAAGCGGCTCCAGCCTCCACGAGCCTACTGACCAGGCTCTTTCCTGGCGACCCTCCCTGACTTCTAATCTTTATCTGGAAGACTTTGAGTTCGCAACTTACACAGCCTTGGCGCTTATCAGGATCAGAAACACAACTTTTGTGGTGGCTATTTGGTGCAACAATTTGTGGCATCTGGCCCTTTCTCCGGCTGATCTCTTTCTGATTGCAAATTGGCGAGAGAAAAAAATTCTTCCCGCAGCCTCATTAGACCTTCCAGTTAATTTCAGTCTAAAACTATTAGTTATTATTCCTGGACGAGTGGCTGGGTTTATTTCGGGCTACGGTAGTCAGGAGGTGCTGCTATATCGTATTCCTTCTGTTCTTGTCCTATTAATCTTCTATTTCCAACTCCGTATCTGTCTCTCTTTTTTTTTGGTATCTCAATATCTGCTCTATCTGTCTATATCTGCTCCACCTCGCTTCTCCCATCTTTCTCCTATCTCTCTCCCTATCTCTCTCCCTATTTGTCTCCCTTCTTTCTCCTTTCAGCCTAACTTCATTTACAGATCAGTCCTGTGACACTCCTTTTGTGCCACTCGATTTCTTGACCGTTTGATACCCACTTGCCTAATCGAGTAGCCTAATTGGAAATGTTGGCCTATTCTGTCTCCTGTCCATGCTACCAATTGCCCTGCTCCTGCTCCGCATTCTCTTACTAAAAACTCAAGCTGTCGTACTACTCTTAAATATGGAGCTTGTCACCTTCTCCCACCTCACTACAATTGCCACTTCCTCCAATTGCCACTTCCTCTTCTGAGTCTGGCCCTTCAAGTGTGTTGGTCCTTGATGCCCCGCATTTTGATACCGATCTTGAATATCTCTGGCCAGTACACGAGCATACTTCTGCTTTGACAAACTCTGTGGTATTGCGGTCGAAACCGAGCTCTGTTCCTGGCCACAAAGTCACTTCTCTCTAGTCCCAGCGCCTGGATACCAGAGAATTCAAAACTCGCACAATTCAATCGGTATTGTCTCTTTTGGTGCCTTTCCATCACTTTTTCTCCTTCACATATACCACATATACCACTTGCAGTAATAATGTAGAATTGAGTAAACGAATATTTTCTTTAGTCTTTCTTTCTATCGTTCATTCTCTCTCTTCACTCTTTGACTCGTTTCGCCAACAAATTCTCTTCCTCTGTACATTCGAAAACAAACACTAATTTCTCGTCTACCAAATCTACCAAACTTTTCGCAGCTAACTTCTACACCAAATCACCAATACACACACTTTAACCAAATAGTCCTCTTTTTACGTAGCTCCACCTGTGCAATAACAGTTCACCAATTCCAACTACCAAACCATACACCTACTCTATCGTCCCCACGTTAACATCCTCACGCTAACATCCCCACTACAAGTACATCTCTACCAACACCACCATCAGACTTAGACGAATGCGCGCTACCATATTTTGCAACAATAAGCACTACCCCGATTAGGCAATCTTGTAAACACTGCTCGAAGACCAACATATTCCAGAATCCATAAAACCAGAGATGTTTACGATATGATTCCTAAACAGAGCCATCGCAGGACTCAGGACTATACTGGCAACTCCCTTCTACCCAACTGGAAATGTCTACCATCCCGTTGTATCTCCAAGTCAAGGCCAGTGGCCCACTTGGATCGAGTCTGGCTGCAACTCCCGAACAAACGGCTGCAACTCCTTTATTTCAGATTTTGTCTGACACCACCATTGAGTTTCAAGACAAACAGTATGACTTCACGAAAATCTACAATGGCTCATGTATCAACGAGTTCCGCCAGATGATCGATAGCGACGAGTCTTCTTGTTTTATCTTCATGGGACCAACCGCAAGTGGTAAGACTACTACGTTAAAGAGAGTCCTTAATGCGAAAGTTGCACAGTTGGCCAACTCTAAGACCATCTCGTTCATCACAGCTTTTGAATTAACTGCAAACAAGCACATTGGGGACTTATTAGGAGGAACAGTCTCCAAAGTCAAGTATTTGCAATCTTTTGAAAACCACTTGAGGAAGGAGAAAGTGGACTGTTTGAAGAAGGGCCAGGATGCACTTGCCCATATCTTCTCAAAGAGGTCTACTTCGAGAACAGCGTTCAACGACAAGTCCTCCAGATCGTGCTTAATTGTCACTTTTTCCTATAACAACAAGAGAATGACGTATATCGATCTCATGGGAAACGAGAAGTTCCAGGTTGAATCGAGCAATATTGCCAGCTCTCCTTCTCACTCGAACAGATTCGCCAACCTGAATATCTCTTCAATCACCCAATTATTGACCAAGAAGTCGTTGACTGGTCGTTCTTCTAACTTAATTACCAATTTGATCTTCAAGAAGGAAGAAACGATCCATAACACCCATATCATCTTGCACTTGGACAAGTATGGTGATGAATCTTTGGCCAAATCGACTCTACACAATATTGCTGACCTTGTAAGCAGCTTCACTTTGTCGTCTCCCTTTAAGAGTCCTCAACAAACATCTAAGAAGTATCCTCATTACGCCATGCCAACTGCTTCGTCTCAATCTCCCATCAGAATGCTGTTTGCATCTCGTAAGAAATTGAATAGCCCAGCAAAGTTGAAGTTGGTACCAAAATTGAGGAGGCCCCTTTTAGCTACTAAACTGTTGAGATCGCCAACTACTCCACCTTCCAGTAATTCATTTGTGTTCTCTTCTCCGGTGCAAAGAAACGGTCCTGCCTTCAAAGAACAGAGAGAGTTGATTCTCGACTTCAATGCTGTTCAGATTGCCAACTTGAAGAAGACTATCCAAGAGCTTGAACTGGACAATGAACAGTTGAAGGGAGATGTAAGAGAGCTTGTGCAGCAGTTGACTGCCCAATTACCAGAATCCAACAACGAGTTAACTCTCATTGAGAGCGACTCGCAAATCGTCCAGCTTCGCTCAAAGATTGAACAATTGAGAAAGATCAATGACGGCAATGATCAATTAATTGAACAACAGAGAGCCATTGTCACTGACATAAAAGACAGCATGAAGGCTTTCAAAGAAGACTATGGTCAATTTAAGACTAAAATTCTGGCTATTCGTGATAACATGTCCGACTTAGATCAGCAAAACCAGAACCTTCATGTTCAGATGAAACAAATTAGAGATGAGTTGGAATTATCTTCTATGAATAATTCTACCTTGAAGTCAGAATATGAAAAGGAACAAGCCCTTAGAGAGTCTAATCAATCTCAATTAGAAGAAGCATTGTCAAAGTTACAAACATTGTCACTTGACTTGGACACGGCTCAACAACAGAAACTTGCTGTTGAGGAAGAAAGAAATGCAAAGGTTTCAGAAATAGAAGAGTTGCAATCTTCTTTGAAATCAGTTAGATCCGACAAAGAACAGCTTGTCACTGACTTGCGCATACTTCAAGAACAGAAGGATCAATTGGAAGTACAACTCGGTAGCCTTCAAAGTGAACTTTCAGAAGGCAATGAGAAAACTTCTACTTTGAGAAATGACATCGACAGTGTTAATAAAAAGATGGAAGAACTTACTGCTGAACTACAAGGTAAGGAATCTACCATTACATTGTTGAACTCTACACTTGAAGAAAAAGAAGAAGTCATCAGATCTTTAACGGCTACCATCGAGAACTGCGAGATTTCAATCACTGAATTGAAGAACACTATTGCTGATAATGAAACCAAAATCTCATCCTTGATGGAGCAATTGGACGAGCAGAGTAGTATTATAGAACAATTGAAGACCAACCTTGTAACCGAACAACAACTCAGTCAAACATTACAACTTCAAATCAACGAGAAGAATTCTGAAATAGCTTCTCTTCGCCAAGAATTGGAACAGACTAAAGAAGAACTCAAGTCTATCAATTTGCAATTCCAGAACTCAAAAGAAACAGTGGCAATGGAAAATGAAGTACAGTTCGGCTTTATCAACGATCAATTGAAACAAAAGAACTCTCAGATCGAAAAGATGAATGCCCAATTATCTCAAAGAGATAACCAGATCAGCAGTCTCAACAACAAGATTGCTGGTTTAGAATCTGATCTACAAGCTTCTCACTCCAAGTATGAGTCTGCCACTGGTGCCTTGAACATCCAAGTCATTGAACAAAATTCTGAGCTTGCTGACAAGAATCATGAAATAGCTGTTTTGAGGAATAAGGTAGTTGACTTAGAATCACAGGCTGTTGTGAATGCTGAAACATGGCCAGTTGCTCAAAGCCATCAAAATAAGTTCAATGACAATCTCTTGGGTGCTCCATTGCTGAACAAAATGGATATGTTGTATCCAGAAGCAATTAATTTGAGCAAGAGCCCATTCAACCCTTCTGACATCTTCCAAGATACAGTGAATATCAGGGAAGGAACACCTGATTCGTACAGCTCATCGGCCTCTTCCTCTCCAGACAAGTCCAAAAACGTATTGGCTCCTTCCAACAATTACAAGTCTCTTATCCATGCCATGTCCAAAGAAAAGAAACACAAAAGAAAGGGATCCAATATCAAGAACAAGAGCAACAAAAGAATCTCAGCTTCTAACCACCCCGTAACGCAATTCTAACGTTCACTCTATGAACTGAACAATTTCTGACGTAACCTATACCATTTTTACTTCATCTATCTATATGTGTTTTTAATACCCTAATATTACAATTTTTAGTTTACTGTCTTGTACTATTCTTCAATCATAATAATATACATCAAGTATATACCAGCTTCTGATAATAGAAATCTATTTTTGAGAACAAATTGGATTCTTGTAAAACTCCACCTGTTATAGAACTTCATTACTTGCACTTTGTACAGAAGTCTTTTACCAATAAAGTCGCTTACAGGTCTTCTAATGTACCATTCCGATCTATTCTTTTAGGTCAAACTGTTCTTCTGTCACTCATGAAACGTACAATTGGTCCTAAACCAGTGACCTCTACTGTCTTTTCAAACCAACTCAACAATAAAGCACCCTGTTTTTGACCATAGCTTGTATCCATGGTCTTGTACAAGTACTTTACTAACGTATCCTGTTGGGAACTGTCCAACTTCTTGACAAACGACGACAAATCATTCAAGTTGTGGTTGTTCTTAATCGAACATAAGATCTCGAAAATCGTTTCAGAGTGCAAAGTCTTTGTTTTTTCATCAGCAATGTATGGAGCATGATCCAATGCAAGTTGTAATGCTTCTATGAATTGGCCAGAAGATAAGGCTGATCTTACTTGTTTGGATATGGTGACAATTTCTTCTTGAGAAGTACTTGGTAAATCTGGTATCAATTCTTCCTTAGATAAATGGTTTTCCGGCTCGTAAGCGTCGATATCAATTCTTCTCCAGTCTTCCATATTTGTGATGTGTTATATGTTGCTTCCAATTGATGAATTGCGGCAATTGACTAAAATCACTGAAATATTATTGCGGAGTCGATTGAAGATGTTGGCTATGGATTTGACTAAAAGGGCGAGGTTGATTTTCTGAGTCACGTGTTCTATAATCATGAGACTCACCTCCGAAAGACTGTCCAGATTGTCCAGAGATTCTTTCGCTGTAACCATAGATATGGAGTCATGTAGACAAAATTTGGCTTACAATGCGAGAGAAATAAAGGTTCTGTGATCTGTTTCTTGACATTTTTGTATTTGAGTCTCTCTTCTACTAGAATTAAAATTGGATTTCATTTCAAAAATCGCTTCTGTATAGTTATAAATCTAGGACTGTATATATTCCTATTCCTATTCCAATCTGTACCAAACAGTATGGGAACCACTGTTCCTAACATGTACCTTGACAATTAAGTTAGGATAAACTTCTGTCTTTATGCCTACTAGCTTCTTGGGATGTGCTGATGTGGTTTACATATCTCTGAATTTTTTCTACTGTTCTAAAGTGTATATTTCTATATGATCAACACTAGCTCTAATATACATTGTTGTGAATGAACAATCACAGATCTGATGCTGGTAGGACAGAAGACTTCCCAAGTTCTGAAGTACGGTCAGAATCATCACGGCATCGTCCAATCCGAAAGCGGATTTCTTTGTAGACAAATCTTATTATCTTGTTACTTTTACCCTTTATACCTTTGTCTTAGCTCTCTTTGTGGTCTGTATCTCTTCTTCTGCCTGGTCTTCTGGCGATTTGCTTGTCGAGCTGACCTCAGCAACATGTTCATCAAGGAACTTCAAAACGTCGTTTCGTAATTGCAAAGTATCCACAACAATCACCACCAAACCGTCGCTTCCTACCTCGTATTTGATATGACCTTCGTTAGGTATGGCTACTTTTTCGTCAAAAGTGTCAAAAAAGGTATTGACGTCTTCCATACTCTGGATGCTATCCAAGAGACGTTCTTCCATCTCACCCTCGGGATGCTCTGGTGAGTTGACTACTATTATGATTCTCAAAGGGTTATCCAAGTCTTCATCTGGATGCTCCAAATGAGCAGGAAAATCTTCGCCGTCTGACATTTTAATGAAAGGTTTACAGGTGCGGTATCTGACACAATTCAACAGCTTCCTGGCTTGGTTTGGTCACCAACGAACAATTCCTGAACGTGTCTACAAGAAGCTTTTCGTGATCTTTAGATTTCAAGATTGAAAATTCAGATAATTTTCAGAACTTCATCGATTACCTGCATACACTACATATATATAACAGGCTCCAGTCTACGATTTTGCAACTCACAAATACACGAAATACATTAACCATAACTAGAAATCAGAGATATGGAGGCGACGATTGCAAGATGAGATTGTTCAGCAAAGTACCAAAGACCAAAAAAAGCCAAAATTATAGAAATGCATTAATTTAGAAAACTACAATTTCAGGTTCTCCCTGGCCATATCTAGTTATTCGGCCCATTCCTTGAACTGGTTGATCAAGCCCTTGGTTGATTGGTCATGAGTGGTAACCTTCTTGGAGTTGTCTTCCAATTCCTTACCGATAACCTTGGCCAAGACCTTGCCCAACTCGACACCCCATTGATCAAAAGAGTTGATGTTCCAGATGGCACCTTCAACAAATGTCAAGTGTTCATAGTAGGCGATCAAAGCACCCAAGGCAGCTGGAGTGATCTTCTGGGCCAAGATAGAGGTGGTAGGTCTGTTACCGGAAAAGACCTTGTGAGGAACTAAGCCCCCGGTAGCACCCTCGGCCTTGACCTGGTTTTCGTCCTTTCCAACCATCAAAGCTTCAGCTTGAGCAAAGAAGTTGGAAGCCAACATCTTCTGGTGCAAGTTGTTTTCGATTGGGTTGTGCGATTGAGCAGCCAAGATGAAGTCGGAAGGAATGACTTTGGTACCTTGGTGGACCAACTGGAAGAACGAATGTTGGGCATTGGTAGCTGGCTCACCAAACAAGATAGTTCCAGTCTGGTAGTTGGTGAAGTCGTTACCTCTGGTGACAGACTTACCATTGGATTCCATCGACAATTGTTGCAAGTAGGCAGGGAATCTGTGCAAGTATTGGTCAAATGGAGCCACCAAGTGGGTCTGTGCGCCAAAGAAGTTGTTGTACCATACCGACAATAAACCACCCAAGACTGGAATGTTTTCAGCCAAAGGAGTCTCGGTAAAATGCTTGTCGAGAGCTTCAGCACCCTTCAAGAAGTTGTTGAAGTTCTCGAAGCCAATGAAGATAGCAACAGACAAGCCAATTGCAGACCACACGGAGTAACGACCTCCGACCCAGTTCTCAAATCCGAACATGTTCTTGGTGTCAATTCCGAACTTGGAAACTTCGTCAGCATTAGTAGATAAGGCTGCGAAATGCTTAGCGATATGGGCCTGGTCCTTGGCAGCTTCCAAGAACCACTTCTTGGCAGAATTGGCGTTGGTGGTCGTTTCAGCAGTGGTGAAAGTCTTGGAAGCAATCAAGAACAAGGTAGTTTCTTGGTTCAAGTTCTTGAGAGTCTCGGCCAAATGGGTACCATCGATGTTGGAAACAAAGTGAACATTCAAGCCAGGCTTGGAGTAGGCCTTCAAGGCTTCAGTGACCATAACTGGACCCAAGTCAGAACCACCAATTCCAATATTGACTACGTCGGTGATGGCCTTACCAGTGTAACCGGTCCAGGATCCGGATCTGATTTCTTCGGAGAACTCCTTCATGTGTTGCAACACATCGTCGACTTCGGTGGCTGTGTTCTTGCCATCGACTTCCATGACCTTCAAGGCTCTGTTTCTCAAAGCAACGTGGTAAACGGCTCTGTCTTCGGTCTCATTGATCTTTTCACCTTTGAACATGGCGTCTCTCAAGCCCTCTACATTGGCTTCCTTGGCCAATTGCACCAATTGGGCCAAGATCTCGTCATCTACCAAGTTCTTAGAGAAGTCGAACAAAATCTTGGAGCCATCGTAGTTGGTGAACGTCTTCGAAAACTTGTCGAATCTGGACGCATCCTTGTCGAAAGCTTCCTTGACCTGGAATTTTTCACCGGTGGTCTTGTAGGTAGCTTCCAAGGTCTTCCAGGCTGGCAACTCGGAGGCAAGTGAAAAGTTGGAGAACGACATTGTGCAATTGTAACGTATACGTGTAGCAATGGTTGTAAGGTTCAATACAAACTCGAAAAAAACCAATGCCTCCAAGGAATCCTCAACTCTTTATATTGGCCTCACTATATAGTGGAAAATGCTCGGAACTCCCATACTTTATTTTTCGCAAATCGGCCGAATCTATTCCAGCCTGTCTGCGTCCGGATTGTATACTGCGGCATGGGTGCAAATGCCCTGTTCAAGGACAGTCCTTCCACCAGGTGATGCCTTGGAATCAGGTAATTAACACCCACACAGGATGGAGTGGTGACTTCCACACTGGGCCCAAGTGGGAAATATGGCGGGAGGTTTGCCGACGAGAAAACTGGGGAATGTCTTTGTAAGCGAACTCCGGACTGTTACTAATGCCTTTGACGTTCCATAGCAGCCGAGACCTGAGATTCAATGAAGTGAATTAGACAGAATTGACTGGAAGTACTCGCTTCAGCTCGGATCTCTACTTTACTAACATTTAGTCATTATCCTTTCTGTCCTTGCCAGTTCTTCTCTTTCGTGATGGTTCATAGCTTCATTGAGGAGTGAATATCCTGCAGACACCTTCTAATAGAGTCGGCATCTCTTCTAATGAACAAACAGCGTGCACCTTCCGGGTCTCGTGAACACGGCCGGAACTCTTGCGGTTGCGTTCAGACCAATACTCCAGTACTCAGTACTCTTTCTCCAGTATACCAGGAGGACACCATAGAGAAGGTGGTGGAAAAAGGAGAAATTGATCACGTGATATTCTTCAATTTTCCGTTTCCCTCTGATTGTTCTTTATCTGTAAGTCGGTTTGAACAAAATGAGGAAAATAATAACAGTCACTGCTTCAGAATCAAAGGTCTTTTTACGTTTCTTTACTTATTTCAATACTTCAATGAGCCTTTTATTGGCTCATTTACCTCCTTAGCTGATCCAGTCTAACAGAAAGGCTGGATCTCATTGAAGTCCTGCACACTGATCAAGCACTATCAACGGCACAACTTCATATCTCTTAAAGTTTAGAAGATGTAGAGTTTTTCATATAGTTGTTGATAATTGAGTGGTATCAGATAGTATTCTCACGATCTGCTGGTTTTCCCTTTAATTGATCTTTTTCACAAACTGCTATGACAGGCTTGGCTTCTAAATGGGCTACAGATGACTCTTTAGTTGAAGAAGCTAAGAAACAGGATGAAATTAAAAATACTCCTGTGGAACAAAAAACAACACTGATAGAAAGTAAATGGAGCAAGCCAGTAACTGTTGGAAAGAAACAGACTTTGGTGAGTAAATGGGCAGATTCTCCTGCTGAAGAGACCTCAAAACCCCCAGTAGCTAAAGAAAGCCATCACCAAGAACATCTGACTCACAAACCGAGTAGGTCTAAAGAACCGAATAGATCTAAGGAAACAAACAGACCCAAAGAACCAAAGTCGTACAGAGATCACTCGAAAGAAAATCAACATGCTGACAGTGGAGCCCATACAAGACTGGGTAGATCGCACGGACGAACGAAATCAAGAGACGTTCAATATCTGGCTCCAGAAATACCTGTACAAGAAAGAGGTCCAATGACCAATGCTGCTGATGCATTTGCTGCCAGAATTGGTGTTCCAAGTAAACCTGTGAACCGTGTAGTTGAAGAGCACGTGGAAGAAGGTGATGGTTTTGTCACTACGGATGAAGAGGACGAGGAAGAAGAGAATGAAGAAGAATTAGAAGAAGTACCAGTCCTTTCTGCTGCACAATTAAAGTCAGCTAATGTACTTGCATCAAGGCTAGGAGGGATTTCATTGAAAGAAAATACTATATCAAAGAAAAACACTCCTGGTAGACAGACTCCTACAACTAAGAATAAGCCAGATACTAGAGGTGATTCCAGAGATAAGAACCGTAAAGATGAAAGAGGAACCAAATCCAAGTATGAAACACCGCGACAGAAGAAAGAAAGAGACCAGCGTACTTCTCAGAATGAGGAACGTAGACGTGCACAATTGAACAAAGAGGCAGAGGAGAAGAAGGCTGAGCAGGAAATGTTGAAAATGTTGGATAAACTAGATGCCAAAGAGATAGACTGGGTAGACTTTGAGTGAGAATCGATCTGTGTCAGATATATTGTAAATTATTTACGAAGCCAATAATGAATGTTGTATTACTACTATTAGAAGATCAGAAAGCTATTTCTGTAGTACTTGAAGTATTGGAAGAAACAGTAAACGGTTGCTATTTTTGTTAAACATTGAAGTTAGCGGTAGTCAAGGAGCTATTAGACTACTAATGTACCAATATCTGAAGGACTATGTAGCTGGAATGCTCATCTGAAAACAAGATCCGTGATTTTAGACTTGAATGGGTACGTTAATAATATCATAATAAACCCACAATTATCTGTTGTCTTGCTTCAAGCATGCACTGAAAATGTTTGGGACGCCTGTTAAGAGACCAAGCTTGGGAAACCTGAACGTTCAAGAGGTATGAAGATGATTTAGCAAATATTTGCCAGGTTATCTTCTCTCGTCGGAACATATTTCAATTCAACACTGGGAGACAAGTATTTCTATCATTGACTTTAATTTCACACTGCTGCACTCTGAGTTATGTAATGTTCTCAACTATGGTGGTCATAACATTGGCGGTGCTAGACGTCAAATGGTAGAGTGGGAAACGGTTGCGAAAGTTGCAACCGGTTTAAGGTACAGGAATTTGTGTAATCTTGGCTATAAATATTCTGGGATAGATAATGTGAAACAGAACAAATTCTTATCATCGAAAGTGCCTTTTGAGCTACTCCAATGATTTTGACATTCAGAACTGACTTTAAATCATTATAATTTGAAGTACTGCGTTGGTCTAAAGATTGTAGAGCTCCCACTTAGTCGATTCCCTCTTTTTGCGAAATGATGATTTACTTCAACAAAACCACTAGCTTTGATTGAAAATGTGGATATAGTATAGTATTGGAAGACTGTTGGATAAAGTTTATATATTCCTGTTTTTGAAATCGTGAAATAAATAAGTTTGATATTTTCGAATATATTCGCTGTTTTCTTCCGTTAACTACAAATTTGTGTAACTAAGATATAAAAACTCTCCCTTTTCAATATTGTAGTTAAATTCCAATTCCAAGATTTACAACAAAAGACACAATTGCCGTGAAATCGCCAGAGTATTTCGAGAGTAACTCATGAATCCAAGTCCTCCTAGTATCTGATTCCACTGAACCCCCCCACATTATTTTCGCAACCGTCCCAGCACGTGACGAAAATACTATCATATCATTTTTCACCTAAAAGTTAGGAAGTATCCCAACTGGAAAGTACTTCTACACCAACGTTTTTTAATAAATTTTATACGAAACATCATTCCATTCCTTGTTGTAGTCAGAGTATCAATACTAGACTATGCCAATTTTATCTCTGAGCATTGCAATTTCAACTAGGCTTGGATATTCACTTATCCCCACAAACTCCTTGCTAGCCAGGGCCACGCTGATCCACATATCGAGATCACGACCTGTATTACTGAAAAAAACAGATGCAAAAATCCAAATTCGAAAGTACTACAATTCTTCAAGCCACAGCTACAAGCAGGAATACGAGAAGCAGAAATATGACCAATTGATAAGAGATCAGATAATCCAATCTTCATTGGCTGGTTCTTCATTGGGCTCTGGAGGGCATGGAATCAAGGACAACAGACGTCTTTCTTTGAAGACAATCTTTTTGTTAATAGCCACATCAAGCTCACTATCTATGGTGATATACGTTGCCATCCAGCTTTTGAAATTCCAAGATGAAGACGCAAATCAGCCTGTATCGAGAAAGAGAATCTTTCTCCCATTCTGGGTCAACTCTAATTTGCTATACCAAAAGACGTTTTCTTTTCCAGCTGGATTGAGTTATCTTGACAAAGAGTATAAAGCATACCTTGAGACAGAAATGGCACAATTAAACAAGTTCAAGACGAAATCGGACTACGACAACTACATTGAGATCTTTGAAAACGATAATATCCGCTTCAAGGTGTTGGAGCAAGTGTCTTCGAATTTAAAAGTGAAGCAGGTCTTTGGGTTGCCACTTGTAGTAGAAAAACCGGCAGATTCGAAGCTCCAAATTTGGTTAGAGACTAAGTATCCTAGTGTTTCTGGATTAGAAATAACGATTGAAAAGACTAAAGCTACAGAGCAGTCCAAGAAATCGACATCCATATCAGCTTCATGGACAGTGAAGCTGATCAATATCGTGTCTATAATCAATGGAGCATTAGTACTGATGGGATTGAAACTTGATCGTCTCGATAATTCTGAGGCACAACTCAAGACGAGCGAAAGAGGCAGTGGGAAAATACACGAAGTGCCGGTTGTAGACAGAAAAGACAACCTGATTGTAAATAAAAATCGCGACTACAATGTGATATTCTCTGGCGAACTTATCATCAAAGACAAAAACCAGTTTGAGCTGGGTGTGTTGAAGTATGAGGGATTGTTTGACTTTGACCATCTCATGATCAACCGAGGAGTGAAGATCCACAAAATGGAACTTTATATGAGGCACAAGAGCAATCCAAACGAATTGGTGAAGTACAAGATCATGTAAAAGTGAGGGAATTATGAAACTACGACAACTAAAGAATGAATATGATGACAATGAATAGATCTTGATGACTGGTTAATTATTACAAATACGACAAGAGATCATCATAAGAGACATCTATGACGAAACAAGAGAGCTTTTACACCTATAAGGAATCATTGTAAAAGAGCAATTATAAGACTTCATTATAGGAGATCACTATTTAACATATATATAAGGGTTAAAGACATCTTTATAAGTTATCACTGAGATCACTTGGGCCACACAGTATTTAAATTCTGTAGCCTAGCAGAGCACCATGTACATAAGTAAAGTGATCTTATCATGAACGAATAAATGCCATACATTATAAACAGTAGACAGCCATTCGGTAGTAAGTAACAGTCTATATCAGATTACGAAGAGAAACTTCCGATTGAAGATGAAATAATTTCTTCTGGAAGTCTTCCTGTTCTTGTTTCGCACAAAATAGTTCACCAAGATCGGCAAGCCGGTCCTCACATTTCTTCGCCCAACTTGTTATCAGAGCGCAGATCTTATCGGCACAGGACATAGAGTATAAAAGTCTGCATATTCTCCAATTTTTTCACACTGTCAATTGATGGAAAATTACACCAATTTTACAAACAAAGCAACAAGAATACGTGTCACAGCCATGGGATCTCGGAGAAACGAATCTGACATCAGTGCCGGTTCAAATCTCGAGCCAGAATCACTAACAGTTTCCAGTGAAAATTTGGCGATCTCCAGCAGCGAAGATCAGAAAATAGATATAGGAGCTACACAGCCCAAGACCAAGAAAAGGAAGTACTCGCGTAGGAAACCGGCCGACGTTCCACTCACCGGCGAAGCCCGAAACAGAAAAGCTGGCCAGGCTACCAGAACGTTGAAAGCGTGTGAATTGTGTAGAAAGCAAAAGACTCGTTGTTTCCGGTCTCCCGAGAATAAAGCTTGTTTGAGATGTACTTTCCTCAGCAAGCTGTGTTCCTTTGAAGTTACACTTGAATCTCTTCCTTTAACGCCTTCAAATAGCTCGTCCATCAACACTTTACTTCTGGATCAAGCTGAGACGAATAGGAAGTTGGATCTAATATACAGTGGGCTCCGTGAAGTCCTTCACCATATAAAGGGACCCGAAAAGTCAGACTCAAATTCAAACTCACATTCACATTCACATCCACATCTACATTCAACTCCTGGTTTGATAAACAATGATGATGCTCGTTTGCTCCTTGAAACTGCTTCTTCGATGAAAAAATCGTCTATTCCAAATACACCATCACTACAGTTCATTGAGAATTTGTATCCCAGCAAAATGGGATTGATCCAAAACACACCAAACTTCGGAGAATTTCATGACTACGATCAAGATCAAGAACAGGAGGAAGATGATGAAGATGAAGATACAAATGTTGATTCCCAATTCAGCTTTCAGACTCCTACAGCTTCTCTGAAGATGTCTCCTTTCTCTATAGTGAACAACCAATTGAAACCTGTTGATGTTCCTCGACCCATTCTCAACTTGCTCAATTTGTCTACTATAACTGGCAACAGAGGCAGAAACAGTTACTTTGAGCTGACAGACGATTTGTTAACTTTAGGGATATTGAGTGAATCAGAAACTGTGGATCTCATGAACGATTTTCGTAGAAATTACGGGAGATGGGTTTCTTTTCCCCTGAATCTCTCAACATCAGTTTTGATTGATAGAATTCGTCACAAATCTTCATTATTATTAACGACTTGTTGTTGTATATCGTTGAGGTATTCCTTGAATAGTAACAATTCCAACGATAAGGAAAACTTGCAAAGAATGAAGAAATCTTACAGAGATCTAGTGAAACAATTGATTAGAGACTTAGACAGATCGTTGATTAAGTTTGGAGCCTTCCAAGGTGCTAGTGATCTAGGTGGAGATATAGAATTTTTACAGGCCATGGTTATTCTATCAATCTACCTGTTTTCAATCTCTTCCATAGTGCCTAGCACAATTAACGAAGCAAGCTTGATTGAAGACGAATCAGATCTCAATCTCAGAGACTTTAATTTGGATCCATGGTTTTTGTCAAGTATTGGCTTGACTACATTTATCACCAAGTCTACGTTTGGTACTCTTTTCAAGAGTAATAAAAAGGGAATTCCTTCTAAGTCAACAGTAGGTAAAAAAAGCTTTCCTTTCACAATATTGTATGATGAACTTGATTCTGACGAATACCAGACATTGACCACTTTAAGAATCTACAATCATATGTGTTTGGTACATCTCATTCAGTGCGTATTCTCTGGCAGAATGTGCGTTTTAGATGAGATTAGAATTAACTATTGCACAGCTACACTAAGTTTGCCCAGTGCTACCAATTTTGATGGACGGATGGTGAGTGAAATTGGAATCTTACTTATTGCCTACAACTACATGCAAATCTTAAGTATGACAGACTCAGGTAGCCTTAGTGAGTGTGAGCTGAATTTCCTTTCTGTCAAAGAGGAGATTGGCCAGTGGTATGAGCAATGGGAGTACTTGTTCTCACAACCAGCTTTGCAGTTTGTAGAATTGAACTATAACTTCTGTAATTTGATAATTCATTACGGCTACACCTACCAGAAAATGAGCATTATGAAGCCACTTAATAAGGAAAACTCTCCTGACAACGGTGGAGATTTATTAGCCACAGCTCCCATGTACGAGGAACGAAACATCTCATATATTCTTGAAAATAGTGACAGAAATTCATTGTCCAAAATGTTCCATCACTCGTACAATGTTGTCAAATTCGTTAATGATATAGAAAGTGACTCTTACTTTGCCTACCTCTCAGACCAACTTCACTTCTGCTTCTATTTCAGTGGGATCTGTTTGGTGAATATACTAAGGTATGTCATTGATAATGGCCAACTAAACGTATTGGGCGGCTCGGAAGTGCTGGAGATAGTGAAAGACATTAGGAACTTGATTGACAAATTCAGCAGAGTGGGTCAAGATAATCAAGATGACATTATAACGAAGTACAAGATCGGGTTAGAGAACCACCTAAGTGAGTACTTATCATAAATATTTTTGCGGTATATATGTATAAATGGCTCGTCTAAACGTTTTAATACTATTTCCTAAATGCATTATTTGAGATGTCCCTTAAAATTACCCTCCATGTAGTCAATGTGAACAAATGCTCTTTCGACCATTGGCAAGGATTCAATCGAGTACTGAAGAGCTTCAGCAATATCGTGACAATCTTTGAATGACAATTCAAACTCCTCATTAGAAAATACAACGTCAATTTCAACATTGAGATTGTCACCAACGTGGTACACCTTTAATGATGTGATTTGCTTGATCGGTTCCGCAAATCTGTAAGCAAGGTAAAGAACAACTTTGTAGTGCATGGGATCAGCAGCTGCACCTGTCAAGTTGTCAATGTGTTCAAAAGCAGTTTTGCACCAGGAAACGATTATGTAGACAGACAACAACAAAGCTCCCAAGGGATCAAACCACCAGATGTTACAATAGAAACCAATTGTGGGCATCAATAACGACACTGTGTTAAACACAATATCAGTCATGGCATCCTGGGCCAAGGCTCGAACGGAACTAGATTTACTACTAGCACACCAAGCCCAGCAACCAACCTTACTTACAATAGTGATTGTCATGATTACAATAGCATCAATTCCAATCCGTGCTACGTGTCTCTCTTCTGGTGTGCTCATGAACAATCTCTTGAAAGATTCTTGGCCCACTTGAAAGAAAGAAAGAATGATAATGACAGAGAAGATAAGCACTCCCAAAGGCTCTAATCTCGATCTTCCTATTGGGTAGGCATATTGCACCTTCCAATCACTGGACGTAGCCAATCTGTTCACGATGTAGATAATGAAAGTGGACAAAAAGTCCAATATCGAGTCTACCAATGAGGCTACCATCGAGATGGAATTTGTGAGAAATGCCACAACACCCTTTCCTAGGAGAAGGATAAAGTTGATGAAGAAATTGACCAAAATTGCTGTTAATACCTGTGCATTATCCTCTTCTTCATTATAGCCCAAAAACTTGGAACCATCATTATCTACGTTACCAGGAACATCGTAGAATCTGGAGTAGTTTGAGTTTCTAGAATCAGTTTTCTGCATTTCAGTGGGCGAATGTGCTGGCGACTCTTCTTCTACGATTTCCATGTGAGTAGCCAATATTCTTGAGTCCTCATAGTTGCTAAGCATATTGTAGTGAATCTTTCCAGCATCCAAAAAGTTGTCAATTTCTTGGAACTTTTCTATCAAGTAGTTCTGATCTTGATAATATTTGCGCTGTTTCTTCTTCACGTCTTTGAGATCAACGTAGTAGTCGTACCAGTTGGCGAGCCTCTTATATGTACCTATAAGTCTTTGTGGACGAAGCATGTTGATCACACTGAGACGCCTCTGTTGTTGTTCAACTTCTAGTGAATAGACACTGGAATTGTCATAGAAAACAGTACTACCGTTGTGAGGTAAATTGGTGAGACTGGGATTCTGAAGCAAGATATTCTCATGAGGCGAGTTGGGATTTGTCACAGTGAAGTGGTTGGAGAGTAAACGTTGAAATAACGGTCTTGGGGGTGGTGGATCTCTGGCCTTGGATAACTCCGAAACATTCACTGAGTTGCGATGCGGATATATATCTGGTGACTCAAAATCTTGAAGCGATGGTGGAATGTTGACGGAGTGTCTTAATTTGTTCAAAGCTGGACTGGAGTTTGAGGATCTACCCAACGAAGACGAGCGCGACGATCTGAATACCTGGTTGGACAATGTCACCCCATCTGGAGTCCTTGCAATCAAAGGCAGCTGCTCATCGGCAAAGTAATCGTTTGTAGTAGGCATTTGGATATACACGCTAGCAGTAGAGATGCTTAGAGAAGACTCTCAAAGACAAGATAAGAAACAGCGGGACTTGGAATTAGCAACTGCGCAAATACTGAGCGATACGAAGTAGAATAAGAAGATGTAAGAATGAGTAGAGAAAGAAGAAGTCTGCTAAGTGAAGCTTACAATTAAGACTGTAATTTTCAATAAAGCACTGCCTAGAAAATTAATTAATTGCACAGAGTGCAGAATCCAGAGATGCGGCTTATCGCGGCGGTAAATGTTTGGCACATTGTCCCGCATATAACGGGCCAGGATCAGCACAGCTCCGTAAAGCCACGGCACAAAGTCCTGGGGTAGTTCAAAGTGTTACTAGCCAAAATGGTGGATAAGCAAGACTAGTTAGCGGTGTATTTTGTCTCCATCTACATACAATCGTCTTTATCACGGCCGGCCGCTCCGTTCTTTGCGGAAAGCGCAACTGTCCGGAACAGTAATATTTCAATGTGCAGTACTAGCCGAACTTCTGTCATTATTCGAATAATACAATGGGGAAGAGATACGGCAATAGAGTTTAGTACAAGTACGGTATTATGAAAGAGAGAGTAGAACCGACAATGTATATTTATGGATACAATTGAATTGAATATATGGCTTGAAGATCGTCTCCATATCCGGCATAAACCACGGTGTGGACACCAAACTGAGACTTTCCAGCAAAAGCCAGCTGGCTCAGACGTCAGTTTACGTATCTTCATGCGCTCAAGACACTTCAGAAGCTTCTGACCCTCCAGATTCTTCGAACTGCTTGCCACAATTTTCAGAAAAATAATCGAGATGCAAACCGTGGCAGAAGGCAGTTCCTACAACTCTGTGCTAAAAGAGAGGTAGACACGCAGGGCTAGTACCAAAATTGCAGCATGTGTTACCCGGATACTCTGGTGCGACCAAAGTCTACTCGAAAATTTTTCGACTTATTCTCAAACTGAATACTTCTCTCTTCTTTAGTTCTACTTCGCAGCTCGATTCAACGGCACCTTGAGGTAGAGGTTTGTGGAGTGATAGTCGCGGTAGTCGTGACCTGTCACATCACAGACTTCAAGCTGATATGGCACCGTTGTCTCGGCTGGACTTGACTTGACTTGTGTTTTTTGTGTACTGAATCGGTATGTTTGAAACGGCACAACTGAGTCTCGAATCACACGGACTTTCCAGCTGCTGAATGTGCAACTATATGCATGTGTCCAGTCTGGAAATGGCATCAGCATCTCGTCTACTGCCATTCGTCTACCTCTTCCAAAGATTCTGTGATTAAAACTATTGATGTAACTTTTGTGCTGAGGATGTATATGCAGGACAAATACTTAAGGAATTCTTCGTTTATGAATTGTGAAGTCTTTGGAAGAAGTGATGGAGATCTCGAAGTTTAATTGGATGTGAACTTGAATGTTCTAACTCGACCAGGTTTTCTTGTATGTATTTCTGGATTTTCCTGATTCCTCTTGGAAATGTTCTCTTTATGATGATCGTTTCACTACATCTGTCCCGGTGAACCCTGAGCCATGGATAAAACATGCATCACCATCTGACTTTTTGAATTTTCAAGTGGAAATATTTGTGTACGGAGACACTTACTAACAGGTTGGCGTAGAATGTGTATTCAGTACATCTGACAGGAAAGAAAGGAACAAAGAAAAGGGTAAGTGATTTTTTGCTATTATGTCTTATCAATGCTTTAGTATGATGAAAAACCTAATTTTCAGTTCTGCTTCTGAACCAAAAATAACGTGAAGATAACACCATACCAAAGCTCATATCTGATTTCTAGAGCATTGATTAGACTCATTATTGATATTGATTTTAGAAATATCATACTAACAGAAGTTACAGATTGTTTAGTTATGACCCATTCACTTGACGTCATTAATAAATGCTATCCTTTTGAAAATTATATTAATTGTAATCCTCATCGTAAAATAACCTTAATTTTGATACATTCTTATTCTTAATGGTCTTATTCGTTATGCATTCTGTAGTTCGTAATAACTAATCTATAAGCCGTACTTCTAAGACGTCGACGACATTCCAAGCGTGGGATGTCTAAACATTGAAGATGACAATCTTGCCGTCGATACCAGAAGTGGAAACTTGATTACCAGAAAAGACTTTAACACTAGAGATGGTGTTTTGATGAGTAGTGCTCAATCTGTTGCCTCCGCTATTGGCAGAAGGCTTATTGACTCTACCTTTCAAGTCCATTTGCTTGAACATGTTCAACGCTTGGTGAGATGAGATTTCTTCGTCTTCATCATCTCCAGTAGAAGGAGCTTCTTTAGTCAAATCTTTCTGAGACTCAATGACACGAGATTCTCTCCATTCCGTTTCGTCTCCTTCAAAAACAATCAAGTTACAGTTGTGGCCACCAACAACTATCTTGTTGTTGGTCAAGTAAGCCAATGACTTGAATGGAAGGTAGTTGGTCTTGACGTTGATGATAGACTTGGGTGGTAAACCTTCTCCTTCAGGATAGATAACTCCGATTGACGAGTCATGTGAGGCAAACGCTAATGAGTTTCCATCAGGACTGAAAGCTACACCGTGGATCCAGGCACCCGTATCGTTGATGAAGTCACCGCAAAGCGTTTGGAATGGCAATTTACTTCCCCAAGGAGAAGGTTCGGGCTTTTCGTCCAATCCCTTAATGAAGGCACTGAAGACTCTTACGTGACCATCGGTCGAGCCGGAAGCCAACAAGACACCGTTTTGGTGCCACGACAAGCATGTGATGGTGGACTTCAAAGGCTTCTTTAAGTGCTTGGAAACCCACCAATTGTTTTCCGCTTCGTAGTAGCAAACAGCGATGATTCTGTCTGAAGATCCTACAGCAAATTTCTGTCCGTCAGGAGACCACTTACATACGGTGGCTGCACGGTTGATTCTTAACAACACCAACGTTGGTTTATACTCGTTGGCGGCACCGTCGTATTCCCAGACAAGGGCGTTTCTGTCTTGAGAACAGGTTAAGATTCTCGAACCGTCTGGGGAGATATCAACCGATGTGACAGTCTTGTCATGACCAGCCAAAACGGTGAAGAGCTTTGGCTTCGCAGCCAAGTTTGCAGTATTGATCAGGTAAATTTCTACCTTGGTGTCTTTGGTCACAGCCAAAAGGGAATGGTCTGGCGAAAAGACATGGTCCTTAATTGGCAAATGGCCCAATTGGTATTGGATAGGAGCAGACATATCAGACGAATCTAGGTGAATCTAAAGGTGAAGAATCAAAAGTTGTAATTTATTGGATGACACAGCGGAAATGCGATGTAATTGAATCCTACAGGAGTCTACTCTACTGGAGGTACAATTGGAGAGAAGGAGGAGGGAGTGAACAGATTGAAATTCTGATACTGAATTTCGCTCCGACTTCAGAATGGAGATTGTTCCGCATGCAGGATTGGGCTATATCTAGTTGAACCATAGGGGTAAATCTGGGGCTCTTCGGATAGAAGAATACTGAAGGGTTATACGTATAAATCTGGAATCCTATATTAGTTGGAACAAGATACGACAGAACAATTTCTTTTCGTGTTGGTTTTTTACAAGTGGTTAATATAAAATAATGACTTTGACCAGTATATAAAATAGTGATATAGTAACCCAGCTTTCGCCAGGAGCAATAATACAAGATAAAAACAGAATGTTTTGATGAGCTGAAAGAGACAATTTGTAGATTGTAGACAAATTCATGAGTGTCTTCAATTAAACAAAGCTGATACAAGACTACTTCATAGTCTAATCATGAGCTCTCTTTTGTTCCAAGAATGCCTTGGTTTTCTGCCAGTAGTGTTGCACCTTTGGGTTCTTGACCTGCGAGAGTTTACCGTCCAATCTCTCAATAACAGCCGAAAACAAATTTTGTGTTTCTTTGTTGTACAAGATTCTCAACCAGTAGAACAACAAAAAGAGAGTCAATTGGAATCCGGCAGATCTTCTGAACAAGAGTGTTCTCAACAACAAGTATACAATTAACACCAACTCGTCGTAGGCGATAATAGAAGCCAATAATCCAGATTCCTTCAACACCGGTTCAATATTCTTTTGTTTGGCGAGATGCAACAACGAAATCAAGAAGAAAGGAATAATCTTGAAAATCGACTTAAACGTGAAGAGCCATACTACAGCCAAGATGAGGTATTGAAAGTTCTGGTAAGAAATCAAAGTAGAAGTAGAAGGCAAGTAATGCAATCCAAACTTGTGACTGAAAGTAGCTGTCAAGGCTGCAATTGAACCTGCAAGTGCCAAACGGTAACTTATACTGTTGATATAGTACTTGTTGGGTAACCAGAGAACCTGGAACAAAAGGGAGATGGTTCCAAAGACAAGGGTCGAAGCGTGCCCTGCTTGCCAGATGAGAAACTTGAGCTTATTTGGTTGTGCCACTTTCTTAACAAGCTTCTTTCTCTTGATAGTTGTTGTACCAGAGACATCATGAGTGGGCTCGGTAGATGGGATCCCTGAGTCTGTGCTCAAGGGTTGTTGCACCGCAGTAGAAGACATGTGACCGAATACTTAGGAGATTTGAGAAATATGGGAAAAGTCAGGCTGGGAAGTTGATAAACTATTTTGACGAAAGAGCCACTATCTCGAAACAACAAACTCAATGCTTCCTTAATAGGGTACAATGAATAGTATGGGCCAGTAGCTGAACAGCATTTGAAGGACACCTGAAATTTGACTTTGTCATCTGCAGGAAAAAGGTACGACTTGATTGATGAGGCTTGACTATATTTGTTTTGAAGTGGTAGCGCGGCTCGACACGGTATTTATCTTTAAGATAAATAATGAAAATATGAAAATATTTATGATTGCAAGCTCTATTCAAGGACACAAATTATACTGATATTGTCCTTCGTGATTTCTATTTGTTTCTATTTACTTCTGGGTGTCTCATTTATACAATTTTGAATTTTTTAATACCTTTCAATTTTTCACAATGCAATCGAATATAGACTATAGCAAGTCCAGTTTGCTATCTCCACTTGAGAGCCAGGTTCTCACCCAGTACCAATTTTTGAATTCCCAACTCATTACGCTCAATAACGAAATCAGCAAGTTGACCCATAAGTCCAAGCCCGAAGACACGGATGAAGACACGGAAGAGTGGAGTCAGACACGTTCGACTGGAGTGGGACATTTGTTATTAGATAACTTGAGAAATCTTGAAATGAAGATAGGATTGATCCATACTTTATTCAAGGGGGCTGTGTATGCACTTTTCCTCGAGCAGGACAATGCTGATTTGGGGAAGCAAGAGGACGAAGATGAGGAACAGGAAGAGGAGGAGGAACAAGAAGATAGCGAAGGAGAGGTGCTTGATGTGGATGCTGATGTGACCAGAGACCATATCGAGGTAGAGTAGATTGCATGAAACACTGTTAGAACGTCTTTTCAGAAAGTTCGATACAAAACGAAATTAAGAAATCGATTATGAACAGTCGTATGTGGAAGTCTTTCATGGAATTCATATACTGTATGAAAAGAATGAATTTTCCACCAGATCTATATCATAGAGATCAGACTACCCAAGAGTGTTTGCAATTATTTGTAATTTACAATAATCGCCTAAGTAGTCTCTGGCTAAGAGAACGAACCAAGGTAACATTGAACTTCTGTCAATATGGTCGTGGAAGTACTCGTGTACCCACGACGGGTAGCGGACATTGTTAGTGGTTCTAGAAACTAGAGGGGTAGCTCTATTTGGCGGTATTATCTAGCTATTCATCTTCTATGCCTGTCTTTTGGCCCAGAGCTCCAGCCCAGAGGAATGCCAGCACTCCGGGTCCGGGTACACAATCACCCCATAGTGTTCACTCCCATAGTGCTAGTGGGAAGGAGTGTGGTGCAATAGAAACGGAGCCGTTGGGCAATTGCTTACACTACGGAGAATATTTCAATTACGAACAATAGAGTTTGTCTTTAATAGTGCCATGGCATGGCACCGTAGAGACACTATTGAGAGCTTTATATGCTATAGGATCTATATATAAATTGTATTATACTTCGGAGAATTCTATACTGCACAGATATATCTTTATGGCATGTTCTCGGAGTCAGACTCATCTATTTTTCATTTTGTGCACCGAGTCAAAACGTGATCTCATCAGAAAATTAATATCAGGTAACTTGTATCGATTACCTGGAGGTGAGACGGGAGTTTTCATATAATATTTAAGAGCCTTTGTTTTCCATATTTTACCTGAAAACTCGTTTTCCTCCCCAAGTGTATCTTGTGCTTTTGAAAACTGTCCGTACAGGTTCGTCCAGTCATAGACAATTGCATTGAGCCCATTACCCCAGATTCCAATCCGAAAAGTTCTCAATTTTTCACCCATCTCATCCCCCACTGACCATGTCCTCCAACTACGATAGTTACTCCACGCCATTATCTTCCAGATATGCTTCGGAAGAGATGTCCAAGATCTTCTCCTTGAGAAACAGATTCTCTACCTGGAGAAAGTTGTGGTACAACTTGGCCATTGCTGAAAAGGAAGTGGGCTTGACTGTGATTTCGGACGAAGCCATTGCTCAGATGAGACAGCACTTGGACATCACCGATGAGGAGATTGCTGCTGCTTCTAAGGAAGAAGCTATTGTCAGACACGATGTCATGGCTCATGTCCACGTTTTTGGTAACACCTGTCCTGAGGCTGCTGGTATCATCCACTTGGGTGCCACCTCTTGTTTCGTTACCGACAATGCCGATTTGATCTTCTTGAGAGATGCCTACGACGTCATCATCCCTAAGTTAGTCAATGTTATCAACAGATTGTCCAAATTCGCCTTGGAATACAAGGACTTGCCAGTTTTGGGCTGGACCCATTTCCAACCTGCCCAATTGACGACTGTGGGTAAGAGAGCCACCTTATGGATCCAGGAATTATTATGGGACTTAAGAAATATGGAAAGAGCCAGAAATGACATTGGATTGAGAGGTGTTAAGGGTACCACTGGTACTCAGGCTTCATTCTTGTCGTTGTTCCACGGTGACCATGACAAGGTTGAGGCATTGGACCAGAGAGTCGTAGAATTGTTGGGTTTTGACCACGTCTACCCAGTCACTGGCCAGACCTACTCAAGAAAGATTGACATTGACGTTTTGTCTCCTTTGGCTTCTTTCGGTGCTTCTGCTCACAAGTTTGCTACCGATATCAGATTGTTGGCTAACTTGAAGGAAATCGAAGAGCCATTTGAAAAGTCGCAGATTGGTTCTTCAGCCATGGCCTACAAAAGAAACCCTATGAGATGTGAAAGAGTGTGTTCCTTGGCCAGACACATGGGTGGTTTGTTGAACGATGCTATCCAGACTGCTTCTGTTCAATGGTTCGAAAGAACCTTGGACGATTCAGCCATCAGAAGAATATCGCTTCCTTCTGCGTTCTTGACTGCTGATATCTTGTTGAGTACAATGCTCAACATCACCAGTGGCTTGGTGGTCTACCCAAAGGTCATCGAAAGAAGAGTAAATTCGGAATTGCCATTCATGGCTACCGAAAACATCATCATGGCCATGGTGGAAAAGGGTGGTTCCAGACAAGACTGTCACGAAGAGATCAGAGTGTTGTCTCACCAAGCTAGTGCTGTTGTCAAGCAAGAAGGTGGTGATAACGACTTGATCGATAGAGTCAAGAAGACCGAATACTTCAAACCTATCTGGGCCGACTTGGAATCGTTGTTGGATCCAAAGACTTTCGTCGGTAGGGCCCCTGAACAGACGGAAAAGTTCGTCAAGGTCGATGTTGCCAAGGCAATCAAGCCATACGAAAAGTACATCACCAACGAAGCTGTTTCGTTGAGTGTTTAGTTTGTTCTGGTGAATACTAATATGTTTTAATCACATTATTTTCAATTCTATCTCTCTATCTTGTCTATTGTATAAAGATTAGCTACAAAAATTTAAACGTGTTTGTTTATTATGTCTTATGAAAAATGAGAAATGATTGTAGTAAATGCCTAGTTCTGTTGGTCGATGATACTGTCTATGTCTTCTACTTCCTGTAACTTGAAGTCTTGACTCAAACTGATGCTCTTTTTGTTCTCTTCCGAGTGAATTAACTTGGCCAACTTGGCCTGTGGACCCCAACCGTTGACTGGTTGGTTCAACTTAAAAGGCAACAACCAAGATGTTATGGAAATGAAGTTGTCGCTGAGGTTTGTTATTTCATGAATCAAGTCCTCGATACAGATCAACCCGAGAGAGTCGCCAAACTTGTCCTCAACCAACTGGTTGTTGTCCAATTTGGTGACTTTGGCAATCTTGCCCTGTTCAGTGGTAGTTTCTTCTGATTCATCGTAGGTTAAAATACAGGCTCTCTTTTGGAATAACTTTCGAATCGAGCTCAACGTAGGCTTACCAACAATAACGTAGGGGGCAATCAAGTTCAATAAGGCATAAGTCAGGTTGTTGGCTCTAACAAATACACCAGTGTTAACTTGGGTTAATTTCAAAACATTCAACACCTTGTTGGCTTTGCTGGGAATCTTCACGCCTTTAGTATGGTTTGGTACTCTTATTATGAACAACAATCTGTATTCTGAATCTTCTTCTTCTTCCTCTGCATCTTCACTGCTGGCAGAGATTCTACTTCTAGCGGTCTTCTTAGTCAAGTTTCTGATTCTCTTCTTTTCCAACTCGTTGGACTTGTGGTTACTCACCAAGGTCTCTGCTCTGATGAATTTGTTCTGGGCTACCTTCTTTCTCAAGGTTTTCTGCTTCACCAACTTCTCTCTGGCCTGCTCTTGTTTTTCCAATCTCTTTCTGTCGGCATCCTTTCTCTTACGCAAAAGCACCTCGGGGTTAGAGTTCAACACGGCCATGGTCTACTGGGTTTTGTATTGATATCTGAGAACTTACAGCCTTAAGGAATCATAGTTTGATTTTTCATATCTATAATTTTTTTCTTCAAGATGAGCAGGACTGCATGTGGGCATATCTAGTTGCAAAAGTGCAACAGACCACAGAAGTAACAAAAGTCACACCAAGATAGCGAGAGGAAAAGGGTCTAGGAATACCGTGAAGAAATGAACGGACGGACAAGTTCACCCTTTCAACTACATGATCCTACTTTGAAAACCAAGTTGTATTATTTGGATTATTATCTTCTTCTTCTGCGACATAGCTGTAAGACTCCGTCGTATCGGAAAAATAGGAATTGTTCGACATGAACTTTTCCAAAAAACGTCAGAACTGTAAATGAAATACAACTTAGGCAAAAATGGTTGACAGTTGTAGTATATGATTCCTATGATAATCACCTACTCTTAAAATAAACTGCGCGGATGTTCGGGAACATCTGCTGTAGTTCCCTGCGTCAGCTTTGCAATTGAAGCACCGTTACCACTGAATGTAGACGACCAATCTTCGTGGAGCAACTGCACAGTAATTGACACTTGTCACTCTAAGATGAATTCGGTAGCATTCCTTGCGGAAATTCTGTCAGGAACGGAAATGTCATAGTTTCCGACAATGAATGTATGCCCTACCGTTTCAGGTAGCACGTAGAAATGCTGCTAGCGGCATCAATGAATCTGTGGCTAGACGGAATTCTCCACAAATGGAGTGTCAGGCAACAAATGTGGAAGGAGAAGTAGTGAATACAGAAAGGACTACTCTTATGAAGTGGAGCTGACGGAAATAGAGTTTGAACAGACTTTGACGTGGAGATCGCAAAAAATAGAACATTTGTTATACATGACAAGAGCGTAGTCAAAATCCAGTAATTATTGACTCATTTCGCCGAACTCCGTCGTCACAACCACTCTGGATCCGGGCCAAGATTAGTGGTATTCGCTTGCTGTTGGCTCATCTCCAGCCGTTGAATAATATTGGTGAATTTGTCTCATAATATTCACCGTAGTCGGATAAATCCTGCACTGTCTATGCACAATAAGAACGAGCCCTAAATAACCTTTTGTGGCACATAAAAAATTTTGTCTGGTGAGCGACAGAGAGTGAGCGAGATGAGCTCAAGTCGGCCAAGTTAGACAATGTCCAAACTGACACAATCACCGGATTGAGACTTGTCAGAGAAAGTCTGGGCAGTAAACAGACAATTAGCGAGGCTTAAAGGTACAAAATCCAGACCGACCACTTCGAAAATGATCCAGTCGGAGCCGGGACCACTTTAAGTTGGTGCCATTATCAAATTGTTTTTCCATTATACTTTCCAATTTCAATTTTCTAATTAAAGCAATCTCCAGGGCTGAAGATTTTTTTGGTACTTTAGACAATCTTGTTTTCCGGTACGCTTGGCTGCCTGAGGTGTTTTAATCTACGACTACTTTCCAGTTGGACTTGCTTCACTGCATCTAACCGCCAACAGTAACGGCTCCATCTTGCTAGTGGATCTGGATCGTTTTTTTTTTACGCTGCCACGACAGAAGAATTTATTTTTAATTTTTTTTCAAAATATTTTACTAGGGTCATTTCAACCGTTAGGTTTATCCAATCCTTACCAAAGTGGTGATTTTGAGCCTTTTCACATCTCACGACTTCGATAGACAAAAGTTTTTCCAGGTGGGTGTGTATTTGTTTTTCTTCAACTAGGAGACATCATTGTATGTGGGATCATACTCCAGTTTGATCTGATCTGTGCTCCATCGCTATATAGTTGTTCCTCTTCATCCAGATCAGTCTCGATCCACTTTTTTTTTCAGTCCGAGCCCTAAATTTTATATGCTCATCATATAACGACTGGTTGATTTTCATTCCTATTTTCATTCTGAATACTATTAATAGTATTCCTTTTTCTTATAGACTCTACAAAATACTCCACTCCTTATGGACCACAGCCAACACCAGCTTCATCAGAAGTTGGACGACTCATACCTCTTGCAATCAGGAAGCTCGGGAGACTCTCAGCAACAGCTGCAGCAACAACAACAGCAGCAGCAACAGCAACAGCATCAACAGAGTCTCCAGCATCAACAGAGTCTCCAGCATCAAAATATTCAGCATCAGAATGTCCAGAACCAGAACCTTCAGCATTCCCAGTACACTCCACTGCAGCTTGGTCAACAGCATTATATAAAGACAGAGTCTTCCGTTTTTACGCCACAGCAACATATTGCTTACAAGCAGCCTCAGCAGAGTCCTTCATTTCCATACAACCAGCATCAGCATTTGCAGTTGCAACAGCAACAACAGAAGCAGTACCATTACGACTTCAACGCACAACTCCAGCATCAGCACGATCCGCAACATGAGCTCCACCAACAACAGCTTCAGCAGCAACAGTATGCTCAGTACTACCAGCAGCAACCCCAAAATCAACAAAATCAAGAACAGCACACTCAAGCACAACAGCATCAGCAACTTCAGCAAAATCAACAAGCCCAGCAAGTTCAGCAAGCCCAACAAGTTCAACAAGCTCATCAACAGTCTCAATCCTTTCTTGAGCCAAGTAACCCTATACTTGTAGGATCTTCTTCTCTTGACTTGGAGTCCATGAAGGGGCCAGCCAGCAAGAAGAAGAAGACGAGAAAGTCTGACCATGGATCACATGGTGATGATGGCGACTCGGAGTTGAAGCAGTTGGCGTTCCAAACTGCCGAAGTTCCGCTAGACCAGCTTGCTGCACGTATCAAGCAGTTGGAAGCCGACGAGCCGGCTCCTAGTTCAATTCAAGGGCAGCCCACTTCTCCTCGTAGTGTAGAGAGCCATAAGGTCAGAGAGAATAAGGAGAGACAACGTCAATTGTTTGGAATGGTGTGGTTACTCAACTCGTGTGAGTCCCTGCCTACTGCTGTAGTACCTCGTAATCGTATTTATGCTCGTTATGTTCAGGTATGCGCTGATAACAGTTTGACTCCATTGTCTCCAGCCAGTTTCGGAAAGTTGGTGAGAATCTTATTCCCTAACTTGACGACTAGACGGTTGGGAATGAGGGGCCAGTCCAAGTACCATTACTGTGGGATCAAGTTGAATGGAGAAAGACTCATGCCACTGCTGCTCCAGGTGCCCCAGCCTATGCTGCAGCTGCAGCTAGTGGGCAACATGGCTATGTCTGGGTCGGGACTGCAACAGATCCAGTCGCCAATTTCTTCTTCCAACTCGTCGGTGTCATTTGAAGATTCGCCTAGATCCTCTTCTCATCTTCACACTCCATCATACACTCCTATTCAGTCACCTTCTATAACCAGTGCCAACTCCATTGCCGACCAGCTTCCTCTGGTTTCGCACTTGAAGTACATCCCCAACTTGCTTGCATTGTTGAATGAGAATTCACAGACCACGTCTAACCCCTACTCTCCTATTCAGTTGCCGTCCATCTACCCGTTTTTACCAAGAGACAATGACTACGACATTGCTGATACTTTGTACTCATTATACAAGGTGCACATCAACTCGATCTTCGAGTCGCTCCGGTTCATGCAGTTGAAGAAATTGTTCTCCTCCTTCAACAGCTTCAACAGCATTTTGACAGCACCTGTTTTCAAACTCTACACAAGCGATACTGTGCTTGAGTGGGTCAAGCAGTGTGACATCATCATGTACAAGAGGATGATCAGGATGTTGAACAAGTTGCTGTTGCAGTTCATGATTCCACAGGAGGTCATTTCGCAGTTGAAGCAGATATCTTCGGGATACATCAGAGCCTTGACCAACAACCTCTTAAACAACAAAGTATCCAAAAACTTTGTCATCATGAAGTTGAAGGTTGCAAAGAGCTTCATCAACCTCTTGAATCGTTTAATCAAGATCATCGAGACTGGCCAACTGGCTTCTCGGATTTTGTGCGACGTCAACGAGAAGAACGGAATGAATCACGATTGGATGAAGTTGGATATCCAGGACATCATTTCGCGCGAGATTCCTTGTGGAGATAAAAACATAGACGTATTGTCTACGATCTTGAAGAGTGACGTCGTCAACTTGTTGAATAGTGGGAAAGAAGAGCTCGAAAGAGCCAAGCAAAGCGAAAGACCAGTTATCGATAATGCCATAATGAACCAGTTCGCCAATTACATCTCGGAACTACCAGGTAAGTTTCAGGACGTTAATCCCAGATTATTCATCTTGCTCACAAGCAACTTGCTCACTACTTGTTTAAGAGAGATTAGTTTAACGGGAGGTCAAGGTTTTGGTGCCTGGTGGATTGTCAGATGTTGGGTGGATGAGTATCTCGCATGGTGTTTTGAGATTGGAGGTTTCTTACAAGACGACTTTAAGAAGCCTGAAGACTCTCCACAAGACCAAGATACATCCAAAGAAAATGCAGGTAACGAAGAGGGTAAAAATAGCAGTGCTGATAACAGTACTGCGTTAGCATCTGGCTCGGGAGACAACTCCGATGCCAATTTCAGTGGCATGAACAACCCTGAGTCGTTTGACTTATCCAATATTGATCTTGGAAGTTCAGCCATTAACCCTAATTCCTCTTTGGGGGCCGTAGACTTGTTGGATGGCACGTATGGTACCGATCCACAAAACCCGGCTGTCGTGAGTTCCAACGTTTCTTCGGTTGCTGCTGCTACCAATGAGATCCTCATCAAGTACGAAACTAACGTAGAAAGCATTTTGGGCTGAGATTCGAAAACAGTGTGGCTGTTATGCATGTAGTGTAGTAGTCTGGCCTAGTCTAGATGGACAGGCTACCTCTATACTTTACTTCGCCTACATTGGTTACTCAGAGACATTATAAATAAAATTAAGCATTTCATTTACCTTATATATATACGTCCGCTATCTCATTTGTGTTCGTAGTAATTGCATATATTTATTCTCCCAAATTATTGGACAACAGATGTAGATACTGTGTCCTTAATTAGGGTCCTTTGTCGACTGACAGGCGAACTTCGACACCAGATTGGGTGCAAAATTTCAAGCTCTGGGAAAAAAGATGCAACTTTCGGACACTGAGATTTGGTCTATTTTTTGCAGACGCTCACCATATTCATTTTACAAATTGAAACAGTATTACGAGGTTATTGCAGTTGTGTATCTGTTGTTGAAATTGTCCGGAGACATAAACAAGGCGTCTAGCTCTAGTGAATTTTTAAGATTCTACATAGTGTCAGAATTTCAAAAATTTACTGGTACAGTTATATACAATTTAATACTATGAACGAATCACCAACACAAGAGCGGTACTTGAGCAGTCCGCGGGAAGTGCTCGTCTACCAGATTGAGAAATTCCTACAAGCCAGGCAGAAGTTTACCTGCCTGGGTCTCGAGATTCTCTTCAATAATAATAAGCATGTCCAATTAATCAATAGCGACAAGGGTCCAGACAAGAGAGGATTAGCATTTACAAGCAAACCTCCACCTTTGAAACCCATACTTCAGCTTGATCCTCTAGTAAGATCTTACCCTCATGGTGGAGTTCCCACAGAAAGTAATATTGATCCCAAAAATGTTTCTGCCAGAACCTTGAAAATTCTTCGTTCCCAAATACTTGAAAGATCGATAATCAGGGCTACTGAGTCGCTGGCTGCCAGAAGTGGACCTTCCAATTGGAATGGCGAAACTTACAAACTTGCCATCAAGCTCTTTTTGGCCTGTGTTCTAGATCCAAACTATAGCAATATGGTGTATTCGTTGACTTCTCATACCAGCAATATCCACAAGACCAGCCATCTAGGACAGGAATTGGAACTATATGTAGAAAATTTGCTATTGGCAATTGACATTATCGATGCTGACAGTGTTTTGTCAAAGAAGGGGACTTTACTTGAAGACAGTATACGGACGCTAGTTCATATTATGGCAGTGAATTATGCCACTGTCATAATTGGAGACTCGCCAGCACAGTTCTTTGACATCACCTTTGCCTTGATTAACCATTCTTGTTTTCCAAATGTGTTGCCAGTTGTTCTGGACGATTGCGATAAGATCCAATTGGTATATTTTAATAATTTTGTCGCCAATAAGACCAAGCAATTGTTTACAAACTACTGTTATACAGCCATTCCTAAAGAATTGAGAAACGCTGACTTGAGAAACCGGTTCTTCTTCACCTGTAATTGCTGGTTATGCAAGCAGCCCCATGACATCTTTTTTTCTTACAACTGTAACAACTGTAACCAGATGATCTGTTCCCTCAACTCTTCCAATTGGTATCTTCCTGTCAGCCAACTCGATTACGTTAACGACAATAAGGATACTTGTCTTTCGTGTAGAGCAGACTTTGACAAACGAGAGTTGGCAAAGAACCATTCTTTGAATGGGTATCTATTGCTAGCCATGTTAGATCCTGAACAAGACAAGGATGACAATGAGGCACTACTAGTCTTCAACCATCGAATGAAGTTATTGCTACAGAGCATCATCTCGGGAGCAATTTCCAAAGAAGAAATAGTTAGATTGCTTCTACTTCGAGTCTACAATTTCAGGATACCTCCTAAGAAAAGGAGCATTTTCAGAAAAATCACAAATGACCTTCGCAATGGACGCTATGTTCCTGGTTACGGGTTTCCTTTGAGTTTTTTCCTCCGCGACTTAGACATAGATAATCCTCAGATTGATGGCATCCGGACATTTGTTGCTAGCAAGGTTGTAGCAGCTAATCAGTTCACCAGACTTAAGGAAGTATTGCAATTGAAATTTGGTACGGAGCTTCCGTGTAGATTAGTCGAACTGAGATTAATAGCCAACGAGCACTTCAAAGAGATTGCCCAGGCGTTGAGTCAGGTATTTTCATACGTTGTAAGACTCAGATACAGTGGCTGTATTCCGGTAAAAATAGGTAAGAGCCCTTCAGAGCAGCTTACAGTTCTCATTAAATGCAGCCTATTCTTCTACTTGCAGGCCATAGAAACGTATATGGCATATTCCAAGAATACGGTAGACAGTCTAGTCGATAGCATCAAGCGCTTGATAAGCTTGGCGGACAATAACAAGATCGACAACATCTGCTTCAAGCGCTACAACATGACCGATCACTACTTCCAGTCTCACTTGAAAGCATTGTACGACTTTGCTGAAGTTCAGGTGAAAAAGAACAAGATAGACTTTGCCAACAGAAACAGAGGAGCCATCTTTGTCCCCATAGGAGAATTGAAGTGTCTAGATGAAGCTAGGATATTCTGAATATTTAATCTACACGTCATTCAAAGCTACACAAACGGCTCCCTTATGGTGCCCGTTGTACTGTCTGACAGTTTCGCTGTTCGACAAATCCCATAAACGGACATAGTGGTCAGAACAGGCTGTAACTAAGTAGGCACTGTCGGCAGAGAAGGCACAGTCCCATACCCAGCGCTGGTGGCCCTGGAGCGTCGTTTCAAGATTGAAATTCTGCTCCGTAGACCAGATTCGAGCAGTATGGTCAGCTGAGCAAGTGGCCAAGTGTTTCATATCTGTCAGGAGAAGCACTCTGGTGATGTATTTCAGATGGGACCTGAACTTCGTTACAGGAGTCAACAGCGTTATATCGCGTTGATTCTGCATCTTCCACACATAACAGTTACCTTTATTGTTACCAGCTACTAACATCGAACCATCACTGGCTACGGATAAAGAATTGATCGGTACATCGTCTTCTGGAATCAAATGATGGGTACACTGGTTTTCTCCCAAGTCCCAAATTCGGATATTTCCATCCTGATCACAGCTGATCAACTCACCTTGATTGGGGTGGATCACGACTTCGTTTACGGGTGAATGATGTTTGTAACTCCGTTGAACGGAAGGTGCTCTTACGTCCCATACCTTTACAGTTCCATCTTCCAGCGACGTCACCATCCACTTGTTCTCTATCTGGAATGCCAAAGAGGTCACGTTGTTCGTGTGGCCTTCAAACGTCATCACGGGATTGTTGTTGTTGTTATTATTGCTGTTGTTGTTGCTGTTACCGTGTGTGGCTCCATTAGGATTCCCATTGTTGGTAGCTGAAGCCTGAGCCGTGGCGTTGCCAGAACTGCCAGCTTGTCGTATATCGTAAAGTCTCACATACAAATTTCCAGCCGCAGCAAGAAATCGTTTGTCGGATGTGATTTCTAACCGATTGACTTGAGAGTCAGTGTGTTGAATGGTACGGGAACATACCCCAGTCAAAGCATCCCAGAACCGGATCGTATGATCATAGCCAGCAGAGGCTAAGATGACAGACATATCAGGTGGATATTTATGAAGGTATTGAAGGTTTAGAAACGAAAGAAAGGAACAGCAGAAGGATGTCCTTTGAAAGTACTTTTGACGAAATATTGAAGGTAGAAAGAAGTTGTGAAAAGATTCAAATGTTTGATTACTGGAAAATTCATTATCTTGGTTGTACTGCGTTGAATTAAGTCGTTTTTGAGATTTTCACGTGACTTCATTTATCAACAGCAATAGATCTACATTTATCAACTCTTTTCAAGCTGATGATATATCTTTTACAAAACTGTATATATAATTCTTCTACGTAATCGACATGATCTGCCTTGTGTCTACAAACGAGTTTACGAGATTCTGTTAGTTTTACTCATACCCATTTCTGCTATATGTTTCTACTATTTCTTGCTATGTCTACTATTTCTGTTCTAATGATTATATTGATTGTAGTAGTACTATTTATATTAGCATGCAAATCGGCAAAGCAGTAAGTTTATCAAGAAGTGAAGGAATGTCATGGATATGTCCAGCCGAGGAACATTCTATGTAATGCGTCTATTAATCGTGACAAATCGCAGCGATGAATTGTGTAGTCGTTATGTTTTGTATTTGTGTTTGTGTTTTATGTTTCTTGATCCTAGAAATTGGTCTGTATTGCTTGTTTTTGTTGAGGAGTCAAACTGATAGGATAGTCAACTTTGAAAATCACTTCCATATCACCTCTTTGGCCTGGCAGCTTGCTGATTGGCATACCTAAGCCTGGGTATAGTGCTGAAGAGTTAGGTTGGACTGGCTGAGTCTTGGAGAATGGAAGTCTCTTTCCATCAATAGTGGTTATATCCTTATCGAACCCACACAAGGATTCTTTGAAGGTTATTGGAAGGTTCACAATCAAGTTGTTACTGGTACCGTCTCTTTTGAACACAGGATGAGGCTTTTCTTCCAACACGAATTGAAGGGTCTGTCTGGCTTGACATTCTGGCTGATAGTCTCCTTCATTGGTGAAGTTGATCTTCGTTCCGGCCTTCCAGCCTGGTTTGATGTTGACTTCCAACACCTTACTCTCTCTTTCTCCATGAAGTCCCTTTCTGTTCAACTTCATCTTCTTGACACCACCATGGAACAAATCTTCTAAAGAGACTGGTAAGGGCATAGAAACGGTATCAGGCTCTGGACGACGAGCAGAACGGCCGCCAAATCCCTGGCCACCAAAGCCTCCAGGCATACCACCAGCACCTCCTCCAAAAGGATGGCCACCTCCAAAACCTCCAGGGCCACTACTGCTGAAGCTGAATCCATCGTCTCCCATTCCAAATCCTCCCATCTGTGAGAAAATGTTGAAGGCATCAGCCTGAGAAAAGCCGTGGTGACCTCCGCCATAACCTCCGGCACCGCCAAAAGGATTGCCAGAGCCGGCACCAGCGAATGGATTTCCACCAGCTGGTGCATTTCCTCTGGCTGCTTCTAAGCCGTAGTCGTCATAGACTTGCCTTTTGTCTCCGTTGGAAAGAATATCAAATGCTTCAGAGACCTCCTTGAATTTTTCAGTATCCCCAGTAGGTTTATCTGGATGGTACTTCAAGGCTGCCTTTCTGTAGGCTTTCTTGATTTCCGTCTCAGAGGCAGAAGGTGAAACTTCCAATAAGTCGTACAATTTTGTTTCCTTGACCATGTTGTGAAATCTACAAGTAGAATTGTATGTGTAGCAAGAAAGAACTGGCGAATCGGGTTGCGTTTATAGTTTTTCAATACTGAGTAGTGTCTTTTATCTACTGGGGTCTCACTTCGAGATCCTTCTAGAAAATTCGACGCACGTGATGGTTTTTTGATCTACTATAGCAAGAGCTGATTGTAGAATCAGAGCAGGAGATAGAAGTCACCAGTAACTTTTGTATGGGCAAATATGGTAGCGGTTGGGTATTTGGATGATTTCAGTATATATAGATGGATTGACTTGAGTAGAATTTTGTTTATACGGCTTTTATGGCCTGCTCAGTACTCGGTGCACTTTTGGAAGTGATGACTCGTGTGACTTCAGCAAATACAGCTGAATTGAAACTGAAGTCATAGAAGGGCCTTCTAAGTACCACAAACGAATTCTTCATGGAATACAATAGCTGATTGTGATGTTAAGTAATCGTATTTGTTTTGTCGAAATCGTTGGTTGTATATGGGTATATCTACGTATATCTACACTTTTCTCTCTTCTGAATTTCGCAGCCATATTTGGTCATATGAATGGCACTACAATAAAACACTTCGTAAGCCTGACTGGTACTTCGACCTACTGTTAGTGAATCCGTAATCAAGGTAGATATATGTTTACTCAAATTTGGCCAAAGTATACTCAATGGTATCCATATATTTGCACAATTGTACGTTTGCTCTTTCAGTATATAATCACTGCAGTCAACTAGATAGTAGGATCTACATAGAAATTATACTAGTGGATAATTCCATCTAATCTTTCTTTTCCGCAGCCAAACGGGCAGCCTTCTTCAAGGCTCTGGCACGGATGCTCTTGTGCATGTTCAAGTTAAGACTGTTGGCAAGCTTGGAGTAGACACCTACAGTCTGGTCAATGCCGAAATGCATCAAGGCATGGGCCCAGTAAGGAGTGCTAGTTGCATAACGTTCCTGCGCACCGTTGCGACGTCCAATGCCGTTTAAAGTGGCTCTGACAAAGTTCTTAGGGCTAGGAATCGACAAAGAGGCTCTTCTGATCTTCGACATGGCAGAAGTGACCAAGTACGAAATAACCAATTCCACATCCACACCTTGAGATTGCAACTCTCCAGCCAAAGCAGCAGACCAAGCTTGCAAAAACGACTTGGAACCAGAGTAAGTAGCCAAATATGGAGTGGGTAACAAACCACCAAAAGAGCCCATAGTCAATATCAAACCTCTGACCTTCTTCTTTTCCTTGGAAACAGTTTCGGCAATCACTGGAGCTACAGTTTGGGTGATCTTCAAAGTGGCTGTGACGTTGATTGTGATAATATCTTGCAATTCCTTGTTTTCAGTTTCCAAGAATGGAACGGGAATCGAATGCGATTGGCCAACATTGTTGATCAAAACAGTTACAGGCAAACCGGAAATAGCATCACCTAGAGACTTGTAGTTGTCTTCAGCGTCCGTAGAAGCATCAAATGCTACTACTTTGGTTTCCACCTTGTACTTGGCTTCGATCTCAGAAGCAAGAGTTTCCAACTTGGCTTGGGTTCTCGATACCAAAACTACATTGAATCCTTTGGAGGCCAATTGGAAGGCATACTCCTTTCCAATTCCATCAGAGGCACCAGTTATAACAGCCCACTTGCCTTTTTTGGCACCGTAAGTCTTCAAGTTTGTGGCTGGCAAGACGAACAAATCAACCAAAAGCGAAGTCACACTGAGAATGAACACAGTAAGCTTGAAAACTCCAACGAGCAATGCTCCAAGGAGAACATACTCGCCGAATTTGTTTTCGGTAATGGCTTGAATAAAATCTACTACAGACATTGTTCAATTGTAGAGAATTGGAGAGAGTAAGTAAAGAAGCGTGGTTGAAATTGTACATAATTTTTCACTCCCTATAACTTTTTTGGTCGCGTTTTTCTCAAGTATGGGAAGTCTTAAGTATGGGATGGTGAAGATTTCTTGGACTTTTGGAAACTATAAGAGACAACAGAAGACCCAAGAGACTATAACTAGCGAAGAGAAAGGGGACAAGAAACCTCTCTAATGCTTTTCCAATTCTCACTATTTCCTCTTCTCATTATACTGTCCACCACTTCTTACTACAACCATTCCATCTCTACGCACCTCCATAAAAACCATGACAATATAATACAATAATATATACAACTAAAATACACTACAAATACGTAAACTCCTCAAGCTTGTCGTTCGTAATTTGAACATGTAACGCTTCTCGTTCAGCCTGTCTCTCGAGATTCAATACGGAACCCTCCAACTTGCGCTTGGCTAGTTGAAGCTGTCTGATATCACTATTAACATAGCCCAACTCATTGTATCTCGTTTCTAGCGTCTCCTGGGTAGTCTCATCATTAATTTCCATGATCTCAATCCAAGGATTGTTGAAAGTCTTGACTTTGCTATTGTTTCTGACTGAACTACTAGGTCCGCTAATCAGCTTGTCTTTGACCGAAACCAGCGCTCTAGACCCTCCGTGACCTCCGCTATATGCCGAATGATGACCACTGTAGTGACGGCCATTCTCGCGTTCTCCTTCTCTACTTCCCCATTCTCTATCACGATCCGAACGTTCGTTGCGATCAATCGAGTTTCTGCTGCCTCTGTAGCTTCCGTCTCTGTATCCGCTTCCTCGGTACAGGCTCCCCAGACCACGGTAGCTGCTGCCACGGTAGCTGTCATGAGCTCCTGGACCAGAAACATCGTTGTACACTGAGGTTTCCTCGGGATTTTCGTAGCTATTGTTGCTCTGGTACTCTGTTCTTCTAGATCTGTCACCACCGTACCGACTATGACTGCTTCCGTTGTATCCGTAATGGTCATATGAACCACGCCCTCTGTAAGAGCTTCCTCGTCCGCGTCCTCTGCCTCTGCCTCTGTATCCTGAGCCATAGTACGAAGAAGAAGAGTCTTCTCCGTAGCTCACATACTTCTGTCCGTAAGTATTGGCATAGTACTGGTCTTCTGGGTCGTCCCGATATCCGTTGGGATCGCTCATATCAATAAGTGCTCAAACACACAATACAGGTAAATGACAAGTGTATAAAATCAAAAGAGAAAAGTGTATGGGATAGAAGTAAACAGTAGCAACAGAATCTATTGAATAATTATTGAAATATTTATTCTGGAGTCTCTTGTCTCGTGAATAAATCCATTTTCATCACCTGATCTCACGCAGATGACTATTCCCACATGATACAGAGCACATGATACTTATGAATTTTCTCAACAAATTAGCGAACACGCACAGTCACACCTCCGGAACCCTGTACATGGCTTTATGTCATTGAGCCATGTCATTACTATTCCACATCTGGTAATACAAAGATCTGGGTAGATGTCGTGTGTCGCCAAATACCACAACAATGACAATTACAGATATCCACATTGTACCATTTCAAAATCATAAAAGGGCACAAAGAGAAGCCCATCAAACAAATCACTACTCTACCCCCAACTTCCTGACTTTCACATTCTAGCAGTGGTATACGGTGACAAACATCAAATAGATAGACATTTAAATTGCATCAAGTCTTATTCACTCACAGATCGAACCAAATGACTGCAAATGTTGTCCCAGAGAAACACCAGTCGATATTCGACCGGATCTGGCTCGAAGTTGATAACGAAACGCATGGAGAAGTTACAGTAGAAGACTTGAATACACTAGTGAGCCACTTGGAATCGGTATTGGACCAACAGCCATCTCTTAATCATACGACTTCCAGTGGCATTTTTTCCAACGATGCTTTGGTGAAAGCCCGAATAAACCAGTATAAAAATGCCATGGGCAGCTCCTCGACGATTTCTAAGAGCCAGGCGCTTGAGTATTTGAGTTCAGTCATTGACGAGAGCGAGATCCTTGGCTTTCAGGATTTTTCTGGCTACAAGATCAATAATCCAAGCAAAACTAGTCTGGCTTTTGTAGATCTGCCAGAACATGTAGATAATTTCCATAACCTTTTGCATAAGCCATCAGGCAATATGAGGATGTTGGCTGGCTCCCCGTCCATCAGAAGTCAGAAATCGGAAGATACCGATATTGACGATTACGACGAAACGGCATCGTTGATGGGAACTTCTCCTCATAAACAATATCATCATCGCTCTCCTTCTCTAGATGAAGCAGATCCCATTGGGTTAGAGAGTGCACCAGACAATTCGCCCCAGACGTTAATCAGAAAGTCGTTGGAAGACATGCAGAAATTCCACAGCACTATAAATGGCAACTTTGATCTGTTCTCCAAGCAGATTCTGGACTTGGAGGCTGAAAACGTCCATGATCTTGAGAACTTGTCTACTGTAAAAGATACAAACCACAGGGTACTTGAACAATTAGACAGTCTAAAATCTGAATTGAAGGAGATCAGCAACCAGATCGATACCCACAAACAATTGCAATGTACTCCTCCCGTGACACCAAAGAAATTGGTGATTCAAAGCAACTCGCCTTCTCCAAAAGTGAACATTACACTGACTGTGATGAACGAGAGGGACAGGGCTGTCTTTGAAAAACTTACCCATAAGTCGCATTCGTCTTTTATATATCTGGGGTATGGTAAGAAGAGGGTACTATCTGACGGACAGCCGTCTAGCTCTAATGTAGGTGTAAGACTAGATTTCAAACATCCAATGGGCCATAGACGTGCTGCTTCGGAAGTCCCTGAATCCCCACGCAAATTGCCATCAACTCCAAACAACAGAACTGTTGAAGCTGCAGCTGAAAAGGATTTGGAAGCTGCTTCCAACAAAAAAGATAGCATAAGGAGTATTACGAGCATTGAAAAAGAAAAAAGTACAATTCAAAAAGACACAATTATAATCCCTGATAGTGTTATCAGACTGCAAACAATAACTCCAGAACAGGAAGAATATATTGAAGACCCAAAAATCTCTTCAAAGATAGAACAGAAAGTGCCTGAAAAAATTATCACTGAGTCAGCTCCAGAAACCATAGAAAATTCAGAATTAACTTCAATATCAACTTCCCGTATAGCGACTCAGGAAGAACTCTATTCTTCTCAGTCAACACAAACAGTTTCATCTGAGACATCTAATCTCACATTATTTATACTCATCTTCAGTTTGCTTATTTTAATTCTCTCTCATTTATGGCAATAGCCTCTACTAGCATACTGAAATAATTTAACGCATAAAACTTAACGAGATGCACTAGTATTACCTAAAATGTAATTACCATAATCTATAGAAACAAAGATTAACCCATGTTGACAGATCTAGGGAAGCTGTCGTAGTTGTCACCATCTTCTTCTTGGAAGTATGGATGGACCAAAGCACGCTTAGCACTGATTCTCCCGCTAGGGTCGTACACCAACATCTGCTCGAGCAAATCAACACCGTCGGCATCTAAAGTGGGAACAAATTCGGCCAAGTTCTTCTTGGACCACTTAGGGAACGTTGGCTTGAAGTCTGGCAAGTATGACACATCAGGCCAGATTTCTTCGGTTGGTGTTCCCAAAATTCTGAAGATTCTGAAGATCTCGTCGATCTCAGAATCACCAGGAAAAAGGGGCTTTCTGTTACACATTTCTGCGAAGATACAGCCTACAGACCACATATCTACACCGGTTGAATACTGCTTACCACCAAGTAAGATCTCTGGAGCTCTATACCATAAGGTGACGACTTCGTGAGTGTACGCTCTCAAAGGTACACCAAAGGCACGGGCAAGCCCGAAATCAGCAAGTTTCAAGTTACCTTCCTTATTAATCAACAAGTTCTGAGGCTTCAAGTCTCTGTGCAAAACACGGTGACTGTGGCAATGTTTGATTCCTTTCACCAACTGGTTCATGAACCGTTTAACCATGTTGGCACCCAACCCAGCACCTTGTGGAATGGACTCCATGTACTTCTTCAAGTCCAAATCCAAGAACTCAAATACCAAATACAACTTGTGGGAGTCCGAGTGTATTATATCGTACAATCTGACGATGTTTTCGTCTCTCATTTCCTTTAGAAGTGAGATTTCTCTTATAGCTGTAGATGGAACCCCTTCGTCTTCGGATTCTAGTCTGATCTTCTTTAATGCTACAACACGGTTGTTGTGTTTGGTGTCGAGAGCTTTGTATACCACCCCGTAGGTACCTTCACCGACCTTTTCCTGGCGCTGGAAGTCTGATAACTCAACCATGATGTGAATATGTGTGATAGGAATGCAAAAAGAGTTAAGGATCCAAGTCTATATCAAACTGTTAGTATTTCATTTGATGTGGAAGATTTGAAAGCGGACAAGGTTGACCTTTAAAGAAATCAAGTGCTAATGCCTAAAGAGTTCTGTAATTTATATGTAGATCGAAGGAACCAATGCTCTCATGGTTGACATGAATAGTATCCAGAATTAGATGCTATAGCAAATCTCAATAAATGCTCATATTGCTCATTCTGGTCGTGTAGGCTATCAAGCCGATTTTCAGACGACTATCATATAATGGTAAACACTTATACTCCACTTCGCAACCTTTTCTCCTTGAAGTATATCTGGATCATTTGCCGATCCAGAAAATACAACAGTGCTCCAAACTCTACTTACCGTATGGGCCCGATCTGTGAAAAAAGTAGAAGCTTACAAAAGTGAAAAGCTCAGCTTGAGAATCAACAATAATAAAGATACGGCAGGTTCTGGAAGAAAAGGGCAAACATCCACTTGGCTATTAGACTTGTTTATTATGAAATTATAGTGTAGACATTCGCACGACATCGGGTTCGTCTAAATGGCTGCGACATACGCGTCTTTGATGTCTGTGTGCAGTGCGGTCAAAAATAGAAGTCTGGAAAGAGCCCTTTCATACGATGAAGTTGCTACATTTATTTGTATAATATAAGTACAAAGCATTAACTTATGTTTCCAATAAGCTTTACAATAAATATTAATAATAAATAAATATACAGGCATAATTCTTTGAACGTAAAACTACACCTATAGTACATTTAAATGGCTCTTTATCCGCTGGGCCCCATTCTTAACTTGAATGGCCCTCCCCAGCAGCACACACTTTGATCTCTCTACCCCATTCACTGTTCAAGATCTGTTTACCGGTGATTCTTCTTTCTGGCTTAGGATCCAAGATCGAGTAGATCACGTTACGGCATCTGGCTCTCTTCAAGCTTTCGATAGGCTCATAGCCTGAAGACTCTTTTCTTTTAACCAAATACTCTTCGAAGAACTCATCCTTGTCTGGATCAGCCAACTTCCACAATTGACGACCGGTTCTCATTGCCATGTAGATGACACCACATGCCCAGATATCCACGCATCTGGGGTCAAACGATTCCTGAGTGAACTCTTCTGGGGCAATGTATGGTGAGGAACCGCATATTCCTTCGCTGAGCTGGATCTCATTTTCCCAAGCTACACGGAAACACTCACCATTACCAAAGTCAGTGATCTTAATCACTCCGTTTTGGGTCAATAACAAATTTTCGGGTTTCAAGTCTCGGTGACAAACACCCATGTCGTGCATGTAGTTGACACCACGGATTATCTGCTTGAAGAAACAGTCGGCTTCGGCATACTCTAACTTACCAGCCGCGATGATCAAAGTGTACAAATCTCCACCCGAGCAGAACTCCATCACTTCACAATAGTCTCCCTTTGCATCCTTCAACAAATCTAACGTGTCGATGATGTTGAGATGCTTTAAAGAAGAGGAAATACAGAATTCAGACGTCAATCTTCGGTTATACTTCTTTTCGGACTCATTTGGTCTTCGTTTGAATTCCTTGACGGCATACAACATCTCGCCGTCCCCACCACCGTTGGTTTCAGTTCCATTGAGCTTCTTGTGTGAGATTCTCACGACACCAAATGCTCCTCTACCTACAACTTCCTGACAACGACCATATTTCTCGACAAAGGAACGGCAATCTCCCAAATTAGGAGAGTAGCCATTCTGTTGAACTACCTCACCAACTATCTCTCCAGCACTTGTGTGGTAGGGAGAAGTATTGTTCTTTATGTGAGTTACAAGTCCTGCAAACAACGTAGGTGGCTTCTCTTTACCTGGAACAGGCGATGGAGCAGCACCAGCGCCTTGTAAGATGTTAGGCACTGCACTTTTGGCTTCATCACGTAGCTTTTTGGCTCCAAGCAAATCCTTCAACATGTTGGACAACTTCTCCTGTCTCTTTGCTGAACGCAAGCTGTGCTCGTGATTGCCGTCTTGAAGCATTCTGAAACGAGGCTTCGCCACGGCAGGAGAAGACGAGGTCATCGACAAGTCTGTTGAAGATGCATTACTATTGTGGTTGTTATTGTTTTTAGTTGAGGCGGATCTTGAAATCGGTGCCACCTTCATGGCTCCCGGTGCAGATATGGTGTTGGCATGCTTTCTCGGTACGTTTGTAGAAGAAGAACGTGAAACAGAGGGTGAAGTACGTCTGTTAACCAAAGGAGGTATTTGGCTATGCAAAGCAGTCGAAGTTGGCGAAAGCGAAAAGCCAGCATCTGGAGGTGTGAAGCTGGAGATGTTGTTCATTTTGTCTTTATCATTAGATTTATTAGTCGTGGCAGTCGTTACATTAGTGTTGGAGGTAGAGCTGAGGTTTAGTCTGTTCAAGTTGGTGTCGTTAATGCTGTGAGGCATGGGTTGAAGAATTTTGTTGATGTCAGGAGGCGGCAAGTTGATCGTTACTGCTGTAGTACTAGAAGTAGAGTCTTTTTCGGAAGATATCAGTAAGGGTGACGTTGTTGTAGACGAGATGTTCGGATGGTTAACTGGCGTGTGAGAACTGGAAGATGCAAGTTTTGGTGACGAAGCTGAAGAATTGGTATTCTGCGTATGCTTAGCTTGGGTATGATTGTTATGGCTCTGACTGTTGTGATGGATTGTCGTCACATCGTCATTCTCTTGCTGTGCTAGTATCAAATCTTCGTCTTTCACCAATGGGGTCCACGATGGTGCGGCACCCAGTCCTGGAGCTAATAGAACTTCAGTGTTAGACCCATTGGTCTCGTCTAGTTGGCTCAAGTTGGTAGCCAGAACACCAAAGAACTTACCGAGTTTCGAAAATGTCTTTTTCTTGTCTCCCATGTTTGGTTGTATGATGGTTTACTGTGTAAGTGTTGATATTGAGTAGATTTTATGTGACTTGAATGGTTTTGTCTGAATATGTTGGGCGTTCTAATGTGAAATTTGGATGCTGTTTTACGGTGTGGCTGAATAATGCAGTTGATTCTTTTCACAATAAGATATCAATAAAGCGAATCCCAGATAATGAAAGACTCGATAGTTGTAGTTTCGAGATTTGACGTTTCAAGGACTCGATGGAATATTCAGTTTCGTAGATGAGATTTTACCTTAGGTCCTACAGTATCAAATAATGATTCCAGCGAAACGGCTCAACTACGAAGAAGGCTTAACTATGAGGGGAGACACGCAAATCGTCTGCGAGCCGATGAGGGATTATTCGCACAAGATACGGCTGGCTCTGGCTTGTGGACACCAATGCTAGCAGAAACTAGGAGGAAATTGGTAGTCTTCTGGAAATATAATTTTAGGATACTGGGAATTAGCAGCTGGCAAATAAGTGGAAAGGATCTTCTTTTATATTTTTTGCAAATTTTTGCTATGTTTTCTATGTTTTTTTTTGGCTGTGGCCTTTTTCTATGAGGGAAAAGATGCGAAATCTTCTCTGCCGGTCACGTGCGGACCGACTTTTCTCTAGTCAAGCCAGGTGGCAGTGTACGAGATGTGCTAACTTGCTGGCAAGAAAGTTGCGTAACTAGGTCAAGATGTAACGTGGAAAGACGGGGGAAGTCACTGGAGATTGGTGGAAAAAATCTCGTTGATACGCTGAAAAATCCACCTGCTTCCCTTCAGTGCTACAGAAAATGAGCTTCGTCTTGCTTATATATTTGCGGGCTTTCAGAGCATCTGCTTCGGTAAGAGCTCGAATTTCTGCCAGTTTCTACTTACTCTGATGTCCTAATCCATACACCCTATATCCTACATCTTGTCCAGCCTCCTACACTACAGAAGTCATTACTAACTTCAGACCAATTCTGCAATAGTTAACGAAAAATTTTCAGCTCCCTCTCCTGTACGAACTTTTATTCCAAGAATGACTATGGCCACTCTGGATAAGGATGACTCGAGTTTTTGGTTTCTGATAGAATATAATTTTAGTAGCAGGGATGGATTTTTTTCAGCCGTGGTTCAAGCTGGATCATGTTTGGCTCCTATTTTGGTTTCGTTTTCTTCGCTGATTTCTAACTGCCTCTCGCTATTTAGTCTTTCGGTCTACCCTGTACCAGTAGATGACCTCTGCAAGTATGCTATTAGTCACTCTATATTACTGAGTCACCCTATCCTTCTCAGTCACAGTACACTCCTATGAGTTTGAGGCAAAGTCCCAGTGGCACTTAGTTTCAAGTTTTTCTTGGGGTTCCGTCTTGTCCTATTTCAGAAATCCTTGTGCCATCTTTTAGATTTCTAGATTATGATATCATAGCTACAAAATTGAAACAGCCTCATAAAGCTTAGCGTTAAGAAGATGTAGTGCAAGTCATTCGTTTCGTAGTGCTGGCGAATTTTTGTTTGGCACTGCATTCTTCTTTCCGATAAGCTAATTGTTTCTCTATTGTCTTGCAAATGTGCAATTATAATTGATAAACAGCATAATATTCTACTTTCTCCTCGGGCCAACAATTTGGCTTCACCTTTGTTGAACTCGCCCTAGTAATGTGTTGTGATTGCTTGGTTGTGTTGAGCACGACTGGTTTCTCTTGGTCAACTGGTAGTTGTTGGTCGTATTTACCGTAGCATGTGCATTGGTATCCCGATTCGGAAGAATTTCAATGTTTGCAGAACACAATTATCGTGTTTACGACTAACCTTGAAAAAGAACAAACAAACTCCCTTACTACATGGCGCTGTCAATACAATCACAAACCTTAGATTAGGCTGAGTCACTTATTGGTTTTTGTAAGAATTAATCCGATCTGGGTGTGCAAAGTATTCCCCGTCGTCAATTCTACTATTAATAAAATCTGACAAATCAAAAATTGCCAGCGTCATTTCTTCAAAAAGTTGCCCTCCACGCAAAGCATCTGTGTTGGAGTATCTTGATGTTTGTCTTAGCTCTCATATTAAATTTCACCTGCTAGAATAGGAAGGGTATTCCATCGGAATCACCGTTTGTATGTTTCTTTATATGCCGTTCCTACCGGTTGCAAACCGGTTGGTTTCAGCCTTGCTTGTCTTCCGGAGAACTGGATATCTGCCACAACACCACTTCAGTGGTGTATATATGGATTATGTAAACAATTTTGAATTGCAAAAAGGACCTATTTGTTGTGGAAAGATCTCTATTACACAATTCTCTACCGTTGAACAGTGGATTTTGCATTTCGCATTTCACACTTCTATTTCCATAGTTTGAAGTTTTTTTCACATTCCAGCTAAGTTTCCCCATTTTTCGTGCCAATTCCTGTCGAAGTATTCAGCATTGTATTGGAAGTCATAGATACCGTAGAATAGAATGTAGGAACTAGAATTGTAATTCTATTGCCTGACAAGCGATTAATGCCAATCGGAACCGAAACAGTTCCCTTCTGTACAAATAGTGAATATGTTTCTTGCGTCTTGTTGCATGCCTCTTCAGAGCGTTTTGAACCACCGTAATTCACGGAAATGCAAGTAGCAAAACTAGTCTTGGCTACTGTAAACAGTTCTTCTTCCGACGACTATATGCGCTGCATATCCGTTTCTACGTTTTATTGGGGAATCCCATGTGGCTTCATGAGACAAACGACGTGGCTGCCTCTCGTCTAAGTACAACAGTCCATTGCCACTACAATAGCTGATGTTTTAGAAGGTCCCCATCATGCACAAATATGTGGAGAATTTTCAGGGGCATTAGGGTTACACAGTATTGAAACGCTTGGATCGCTGTATTGGGCGAAAATCCCGAAATTAACTATGTGTGGCCAGGTAACTCCGAGTAATAATCATTTCAAATATGCATAGAACCTGGTTCTGTGAAGGAGTGCAGTAAAACATAATGTAGTTATACCCTTACAATCCTTGATTTGTGGAAATTGAGTATAAATACAAATTGAAAGATACACTGTTCTACCTAAAAGTTGAATTTATTCATCAATCGACCTCATCAATCGATCTCATCAATTAACCGATACTCAATTCCCCTCAACACAATTCAAAATGGCTGGTAACTTCAAATCAGAAAAGGACATCTCTGGCAAGGTCGCTGTCATAACTGGTGGAACGACCAACTTGGGTGGTGAAACCGCTAAGGAATTGGCTTCGCTTGGTGTCAACTTGTTCTTGCACTACCGTTCGTCTTCTGAAGTAGCCAAGAAGTTCCAGGAAGAACTCAAGGCCAAGTACCCAAAGCTTCAAATTGAAATATACCAGGCCCCATTAAAGGCCGCTGCTGATTTGACTAAATTGTTTGAAGCTGCCAAAAAGGCATTCCCACAAGGTATTGACATTGCCATTAACAACATTGGTAAGGTTGTCAAGAAGCCTCTTGTTGAAGTCACAGAAGAAGAATTCGACGAATTGGACCTTGTCAACCACAAGGTAGCCTTTTTCTTCTTGAAGGAAGCTGCCCTTAACTTGAACAACAATGGTAGAATTGTCACTATTGTCACATCCTTATTGGCTGCCTACACTCCATTCTACTCACCTTACCAAGGTACCAAGGCCCCAGTGGAATTCTACACCAAGGCATTGTCTAAGGAATTGGGTGAGAAGGGCATAACCGTCAACAACGTTGCTCCTGGTCCAATGGACACGTCTTTCTTGCACACATCTGAAACGCCTGAAGCTGTCCAATATTTGGCCTCTGTAGGTCTTAACGGTAGATTAACTGAACTTCCTGACATCGTTCCAATTGTCAGATTCTTGGTTAGCGAGGGTGCCTGGATCACAGGTCAAACCATTTTCGCTTCCGGCGGTTTCACTGCTCGTTAATCGGAAGCTATAAGGATATCACTTTTAAGCAGTTTTTGAAGTTTATGTCGCTAATGTTGAATATATTTCTAGTAATCTCTTTTTGCAATTGTAGTGTAGAGTTTGTCGCTACAGCTTCTTTGTGCATGGTGCATATATCCACACCTATTTAGGAAAGCACTGCATCACCATTTTTGCCATAAAACGGTTTGATCAAACCTCCAGCTATTTCCATACGGTATTTCGACGTTTGTATCCATATCTATGTCCTCCTCTATAGGCCAGCAATTTCATGAAAGTGCTGCTCATTCGCTTAGATTTTTTTTGGAGTTAAATTTCTACGTGGAAGTCGTTTATCGTGCATCTTAACACTACTAGCAGAAGCAACAGTTTCAATTTTATTTCAAATTGTCTTATTGCTTCGTTATCTACCCTGAGGATAATCTTTTCTTTTAAATAGTTGAGAAGTTGGTCTTTCGAGATGAAGGCATATGGCGGAGGATGGTATGTCTTTTCTTTTGTTTGATACATCAACCATAAACTGACACTGAAATTCTCGTCTCCGTATGTAAGAGAAAAGTCCAATTTACAGTCATACATCTTTTCTCCAGGATAAAAGTCTATTACCTCCGGCAAAGAGAAGTCTCTGTCTTCAAGAGAACTAGAAGTTATTCCAATTTCCTTCAAATAGAAGATAAGTTTTCGTGCAAGTTCCATGGTCAAACTACTTTGCTCATACTCGGAGGAGTCGTAGGCTCTCTCGAGTCGCGGCCAGTTCATGCTCTGGGTCTTCGAACCAGAATCGTCCGTGAAGAAAAATCCTCTAGTGAGTATGTTATCTCTGGCTTGGAGCTTAAATTCCTCTTTGTTTTGCTTTCTATTAATAGAGATATCTTGGTTGTAGGGAACAGTGACAATTCTCATTGTATATGGTGTGAAGAAAGTGAATATGCTGATAGAATTGCGAATTGTACGAATCACTTGAGTATATAAAATTACGTATATTTCCTTGGAACAAAAAGGTATAAAGTTACTTCTCCCTTATTCTGGACGTTAATGTGTCAATGTGATGTGTAGCTGCTTCAGAAAAAGAGATTCAGATATGTTCAAAAAGTGGCACAGATCTGAAACAATAATAGCTACAGTATCTACAAGAAATTTAAAGATTGACACACTAGAGTCGTTTTATCCTTATAATTCATTCTTCTATTTAGGCTCCTCGCGTACGGAGCTTGCAAGAGTGGCATCGTTTCGGACATTGGAGAAAAGCGTAGCCCCGTCATTCATTGATTCGGTCTCACTTTCTTCAGCTATGGTGCCAATTTCTTCCTCTATAGGATCTGCAAGAGGGAGTTCAGCCTCTACAGGCTGAGCAAAGGTAGTCTTCTTCGAGTCGGTACCTTTCTCACTCGACCTTTTATTCTGTTTCAGAGGTGAAACAATTTGTGGAAGTTGTTCCTTCAGCCTCTTCGAATACATGCTGTAACTGTAGCCGTCGTCATCTTCATAAACAAGCTCCTGTTTCGTCTTATTCGTCAGGCGACCTCTGAGATTTCCTGACGTGTGTATATTTGAGCCTGTAGCTCTTGTTTCAGTGTGGTCATCTACTACCACAGTATTCAACAATCTGCTTAATAGAGGCGTGCTCTGGGCAGAAGCATCTCTTCTGGGAGAGCTCTTTGCAGAAGAAACAGGAGTGACAAACCGTTTCCTGTCTGGACTACTTATATTAGCATTTCTAGTAGACACCTTGCTACCTTGGTAGCTTTTGTAGAGCGATCTAGACCCTTTCTTTGTTTTCCTTTTACCCCATGTAAGCAAGTATCGAATGCCAATGATATTCCAGCCCAAGATGGTGCCAGCACAAATTCCCAAAAACACACTGACCATGGCGAAATGGGTAAAATTGACAAAAAAGAGGTGGAGTTGGGCTGCTAACCAGGCATTGTCCGCCCTTTCTGGATTGGAGTCGTTTAGCTCGAGTACATACGAAAGTGGTATCACTATAGGAATCTTGATGAGCGCCGTATAGATGGTAATCAGAACAAGGAGCTGGATGGGAATCAACAATAGATGTAGAACTAGCATGTACTGGATGTATACAAAGTAGTATATGGGTGTAATTACCACCAAGTTGAATACTGACCAGATACCTCTAAACACCACCATAAATGAATTCACTACTATTGCATACATATTTTGGTGTCGGTAGCGATGAGTATTTGGAGAAAGGTCAAGATGTAAAAGATAGGAACAATCAAATAGCTAGCAGAGTAGTCCAGGTATGTTTGCCTGTAGATGTGTGTGGTTAAGTGATGTTATTTGATTTTGTAGATATTATTATCATATGGTTAAACTTTCCAAAATGATTCTTTTCTGTACCAATTTGTGTAAGGTGTGAGATCTGGGGTAGTGTACTTAATTTATGGTGATACTAGTATAGTCTCGTTTTAGTAGTAGGAGTACTGGTAGCAGTAGTAGCAGTAGTAGCAGTAGGAGTAGTAGCGGTACTAGAAGTAGTTGAGCAGAGGCATTGAGTGTTTTGACTTGTCGTTGAAATTTGGGTCTACTTTTAGAGGAGAGTTCATACAGCAGTATGGAATACAGAGATACAAATATGGTGTGGTACTCAGTATAGCAGAATTATTCAGAGAATACTATTCTGAATAGTCTATCAGAGTACTGATGTACTACTACAATCTGTATTAACGTTTTCCATTCATTATACTAAACTAATGTGAAGTGAATATGTTCTTATACCTTTCCTAAATAACCGTGATAATGAAAAACTATTACAAAAACTAGAACAAAGACTGGTTCATCGACTGACAACTGAAACTTCGTGGTAAACCTGATTATTTATAATTATGTATATATACGTGTATTAAGTAACAAGTTACCGATAAACGTAATTCGAAAAAAAGTATGCCTGGGTGTGTGGAACAAGTTTCCATTACAATGCTTAGGTTGTCAAGATGGCAGCATTAGTGGTTGTGTTGCTGCTGTCGTCGTTGTTCTTGTTGGAAGTAGAGGATGAAGAAGGGTGCATTGCGTTGTCGTTGTTGCTGTCATTGTTGCTGTTATTGTTGTTGCTGTTGTTGCTGTTGCTGTCGTTGTCGTTATAGTTCATGAGCTTTTTGGTCACGTTGAACTTCTTCTTGTCCTGTTGGAGTTTGTGATGTTGCGACTTGATGTGGTCAATGTAGTAATTGCCGAACACGTTCCAGTGGAACTTGACCAAGGTCAGGATGCGCATGGCGATGTTCTTCAACTCGGTGTTGGACGCATCAGGGGTGGCGGGGGCTGTAGATTGAAGAGCGGCGTCTTCTCTGACAGAAGTAGCAGAAGTAGTAACACAGACTGGAGCTATAGTGGTATCTTCGGTGTTGATGATAGTCATGATTTCGTTCAACAATTCCTTGAAGATCTTGGCTTCCATCAATCCGTAGACTTCTGAGTTGGGCTGGATATGCTTGCTCAACCAGTTGTAAGAGAACTCGACCAAATCTTGGGGCAATGACAAGTTGGCGTTGGAGTTCGAGCCAGCAGACAAGTTCTTGACCAACTGCAACGAAATGGACGAAATGTTCTTAGTCCACTTGATGTTGCCGTTATCGTCAGTAACGATAGCCAAGATCTCTTGCTGTACCTTCAGGATGTTAGCAGCTGCTAGTAACGAAGTTGGTTTCTTAGCGTTAATCACAAGCTGCTTGTACAACACGATACAGAGCTGGACACAGACCAACTGTCTAACGTCAGCACGGAGAAGAACCAACCGAGTGTGATCGAATGCGAGAGTCGAGGGGAACTCGGTGGCCATCTGGCGACAGCTCAACAAGTCGATGATGGAGGAAATGATCACGGGCTTCAAGTTGGAGTCATTGATGTGACGATCTTCAGTGGGTTCAGAACAGTCCTCCATCAGCGAAGCCTTCTTGATGAACTTCTTGTAGAACCAGTTGAGCGAGTCGTTAATGTTAATCTTCTGGTGCGAAATCAAGGTCTGGAAGTAGTCACGCTCGAAGTCCACGGCGGTCTCAATGAGCACGGGTCTGAGAATGCGTATCTGGTGGTTGGCTACGTCCAACTTCATAGCTTCCAAAATCTGGAAGATCATTCTCAAGCCTCCAACAAGCAACTCGACCGAGTTGAAGTTGTAGGCGTCAACAAACTTCTGGTTCATCTCTACTACCCACTGGTCACGCATAGGCGCACAGTGGCTCTTGAAGACGTCACCAAGCCATTTGGACATCTCCACAAAGTCAAACGAGCCATGATTCAACTGTTGTACCAACAAGTCTATGTCCATGATTTCGTTGACCTGTTGACGGTCCTTTGTGGGTAAAAGGCTGAGAAGAATGTCGCGTAAAGTTCCAAACAAAATTGGCAACCTGTTGATCTTGATCTTGATACTACTGTTATTGTCACTACTGCTACTGTTATTGTTGATGCTGTTTGTGTTGTTGAAGAATTGCGCACACTCCTTCTGTATTTCCAACCAGTATTTGTCGATGATGGACTTCTTGCGCTTTCCTCTTTCTCCGTCCAAGTTTGGTCTGAACTGGAGTTGTGGGTCAAACAAGATGTCGTGTCTCAACTGCGGGTTCTTGAGGATCTCATGCAAGTCGATTTCTTTAAGACTCTGCAAATTGATAGGAGGCAAAGGAGGGATGGAAGATGACAGGGATGACGATGACGAGCTGTTCTTCTTAAGCAGCGACGAGTTGTGATGAGTGTGGAGTCCAAGATGTGCATGTACAGACATCTGGCAGTAGGCTACATTGGGTGAGAAGTTGGTACTTCTCGAAGACGTGGTGCTGGTGTTGATACTACTGCTGTTGCCGGAGTTGTTGTGGTGGTGATGGTGGAAATGGTGCGGTCTCTGTGAGTTGTAGTTGATGATGGGGAGCGATCTCGATCTGAAGCGTCTGATGATGAATGGAGCCTTAGATTTCAAGGCAGCAGCCTTGGATGAAGCCGAGGACGACATGTCAGCACCAAGGCCGTTCGAGGAAGGGGTAGATTTCTTCAAGAGAAGTATGTTGCCAGAGTCTACTGCTGGAGGCTGTGGAATCGCAGCGATAGAAGGATCCAAACGGACTCTTTTCGATGAGTCAGCTAACGAGCAGGTGGCGGTCCCTGCAGAAGATGAGTTTCTCTTGGTTGAAGACGACGAAGAGCTACCGTCGGAGGTAGAAGCGGAGTTGGTAGATGCGGAGGTTGATGCAGAGGATGCTGAGCCAGCAGTTGAGCCACTGGTCTGCGGCTGCTGTGGATCGAAACAGACCTGTCTGAACTGGTCTTCCTGGAATATCTGGTCCTGGTTGTCGGGGTTGTTCAACTGCGAGTTCATCATTAGTAACAGTGCGATATGGATATTGAGGCTAGTTTACGGGATTCGAAATTTAACTGAAATTCGAGACTGAGACGGGAACTGAGATCTGAGAAACACTGAAATTCGATATGTGATGGATAGCTACGGCTGGAAGACGTAGATTAGATGAAGTTATAGAAACAGATGAGCCGGGAGCAGATGAGACGAGACAAGTAGGACGTGGCACGTATTAGTCAGTTATATGTGAGATACAAGCTGGTGGATGTGTGAGCGTACTCACTTCTGGCGATTCTCAAAATGAGGCAAGATGCAGAGGATGAAAAAAAGGAAGAAGGCGTTTGCTACTAATTTTGGCTGGATCGGCTGGATGTGAGCGAGTGCCAGATGAGGAGAAGTGTAGGACGCTGTGGAAGCTTTTGGGGGTACAAGCGGTTTTTGGAGGGTATAACGGGGTGGTTAGGAGAAAGAAGAGAATGTAAAAATTAAGAAAAATCCGGTTGTTATATTGAACAGAGAAAAGGATTGGTGACGATGATAATATTATTAAATTAAAATTAGCTGTGCTCAGTTGAGTAAAATACTACACCATCAATAATGTAGACAGCCTGAAAATATTTTCCTGTGGGATGGTTCTTTTTAAGGGATGACGAAAAAGAAATGCCTGGTCAAAAAGAAGCCAATGTGAAGGAAGAGAAATTATCACCACCAGAACATCCAAGGACGGCTCAGATAATAGTAATAGATGATGAGAGCTCAGTCAGAACGGCACCCGCATACAAAAAAGGTGATGTTGGAACTGGCGAAAAAAAATATTCTTGACTAATCACTGGGAGACTGCCAGAGCCAATACAAAAAAAAAATCGGAAAAAGAAACGCAGCCAACGTGAAATCGCCGCCAGATGAAATTTAGTCCCACAACGAAATACAACGTCCAGGCAGAGACGAGAGCTGAAATGAATGTATATAGAAATAGAAATGGCTATGGAATAATATCAAAATGAGTATGGAAATGGCTTTCGGCTGTGTGCAGGCCGCTGCCTTGCTGACGGAATTTAAATTAATAGACATTAGCCGCTGAAGGTCACACTGTGAGCGGTAGTCATTCCCAGACTTTGCCGCCATGGCGAAGAGCTGGTGATGGAGCTGCTTTGCCTGAAGCAGAGGTTGCAGATACCGCTCGTAGATCATCCACCTCTTTGTAGTTTACGACTCGTAGATTGTTCGCCTCGATCCGAGTGCAACTTGCACTTTTTGGGGCCATGATTTTTCCGCGAGTCTTTTGCACCTGAGATTTTTTCTTTTTCAAGTGGGATTTTCTTGATACGAGAAAAACGCTTCTGATTTGAGAACAATTAATTAAACTAACCCAGCTTCCTTGTTGGAGGACTTGGAACAATGCCTCGCTGAATCTTCAGCTGCGGTTGCATCGCTTTCGTCTCGTCTGCTGCCACAATCGCCAGATATCTCTCACTAGCCGCCGCTGCGACGGCGGAACCACCTCCGGCTTCGCTCAAGCTGCCGCTGTGCGCTGCAACTTCTTGCTGACATTTCTGCACATTTCTAGACCCGAGAGCTCATACTGCCGCCAAACGCTGCCATACTTAACGGCGTGTGTCGAGAGCTATTCGAAGGACTAAAAAAGTCGCGCCGACATTCATGGGAAGAATTAGGAAATATTGGCGGAAAAAGCGTAGTCATGTGTAGCTCTTCGAGAAAATGTCGTGTCCTGTGGTATTTTCTTCGTCTACCAAAGGATGTGAAATGAGTGCCAAAATAAGGCAATTTCTTTTGTGTCCCACTGCGGTACCGGCCACCCAATTAACCCGCTTCCGTCAAGGCTGTAGGTAGGCTGGAGGCTGGAGACTGCCACTGCGTCTAAGTGAATGCCTTATCATATGCCGCCAGTCAGGTGACCTCATCTCTTCGTCTTGTGTTTGTATTGTCTCGGGTCTCTTGAACCTCATCTCTTCTTTTCGCACCTCTTATTGTGTTCTCTGATTGCCAACACAACGCATGCGTGCTGGCGAGTTCCAGATACGATGCCGTAAACACATTCCAGGCTAGCCGCCATCGGACGCCGTTGTTATCGTCTTCGTACATCTAAAACACCGCAGCAATTTATTATTCCGTGCACGTGACCCGTGATGTAATCCACAGGTTCCCGAACCGATGCTCCGCACGTGATGGACCATAGCAATTCCAGGTGATTTCAGTTGTGTAGCTGCAAGTGCCGTAGAAGGTGTTATCGTTCTGTATTGGCTTGCGATGGCAAGTAGTGCCGAGTTTGGGGGGTTGGATTAGACGGTATCGCTGTACGCACTACGTTTTCTAATCTAAATTTGAACTATGGGCTACAAAGCAACTTGCTACCAGGTTCCTTTGTCTGCTTGTGCACTTGTACGTCGTAGACGTCCCCCACACTGAAACTTGAGGATCTTTGGAGGCATCAGAGCGCCCTTAAAGGAATGAATGGAATTTACCATTGTGCTTGTTGGGGAGGGGTAAGCAAAACAATAAAAACGGTTTATGTAAAAGTCATGTAAATGAATACGACGTTGCGGAAAGACGCCTGGAGTTGGTGCAGCAGGCTAATCTAAGTCAAGACAAATAGCCTAGATAAACGGCTATATGTGGTAGAATATAGTCGTAGCGGACTTGGCTGTTGCGGCAAGTGCAGTATATTTGGATCTGGAAACAGGCATTTACTGACGAAGAAAGACTGAGACTACTGTGGCACAGTGTACAGTACAGAAGCAGACGTCAGAGTCGGTATTCTAGCGATAGAAGCGAAACTGGTTCAGAGCGTGAGCCTGATTCTGGATATGATTTGCTGTTTGTGAGTCTGAACATGACTCAGTTGACAGTGGGCCCTCCGCCAGAGTTCCCGAGGTTAAAAGGATCTGCAGTAACTGCGGAAATGTGCTGTGTAGAAAATATCACTCCCCACCGCAAAAATAATGCCCTAATTGGATAATATTGGATGCTAGAAATAACCTTGTATAATATTGCCGCCGCAAGAAGCTTTTTCTGTTTGGGCTGGGAACGGGGAGCCACGACTAAACTGCCGGATATGTAGAGCCAGGGTAGGTGTACAGAAATGCATAATCGGGACTGCAGCAGAATAGAGATGTGGCAATAATAACGTCGGTATACACGCCTGGAATGAGATGGCAGTGGAATATAGACATGCTTACATTTTACGGCTGCAAGACCGCTGTATGTCGCACAGATATTTTTTTTACTTAGACGTTATTATTAGTACACCAGAGCCAAACCCGCCAGGTGGGTGGTTAGATAACCACGATTGCAACACCATAAAACAACCCCAGAGAAGAAAAGGGGACAATAGCCCTTGTCCGCGACGTTTCTTTCGCTGACGTTCGTTTAGTTGAAGAAGCTTTCGGCTGTCGCGTGTCGTTTACGAATAGTTTGATCTGGCTAACACTAATCGTCGATCTGTGCAAATGTCTCTGCCAGCCTTGGTTAATATTTTTTCAGGGTACTGATAGATTCCCATACAGAAACTAGAAGACTAAACCAGATTGTTTTCGATGTTGACGCTGGCAGCATCTGCCAGCATCTGCGGTGATCTAGACCGAAACCATCTCTGTCAGCGTCGCTTAGCTGCTACAGTTTGCGGAATGTGATTGCGGGAACGATAGCTGAGGTTGAGGCAGTTGCAGACCATTGTTAAACGTTAAACAAGTGTGTGCGATGTTACAATCCAAGTCCACATACTGGCTCCGCCTTCTACAAGTGGAAAGCTCCTTAGCTGCACGGAGTAGTTCTTTATTGTAGTTGCAGAGGTAAACTGACTTGGCGAAGATATGCTTAGAGGCTTCTGAAATTGCCGTGTAGCTAGAATTCAGTTCAAACCTTATCTTTTGTAGTATCGATTGCAGTATCTGCGTTGTAGTGCCATTGTTGTAGAAGCCGTAGACGACTTCCAGAGCCAGTGCTGCTTAGGGCATTTCTGGTGCAGCGGCTTCCCGAACCGACTATTGTGCCAATGTCGTCATATGTGGGGGCTCCAGCTCAGGGTAGCTACAGGGACTGCGAACGGTTGAGAAGTCTACTTAGAAATCTTTAGTAAACCTATGGACAGGCATGGCTGAACGCCCGTTGCAGCTTTTCCACGTCTGCTCTACTGTAAGATGGTGCCATATCTTTACATCGTCGTTTTTGGAACCCCCGAGGAAGAAGAATCTCACCGAAGCTCAAAAGGATCTGCCAGCCTCTAATCCAATCTGTGCCGTGGCTGCATGTGCAGGTGCGACATTTCTGTCGGTATATCTCCGGCGACAGGCTTTAATTCTGTGACACTCTTTTCGACACTCTCGCAAATAATTTTCGGTACAAGAAGCACATTTGGGTTGGATATTTGAGAATTGGTGGTGGTTTTTCGTTTTCTGGAATCCAAGCGACAAACTGTGGATTGTTTCGTTTCTTCTTGTTTATTCGCTACAGTTTCAAGATTTTCCCATTTTACCACTGGTTTGTTCTGCCGTACTTGCTTGTACCTGATACTCAACGTTGCACAATACAGCCTGAAAACCCCTGTACGATTTTTGAGGAAACACTTGCCCGGTTTTTTATCTGAAATTTCACCAGAATAAGCACAGCTGAAGTCATCGGTCAGCCCTATAAAACACTGTGGCAACATAAAGAAAGACCCTGTCGACCGTTCCTCTTCGCCGTCTCCGTCTTTTCAACCTGGTAGACCATATTTGTGTGATCATCTGGCTCTCCGAGTTTTTTCTGGCTCGATAATTTTAAGTGTTGTTCTAGAATCAATTCAATCCAGTAATTTTTCAGAACATTAAACACACTTCGCCAAAGTTACGACAAATCTACAACTTTCCGTACTATCCACCACTAGCCATTTTGTAATTCTAGCCATTTCGCTAACTCATTTCACTGTTGTAACTCATCTCAGCACTGTACTATACTTGTCATCACTGTTTTATTACCTGCCTATCGTATCATGTACATATAACCATGTCCGCCGTAATTCCCTCGACCAAGATTAAGTTATCACCCGAAGCATTGGAAGCCTCTCACGAACTGGCTCCGGCAAATCCTACACTGGGACAGACGAATGTTGCGAATAATTCTGCTGTAAACTCTACAGCAAATTTAACGACTGCAACGGGATCAAATGCTGGATCAAATTCTGGGTCCAATTCGGGCTCCAATTCGGGCTCCAATTCAGGCTCCGTTTCTGGTCCGGCCTCTTCAGCTAACTCTTCTGGAAAGACCCAGACTGTTTTTATCCATAAATTGTACGACATGCTTCACGATGAGACGATTTCACATCTTATCTGGTGGTCGCCTTCCAACGACTCGTTCTGTCTTTTGCCAGGGGAAGAGTTCTCAAAGGTGTTGGCTCAGTACTTCAAACACACCAACATCGCCAGTTTCATCAGACAGTTGAACATGTACGGCTTCCATAAAGTCAACGATACCTTCCAGAACAATGAAGATGGCTCAGGCTCTAACGCAAACGCTAACTCTGTAAACTCTTCTGGTACTTCAACCAACTCAACCAACAACAGTAACCCCAATAAATGGGAGTTCCGCCACCTGACCAACCAGTTCCGTAAAGGTGATATCGAACTGCTAAAGCTTATAAAACGTAGATCTTCTAAAAACATCAACTCGCACAAGGAAATCGTCAATTTGAAGTCATTGCCTCCTACTTCGAATCCGATTATGGATCCGAATTCTGGATATGGTCCAGCTCATGGCCATTACTATGGCTATAGTGACGATGAAACTTCATCCATTGCCAGTGCGAGAAGTCCTCATGGCTCTTCAGACAATTTGCACCAACAATATCACCAATCGCTCAGAATACACCAGCAGTCGCTTTTGATCAATAACGAAGGTAGAACTACTCCTAACGGCCAGATACAGCATCCTCCACAACAGCAGCAACAAATTCAACAACCCCAAGCTCAACAATTACACGGCCTTGGACTTTCAGCTCCACAGTCACCAGCACATACTCCAATACACCAACCGTTATCTCCACGATTGCAGCCACCTCCTCTTGTAACCAATCCGTCGTTTGAAAACTCCATCAACTTCAAGTTCATAGAGTTGAACAACCAGTTGAGTTCGCTCAAAAACGAACTCAACGTAATGCACCAGAAGTATGATCTGGCCCATTCGGAATTGGTCAGAAATCAGTCAGACACATTGCAGCTTGTAGAAATGCTAGAGAGATTTGTCCAGGCAACAGAAGCAGCACCAGAGAAACCTACAATCAATTCCAACATCTTCAACAACTCGAATTCAAATGCTATTCCTACTGTAACGGTAAACTCAAACGTTGCCAGAAAGGATGTGCCTGATAGAGTGTCTAATAACAAAACGCCCATCAATAACACGGGTCGTCTAGCTGATGAGGAGGGTAATACTTCTCCTATGTCTGGTGCCTTGTTCAAATCCACGTCTTCTAGTTCTAATTCTGCCACTTCTGCTTCTGTAACTTCTACTTCAGCTACTTCAGTTTCCGGTACTGGTTCTTCTACAACGTCTGCTGCCAGAACTCTTCTGGGAGAAATCGGCTCATTAAAGTCCATACTTCTTCAGAGACTAAGAGCTTCCACACAACACCAACAGCCTCCTCTTCGAGTACAGCAGGCGAGTACATCTTCTTCTTACCACTTAAGCAATGCTCCCCACACCACCAACAACTCGCGTAATCCTTCAAACTCTAATATACAGATAGTGCCTCAACACTATCCGTTGAATCCACACTATACCATCTACCCACAGAGTGAGTATAGGGGCCCAGACTTGAATCAGAACCAGTCCCAGAATCAAAATCAGCATTCCAAACTGATAACAGAAGAGTCTGCCTCTGCCAATCGCCATTTGTCCATCTTGATGGACCCCTTGCAACCGATGCCTACTCGTAATCCTATTCTAGATGAGCAATCTACCAACTTTAGATTGAGAGCCGAGTCGAAAAGCTACTCTCCTCTTACTGTTGGAGGTGCCAGTGGCCAGTTACCTACCAGTTCTGGGAATGCTAATCAAGCCCAGCAAGCACATGTCACACAACTACAGCCCCCAGCGCATCTTCATTCACAGCCACCTACTGCAAATGGACCTGGAGGATCACAGCAGAATTCACAGTCTTCGTCTAGATCGTCTATCGTGGAGAAGAAGACAAGCTCTCGTTCTTCCAGCTTGATCAACACTCCTGCTGGTCATGATAGTAGCAAGCCTTCGTATCAGCAGTATCCATTTCCACATGTAAATAGTCATTCGACTCATTTGCATTCATACCATAACGGCTCGACCAGAACTAATTCTCTTCCAAACCCGCCCATCGACCATAGCGTGACTACACCTTTAACTCCGCCAGAACCTCCTTCTACCAACCCTTCCTACTTCAACCAAAGAAACTCCTTCACTTCCATGTACGATTCCCATCAACAGCAGGGTCACAATTACAGAGTGCCTCCTTATTCTCAACAGCCTACGTCCATGCCTAAACCTACAGGCCCTATCACTTCTTCACCAATATCTACTACTTCTCCTCTGAGACTTCAGGAGTCCTCAGAATTTGCGACCTCCATGTCTAAGAACCAGTTGCCAAGTGTAAGTGAACTAGACAAGTCGATTAAGGGTGCCTCTTCCAATGTTCCGAAGTCGGCTACTACCTTACCGCCATTGCATCTGAGCCCTATGTTTGCGTTGTTGAACAAGGACAATGACGATGACAAAATACTCAAGAAGCGTAAAACCTGATTGGGTAACAAATGTTTCCTGTCCCATTAATGATAGTTTATAGAATCTGTATGAATACCAATGTATTTTTATTCTGCAATCCATAATAATGAAGTAGACAAGAAACTTCGTAACTAGCACTGTTGACTGCCAAATGAATAATATATAACTTCCAATCATTCAATATAATTATAGTATTATACTATACGTAAACCAAAAATGTACTTTTACTACACAATTCTCTATATTCAAGACCTTGACCTTCACCTTTTGATAATCAGGTAACCAACACTTGCTACTCATTTTTCATCAACATTTATTGATGACCCTCTTCAATGGATCAACATAATCATTCTCCAACTCATCCTTGACATACACAATGTAGTACGGAGTAGCCGTGTTACCTTCAGCAAAGTTGAAAACCTCCGAGAACGGAACTTCACTCACTGTTTCGTCGTTATACTTCCTGAAAATGTTACGTTGAGGATCTCGAATATAAACCCAGTAATGGCCATAACTAGCCTCGCCTCTATGGATAAATATAGCAAAGATGGTGTACCCGATCTTGGTATAGGACGTAAACTGATTGGCTACACTCGCACGTAAAACCTCTAGCCTTGAGTCTATGTCTAGCAATCTTTGTCTCAAGTTATCGATTTGCTCTTGAATAGCGAAAATTGTATCTGGCTTAATGCCCATTGTTTCGTGAGGGATGATTTTCAGTTCAAGATATTTCTTCGTTGTTACAAGTGCATCAATAATGGAGAGTTTGGTTTCGTCATCAATATTGAGAATCTCATTCTTTTGCTCTGTCAATTCTTGGATCTCAGACTTCCATTTGAACACTTCACTACGACGACGAAGAATCATCGGATCATCTGTGTCTAGATAACGGTCAAAGTAGATCTTTTCGCTGAAAGGAATTGGCTCCAAAGACTTGTATGCCATCAATCTTTCGCGATCAAACATAACTCTTTGAACATGAAACTGTAAGATATCCGGTAATTCACTCACAGTGATGGACTTCTTGGCTAAACCTTCCTCCAAGTTGACAATGTCCTCGTTGAAGAAGTTATCCAATGTGTCGTACATGCTCTTGGGATGGTCGCTGACGTTGATGATCAAACTGAAAAATCTCTCAATGGAAACACGAGGTTTACCTATAGGATTGTGTTTGTCGTCTATCGGCGTAATAGTTTGCTTGGTCTTTCCATAAAAGAGTCTTTTGATGAGGTCATACTGTTCACCGTCGTCATCCAACCGTTCTGGCTCTAGAGCCGTTTCAATCTGGAAGGTGACATTTTCAATACATTCCGTAACATCCTGCTGTCTACCTACTTCTATTGTACTTTCCATCTGGTCTGTACTGATTGGCAACAACTTAGGACCGTTCTGCACTTCTACATAGTTCAACTGAATTAAGTCCGGTTCCAGTATAATCATATCTGAGTCTTCTTCGTTGCTGGCATTCTCAATGTGGATGTTGACAATGCTGTTGTGGCTACGAAGACCGCTTTCTTCTTGTTCGTTGGATATCTCGACATAATCATCACTACTTGGAAGCATTTCTACATCCTCTTCTGGCACTGGCAGTTGTGATGATACTAAGATAGCATTCGTTCTCGTGCTATCCTTTCCACTGATAACGTAGTCATCGTCTTCATCAAGAATCTCGATAACTTCAGGTTCTCCTTCAGTTTTGAAATCAACAGGATTGGACAACGGCAAGAACGATAGGTAGGCAAGATCTTTCGATGGCTGTACACATCTTTTGTTGGTGTGTATCATTTCATCAAACAAATACCTTAAATGGTACACAAACTGATTGGAACGAGTGAGTTCCAATTCCTCGACTTTTCTACCTCCTATTTTTCTCTTCTGGCCCATCTTCTCCTGATTAACATCGTTTTCGTCAAAGGAAAGAATCAAGTCTCTTAATGGCTTGATACAGAAGTAATACTGTAATAAAGAGTTCAAATAGCAGGTGTTTCCGATATTGTCCAAACCTGCCGGCCAGTTCTCTGCTGGTAAAAGAGACGAAACTACTTTCCCATTTTTCAAAAAGCTAAACAAAATCTGTGATTTCTTCTCTTCAGCAATGAGCTTCAAGCAGTATCTCAAGATTCTAATGTCACTATCGATATCGTTTTTGGACTTCAAAATTAATCGATTCTGGAACCTAGTAATGATTTCAAAGTCAGAGGTGCTCTCATCAGCACCAAAAAGTTCAAGTGCTTTCTGATAGGTGAAATCTTCCTTTGGAAGTTTGATGATATCAGCGAGTTTTGTTTCAATGTAGTTCAATAAAAGATAGCTCTTTCTGTTCACAGCTACTGATAACAACGCCTTGTGTAAGAACAAGATCTCACTAGCGTCGTTTCTAAACCCATTAGCCTGTAGAGTGTCGTCCAACTTGAACTCATAAGCAGTAATGACTACGTCATCTTCAGTAATTTCCTCGATATTCAATTCGTCAAGAGCGATATTTAATGGTATGATTTCATTGTTGATGAACTTCCATAAATTCGAGGATTTTCTGACTTTAGCAACGGTTTGCAAATGGTTGTTATAGTATTGATAATTCTTGGGGTCGTTTTTGAAGTTGGTTTTATACATAGCTATGATAATGCCATCATCGATGTTGTCAATATCAGCTGGATCTCTGACATCAATTCCAAGAATGTTCATTGACTCCATATACTCATGGAAACCTATCAAGTCGCCCAGAGCAGTCAAGTTTTTCAAGTAGGTATTCAACTTGTTGTTCGTGGAAGAGCCGTTTCTGAAGTTAATGGTACTTCTTAAGGAGTCTACGTAATGCAATTTGTTGGCCGGATCGGACTTGATGGTATTCTCAAAACATTTGATGATAAGCTCGTCCTGAAAATACGAACAGATACTCAAGTTGATCAAGAACGCTAATTGGTTCGAGTTGTGATTGCGGAAATGGACCTGGTTGATGTGTTTGTCGTATTCACTAATAGTCTTGAATACCAAAGAAAGATTATCGGAGTAAGAGTACAGAGTCTTGTACTCGTTGTTTTCGATGCTACTACCATAGATTCTTCCTAAGTAGATCAACTCTTGGATCATTCGGATGTACGATTCCTTCAACTCTGGCAACTCTGTCAAGTTTGGAGGGACTACATCGGACTCTTGTTCGTTCAAAGTGAATGAAAGCTTGTGGAAAAGAAGGTTTACGTCTATTTGCGCATCCATAACCGTGTGGGCCAAACTTATCGTCTTGAAAGAGTCTTCTGGTTTCATCAAAATCGGCCCCCTCAACACTTTGATCAAGGTCTTGAAGCAATGGGTTACGTTCGGGATAGTTTCCGGCGATAAGCTCGGGTGTTTATCTACACCAGCTAGATATCTAGCCTTTATTGTTTCCTGATCTACCAACGGAAGCAAATCTTGTTGCGAGAACTCCTGGCTATAGATGGTCACTCTTAAAATCTGGTTGCTTGGGCTGTTGGAGCTTTTAAAGAAGGCATCATCAATGATCTGGGGGTCTTCCTTGGGAAGCACATGAAGAGCTTCTAAGTCGTCAGAAGAGATTCTCAGTTTAGGAATGATATGATATTCGTGTTTATCAAGAGCACTGGAGATGAATGGATTGGTGTTCGTTTCGAGAATCGAGATCCGGAAGTGAAATACTGCTTTGGCAGAGCTGCTGGAGCTTGTGTTGACAAGAAGACCTCTTATTGTGGAAAGTGTCTGGTTTCTGTCTTCATAATCAACTGTCTCCAACGACGGGGAGTAGTTGAGCGAATTGTTTAGAGTAAGAGCTTCATACACAAACAAAGGCGATCCAGCGAGTTTACTTAATTCTGTGGAGTAATCAAACGGTATACTGTTCAACAAGCTGATGTTGAACTTTTGTTTCATGGGAATCGTCCATTTCATATCATCTAGAATTCTGTTCAACGTTTTAAACGGATATTCTACGAGTTCAGACGGTGGTAAAACAGTTCGTTCGTATACGCGACCGCTGCTGCCATCAACACTGGTGCCACTTGGCGAAGTGCTGGTAGTAGGAGTCGAAACTGATTCTGCATTGGACACAGTGTTGTCATTATTGTTGGAGATAGAATTAACGTTTGAGATGGAACTCACGGAATTGATGGAACTTACCTTGGAATTGATGTTGGAATTGATGTTGGAATTGACAGTAGAGTTGACATTTGAATTGGTAGACGAATCAAAAAGCGACAAGTTTCCATTTGCAGTATTGCTTTGAGGAGAATCGACATATGTGACATCATTGGTATTTTTATCATACTTATCGTCATCTTCATCAACATCAACATCCTCGTATTTCACATCTTCGATGACTTCCTTGTTTTCTTTGTCGTTGCTGTCATTGCTGTTTCCATCTACAAATGGATTAGAGGCTGGGGAAGGTAGAGTGATTTCATTTCTGGAGAAGGCCAGGTCTCCAGAAGACTGTGATTGGTCGTCTCGAGTCATATGCTCAGTAGAAGATACAGACAGTGGATAGGACTATGTGACCAGCAGATATGTGGAGCTGGAAGGAAGTCGTTTGTTAGCAGAATTGTGTATTACAAGAGAAAGAAGCACTGACGGAATTTCTTGTGTGGAGGTCTGGGTTTGTGAGATCTGGCGATGGCCGCGCGGGTTCCAACCAAAGTATGCTATATATATAGTAAAGACTGTATCGGTTTAGGCAGGTCAGCTGGAGGGTCCAGGCTGTGTATTGATATGAGTATAGGGGTATTTAGGAGTAGAGAGTGTGGAGATGGAACGGAGTTAGGTTTATGATAGAATTGTAGAAAGAGCTGCTCGATAGGGGTAGCTGGGAACAGACTGTGACATTCCTCTAAAAGATATAGAGGTGCAGAATTGCATTACAGGAAAAGATATGGAATTTTAAAGATGATATCTGAAATCGGAGCCAGTCGAATATAGAAGATATTGTTTCGTCTTGGGAGATTTTCAGTTCACAATTAGATCGCAATCTTGAATCTTACATCTGAAGCCTTTGTATCTCATAATGACGAAAGACTATCAAAGAAAACAACCAGTAGAAGGAATCAACGACATTCGGTCTTTCTGGAAAGTAAGAAATCCATTTAAAATATGGAATTGATATGAATAAATCTTGAATTAACGGCGTATCCTTATTATTCTTCAAAATGTTGCATCTTCAAGTCTGCTGCGTTATCTACATCTGATTTGCACCCACGATTTTTCGCAGCAATTCCGTTGCAATTCTACGAAATCGTGATTGTTAGTCACGAAAGAACAACGAATCTCTGCTATATTGGTATTTTGCTATATTCAACATCCTCTGATCAGGTTCTGTTCTCTTCTTTCGGATGCTGATTTATTCTCTTGTACTTCTTCGCTAACAGCATCCAGTTTCCGATACCGCAACGTCACCTCACCGTAAAAAAAGCCAATTGGAGGAGTTATTCATGCACCTCTAGCTCTTGTCTTTCTGACCCCTTCGATACACCAATTCGATACCACAACATATCCATTCTCTGCCACTTCTCCGTGTATCGGGGTCTTCTCGTCTTCCCCATAGTACCAAATCAAATTTTCTATCTGCAGTCCATCCATAATTTTTCACTTCTACTGTTCATCTTGAATATTCTATGCTTCGTATTCAAGTGAATATACTTACAATTATATTTCTTGAGAACTACAATTGACAGAGGCTGGCTGTATTGTTTGCCACTTCATACTCTACTTCATTTCTTAGTCTATTTTTCCTTCCATTAATTTTCAGAAAAAGTAGTTACTATGGCTTCTCCTCCTCCAATAGACTTCGACAAGATCAGAGAGAACTCAGATGGGTCTCTTGGGTCCATGATAAAGCTGGGCTTCACAGAAGTGATTCTGAATAACCCCTACTTCGCAGCTGGTGGTGGTCTAATGGTATTAGGAACAGGTTTGGCGCTTGCCCGTCAGGGTATTGTCAAGAGTTCGGGCTTCATCTATCGTCAGTTGCTTGTAGACCTAGAGATTCCTTCTAAGGACAAGTCGTACCTCTGGTTTCTCGAATGGATGTCTCAGTATAAACACAGAACGCTGCGTCACTTATCTGTGGAAACTAACTTCGTTCAGCACGATAACGGTTCTGTTTCGACTCGGTTCTCTTTGGTTCCTGGTCCAGGTAAGCATTTAATCAAGTACAAAGGTGCCTACATGTTGGTTAATCGTGAAAGGTCTGGAAAGTTGCTTGATATGACCAGTGGAACACCGTTTGAAACAGTGACCTTAACCACATTGTACAGCGACAGAAAGTTGTTCAGCGATTTGTTAGGTGAGGCCAAGCAGCTAGCTTTGAAAGCTAGAGAGGGCAAGACTGTTTTATACACTTCGTGGGGTCCAGAATGGCGGCCCTTCGGTCAGCCTAGAAAGAAAAGAATGATCGGATCGGTTATTCTCGACAAAAGCATTGCCGAAGGCATCATTTCAGACGTCAAAGATTTCTTGGACAGTGGAGAATGGTACCATAAACGAGGCATACCCTACAGAAGAGGTTATTTGTTGTACGGACCACCTGGAAGTGGTAAGACTTCTTTTATTCAGGCTTTGGCTGGAGAGTTAGACTACAATATCTGCATTTTGAATTTGTCGGAAAGCAACTTGACCGACGACCGGTTGAACCACTTGATGAACCACATTCCAGAAAGATCTATATTGTTACTTGAAGATATCGATGCTGCCTTCAACAAAAGAGCTCAGACGGAAGACAAGGGCTACACTTCAGGGGTTACCTTTTCAGGTTTGTTAAATGCGCTAGATGGAGTTGCTAGTGCGGAAGAATGCATTACCTTCATGACAACTAATCATCCCGAAAAGCTTGACCCAGCCCTCATGCGTCCTGGCAGAGTCGATTATAAGGTTCTAGTGGACAATGCTACTGAATACCAGGTCAGACAGATGTTCTTACGATTCTACGAAAACGAGAACGAGCTCTGTGAAGTGTTCATGAACAAATACAGACACCTCCAATTGACAAAGGTCAGCACAGCTCAACTACAGGGATTGTTTGTCTACAATAAAAGCAACCCACAGCTGGCCATTGACATGATCGAGACATTGCAGAACCCAAATACCGTGTTCTAGATTGCGAATTAAAACGAGAGTGATCAATTGAATAATATTGATAGCAAAACATTGCAAAATTTCTAAACCTGTTTATAAACTATAGACCCTTGTATATATCTACATATCTAATCATATCATAGTTATCCCCTGTATTTCTTCATGAGCTTGTCGTGAGCATTTTCCAACCGTGTAGCTGTTATCTGTCCCTTTGCACCCGAACCGCCGTTTTCGGGATTGCTACCTTCGGCAACCAACTCACTGAGATAGTTGACGTAGATTAAGTATATCAAAAGATCTGAGTTGTCGTTTTTCAACGACTTTTTCTTGGTCACTCTAGACTCTGACTCTGAATTGAGTTTCAGGGTGAGCATTCGCTTGAAATGCGACTGGTTGTATGTCTTTCGATGCTTTATTTCGGGCATGATATGGTGAATGATTTGATATGATATGAAATGAAAATTGTATGAAATGTATTAAATTTGAAAGAACGAGGCTAAAATTAAACTATACCAGTTGACGGTAAATTGTTATGCAATTATGTATCTGTTAATCGTCCCAGAGTATTGTCCAGAGTACGCTATTTCTCTGACCTTTCAGACTCAGGAAGTAGATTCTCTAGACCTCTCTGGCAGAATAAACATATACAGAAATATTCTCGGTTATGTCAGAATCTGCATATATATTATGTAATCAGTGGCTGGGTGCGAAACTTCATAGCCGGAGTAAATAGGGGCAACAAAGAGACCAAAGAAACGAATATCAATAGCTAATAGAAGTAGAAGAAGCAGTAGTTCCTCCCATATTGGTTTCTTCTTTGGCTGTGTCTACCGCTTTCTGGAATCATTCTTCTGTTTACTAAAATTATCTCCTTTTTTATAGTTATCACACGTGCTTGATCTCACGTGCCCTATGGAGCCGCCATTCATTCAGAAGCAAAGCCATTCGAGCATGAAAATAACCTGCTACCCTGACTTTTTTCCTACAGATCCACCAGTTTTCGGCCAATTGCTACTTTATAAGCACAGTTGTGTTAAGACTTTTTCGAGCTACATATCGGCGAAATTCTGGCTGCGATATTCGCATTTTTGCAGAAACTGATAAGCAGTTTTGAAACATGAAACCCTGGGGAACACTCGCTCTAGCTACTACGCTAGTTTTGCCATGGTTTCCTGTGGTTCTGGGAGCAGTACGAGTTGACTCTGAAGCTGAACTATATAACTCCTTTGATAGGATAAAGCGGGGAGCTGTTATAAACGATGTTTTTGAAATCAAGCAGGCTCTAATTGACCAACAAAAAGAGAAGAACGGTGATAAGGACGAATGTCCACCCTGTTTCAACTGTAATTTGCCTAATTTCGAGTGTGTTCAGTTTTCTGAATGTAACATATTCACTGGTAATTGCGGCTGTAGAGATGGTTTTGGTGGGGTTGACTGCAGTGAGCCATTGTGTGGGGCTCTTTCAGACGGGAACAACAATAGACCCGTAAGAAAGAAGGCTACTTGCGAATGCAAAGAGGGCTGGAAGGGTATAAATTGTAACATGTGTACTGATGATTCTGTTTGTGATGCTTTCATGCCCGATGGTTTGAAGGGGACGTGCTATAAGACTGGTATTATCGTTAACAAGTTCCACCAGATGTGTGATGTAACGAATCCTAAGATCATTCTGATTTTGGGCGGAAAGAAGCCTCAAGCCACTTTCAGCTGTAACAAGACAGCAGAAAACTGTAACTTCCAGTTCTGGATTGACGAGCGGGAGTCCTTCTACTGTGACTTGAACAAATGTGTTTTAGACTATGACCTAGTAGCAAACACTACGAAGTACAACTGTGAAGAAGTCGCCTGTAAATGTTTGCCTGACAGAATGTTGTGTGGAGAAGCTGGATCTATTGATATTTCTGACTTCTTGACAGAAACCATTCGTGGACCAGGTGACTTCACCTGTGATGTTGCTGACAGGAAGTGCCGTTTCTCAGAGCCCAGTATGAACGACTTGATCCAAAGTGTCTTTGGTGATCCGTACATCACGTTGAAGTGCAAATCTGGTGAGTGTGTTCATAAAAGTGAGATTCCGGGCTATGAAGTTCCTGATAGAAATAAGCTTACTTTGAACAACATCTTGCTATTAGCAGGAGTTGTTTTGGTTACAGCATTATTGGTAGCAACTACTATACATAACATCCGTCAATCTCCTTTGTTTAAAGCTGGAATTGGTTCCTTCGAGCCATTAGATGGAGACTCGAGTGCTTTGAACAATAACTTTACTCCTACCAATATTGCGTTTGAAGGTATCAGCTACAGAGTTAGGAGTGGACAGCAGGTTTTGAATAATGTCTCTGGTAAAATTGAGCCAGGTGAATGTTTGGCCATTATGGGAGGCTCTGGAGCAGGTAAAACGACTCTCTTAGATATCTTGGCTGGTAAAAACAAGGGCGGTGAAGTTTATGGAAGCATCTATGTCAACGGCAACATATTGAACCCAGACGACTACAAGAAAATTGTTGGTTTTGTAGACCAAGAAGACCATTTGATTCCTACCTTGACAGTTTATGAAACTGTTTTGAACAGTGCCTTGCTTAGACTTCCAAGGAACATGACCTTGAGACAAAAGGAATCTAGAGTTATTGAAGTGTTGAACGAGTTAAGAATTTTAAGTATCAAAGATAGAGTCATTGGCTCCAACTTCAAAAGAGGTATTTCGGGAGGTGAAAAGAGAAGAGTTTCTATTGCTTGTGAAATGGTTACCTCTCCTTCTATCTTGTTCTTGGACGAGCCCACTTCTGGTCTTGATTCCTATAATGCCAGAAATGTTGTAGAGTGTTTGGTGAAGTTATCTAGAGACTTCAACCGCACTATTGTATTCACTATTCATCAACCAAGAAGTAATATCGTTTCTTTGTTTGACAAGTTAATTTTGTTGTCTGAAGGTGATTTGATTTACTCGGGGGATATGATCAAGTGCAACGACTTCTTTGCTAAATATGGTTACCAGTGCCCTTTGGGTTACAATATTGCTGACTACTTGATTGACATCACCATCGACCATAAAAAGATTGTTAGAGTACCATCCGAAGATGAGATTGCAGAAGAAGGAAGCTCAGAAGGACACGAAGATATTCACCAAGCTTTTGTTGAAGATACTGCGGGAGAGGTCGACACTACCAGAGAATGGGAACACTTTGCTGTTCACAGAGATGAGTACAACTACGCACCCTTAACTAAAAAAGGATCGAAGGATCAAAGCAAGTATATTCAGATCAAGAATAAGCTTCCTCAAATCTTTGCTGATTCAGTATTGGCAATCGAATTACAGACTGAAATCGATGAGGCAAAGAATAACCCTGTTCCTCTTGACTTAAAGAATCATATGATGAAGAAGGCTAGCTTCCTTAATCAGATCCTTATCTTGTCTTCCAGAACATTCAAAAACTTGTACAGAAATCCTAGATTGTTGTTGACTAACTATGTCTTGTCTTTGGTGGTTGGTGCATTCTGTGGATATTTGTACTACAGCGTAGCCAATGATATTAGTGGATTCCAGAATAGATTGGGTCTCTTCTTCTTCGTATTGGCTTTCTTTGGTTTTTCGGCATTGACTGGTTTACATTCATTTTCTTCAGAAAGAATCATTTTCATCCGTGAAAGAGCAAATAATTATTACCATCCATTTGCGTATTACATCAGTAAGATTGTATGTGATATTCTTCCTTTGAGAGTTCTTCCTCCCATCTTGTTGATTAGTATTGCTTATCCATTAGTTGGTTTGACAATGGAACATAACGGATTCTTGAAGGCTATGGTCGTGCTAATCTTGTTCAACGTAGCTGTTGCTGTAGAGATGTTAATTGTTGGTATCTTGATCAAAGAGCCAGGTACTTCGACTATGATTGGTGTGTTGATCTTATTGTTGTCGTTGTTGTTCGCTGGTTTGTTCATCAACAGCGAGGATTTGAAGGTTCAAATCAAATGGCTTGAATGGATTTCGCTTTTCCATTATGCCTACGAAGCTTTGTCGATCAACGAAGTAAAGGACTTGATATTAAAAGAAAAGAAGTACGGTTTATCTATTGAAGTTCCAGGTGCTGTAATCTTGAGTACTTTTGGATTTGATGTTGGTGCCTTCTGGAAGGATGTTGCGTTCTTGGGTGGGTTATCTGGAGCCTTCTTAGTATTGGGATATCTTTTCTTACACAATTTTACCATAGAGAAAAGGTAATAATTCACCTTGACAGAAAAGAATGTTCTCTATATTAGTTTGAATTTTTGTACTATTTAGAGTAATAAAGATATGTAAATTGATAGGACATCGCTGCTAACCTAGCCTCTTAGTTGTTTTATTTCTCTGTATAATTGCCTCTTCAACTCCATGGTATCTAGCTTGTCTTTTTCTACATCGAAGTCAAACTCTTCTGCTGCTATTGGCGTTGTCGTTGGTTCATCATTTGGATCATGGTATCTGGAAACAAATGGATGTGATAAAGCTTCATCTACGGATATTCTTTTGTCTGGGTTGAAGGCCAACATCCTCTCTAAGAGATCTATTCCCTGAGGGCTGATCTTCCTTCTGCCGTGTCTTTGCAATCTTGAAGGATGGTTATTACAAAGGTCTGCAAAATCTAAACGAACTTGATGCTTTAGGGATTTTATGAAGCTCCTTGCTCTGGCAGATTTGATGCTATGGAAATCTTCTCCCATAGGAGTTCCCAAAACTTGGAGAATCAATTGCAACTGGTTCTGATAGTCTTTGCCTGGAAACAAAGGTCTATAAGTCAACATCTCTGCAAGAATACAGCCTACAGACCAAACATCGATTTCAGATGAATACTGGGCCGAATTGAGCATGATTTCTGGAGCCCTATACCATCTAGTAGCAACATACTCTGTTAATGCCGATATTCCTCCTTTTTTTGGTATCTTCGACGAATTTGGGTGCAGAACATCCAAACGAGCCAACCCGAAATCACAGATTTTCAAGTCACAATTCTCGTTGATAAGAATATTGGACGGCTTTAAATCTCTGTGTATAACACCAGCACTATGGATGAGTTTGAGCCCTCTCAAAATTTGGTAGGTGAAGTACTGAACATGTTCCTCACTGAGAATCTGAGACTCGATCACATTTACCAAGTCAGTAGGCATATACTCCTGGATTATGTAGACCTCCTTGAAAGAGTTGAAGTCTTGAGGTTGTTGCACATCATATAGTTGTACGATATTCTCGTGGTTACTGAGACGAGACAATAGCTTGATTTCTCTCAAGGTCCGCAAGCAGAAGAGAGGCTTATCAAATGGCTCAATCTTCTTGATTGCAACCTGAGTGCCGGTAGGTACATGGATAGCAAGTGAAACAATACCGTAGGCCCCTTCACCTAACACCCGAACTACCTTAAAGCTTTGCGAGACATTAAACACCACCATGCGTTTAACCTGCTGTTGTGGAGAGCCCCATAGTGGTGTTCTTGGGTTTCTGGAAACAAGCATTTCGGGCTATATCTAGAAAAATTGATGTCTATCTTGGGCACCAGAAAGATGTCAACATTTAAGTATTCCCACCACCATGGTTGAACAAGTGTAGACTAAGAGAATTGTGTAGATCTCCTTTGTTTCAATCTGTTTAGGATCCTTGAATTCGAAACATGTTAATCGTGTACGATTGCAAATTTTAAAGTATAAATATACTTGTCAGTTAAATTGTGTGCATATTTTACGAGAGCCGGTCAATTTACGAGCTGAGGTGCATATTTAAGGGATTGGATCTCCCAACTACTATATCTCCATGTTTCAGATGTCTCAAAATGTCCATAAACCAAAAATTTTTGAATCATATCCTTGACGAATGACACTTTTCAAACTTCTGCTTTCCATCTTGTTAACTAAAATTGCCACAATTCAAAACCAAAACTAAATCTATTCCTTTCAGCTGTGCGGGGCTTCTGTTATCAAAGAAGTTACCAAATTACTAATTCTAACCTCATTTTCCCAAATGTGAATCCAGAATTATTGTCTCCACTTATGAATCACCAGGCAGAACAGCAATTCCATTCAACTAACAAAATATCACCAACTCTGGTCTTCGAGTTCCGTGATGGGTCGAGAGGGGAAATGTTCGAAAACTCAAGCGGCTTAGTTGAATCAGATGGAAGATACAAAAGATGATTGCTGAATCTCTCACACTTCCGGTTATCATGCCATAAAGCGTTGCCCATGGTTACCTTCTCAACAATTCCACATGATTATGAATCCTTTATGAAATATTTGATCATCAATATGAGACTGAAAATAAATCGTGAGTCTCGAATTCCGACCTTGCAAAAATAAATTCTATATATTCCGACTGGAAATAGAATATTTGCTTACAGGCTGCAGCTTACTTGCATCTCCGACCCAGACGGCTATTCAGGTAACAATTTCCTATAGTGGACTAACATCTAAGCCAAAATCTATCGACTTACGGAATGTAGAACCATGTGTGAAATAGGCTAGTCTCTCGAAGGCAAAACCTTAGTCATTTTTCCAACAAATAGAAGATTTTTAGGAGATTTTGATTTCCTGCATATAGTGCTTTCGGAGTCCCGAGCTCTACGTTGTCTGAGGAACTCAATATCTGGCAACTTGTCCGAGTGGTTAAGGAGAAAGATTAGAAATCTTTTGGGCTTTGCCCGCGCAGGTTCGAGTCCTGCAGTTGTCGTTATATCTTTTTGCTTTCTGATATCCTTAATTGTTCAAACATCTGAAGTCAGCAATCTGAAAGTCGAAGTGTACGTTTTCTCGTAAATCCTTTGTTCGACATAGACAAATTTTTCAAGCAGTAGCTCCATTTTTTACGGACTAACTTTTCGGAAAAATATTCCAGCGCGGATTTTACGTTGTGCATTCGTTCCGTGAAAAAGTGGGGTATGAGGATAGAAGATCGGAAAATTTTACGGCCCTATTTTCATTATCAATATTTCATGCTTTGGTGTCTACAATAATCCGAAAAGTTTGCTCAAGTTGAAGGTTAAAGGTTTGGCTAATTTTCAAGATCTAATTTGCATTGTTTAGAAATACTAGAAGCCCGTAAAAAAGAATAAATTAAGGAAACAGAATAGGGATCTATTACCCCTAATTAAACCCCTTTATCACTCCTTCTCGATAGTAGTAAATTGGAGTACAAATTTGGAAATGCAATTAAATCACACTTTAGGAAGTTCCTCTCATTAGAACTTCAACAAACTGTTGAAGCTATTCCGTAATATTTTTTACAAAGCAATGAAGTTGACTGTGTGTTTTGGCTTTTGAATATTTGCATTTATTTTTAACAGGTTCTAATCAAAGGAAAATCAGCTAAGTAAAGATAAGTGGTAGACAAAAAGTCTTCAACTCTTATTAAATAGTTGCAATATGTAGAACACTTCGATGAAGGATAACAGACTCCGATTAGTGTCTTTTGCTGCATTAACTGGTTTTATCAAAGTCAAAAGATGGAATTGAAGAGTTATTTTACAAAAAGACAAAAATTGCGACTAAAGCTAAACAAATGGAGTTTTTCACTACAGATTTTTTTTTCGAGTTGGCATTCATTGCAGCTTACGGCTAACATACTTACTACATAGAAGATGGATCATATTCTAACCCATACTGAAGGAAATACCAAAATAATGATAGGTAATAATCCAGAGCAGACAATTCAATCCTTTTATCCCGTGATATATGTCACGCTTTCCCGTGAAATATAGCACCTGACACATGAAGATGCTAAAAAAAATTAACTTAACATTTTCACGAATAAGGCAACTTGTCCGAGTGGTTAAGGAGAAAGATTAGAAATCTTTTGGGCTTTGCCCGCGCAGGTTCGAGTCCTGCAGTTGTCGTTACTTTTTGTTCATTCAAACTAATAGTAGATAATTAGGCAAGTGGTTGTAAGCTTCCCCCAGTTCAACAGTCTACAGCCTAATTTACTATGGTATGTTGTCTTTTTTTGCTTATATTTATAATGCTAATATTTCTGAACATGGAATCCATGATTTTTAACCAAAAAATGGCTCTTTCACTTTCTTCTCTTTGGTTCTTGCTCAATCTCGTCTTCACCGGAACGTTTTCCAGTGTCAACGTCTTCTTCTTCGCTCAAGTCAAGCTCCTCACCTTCTGAACTGTCTTCTTCATCACTTTGATCATCTTCATCTTCATTTGGAAGTGCCAATACGTAGTACTTTAAGGCATTCAAGAACAAATCGTCTACTATAAGCCTTGTAAGATCCTCTCCGCTTCTGAATTCTTTGCCCAGTTTTTCTCCTGTCCAAGCAAACCAAGAGAAGAACGACTTCATTCCCAATCTGTAGTTCTTTTTTTGGTCTTTGGTCAATTCTTTACCTTTATTTTCCTTCTTGATTAGAATGGGATTTATAGATTGCAATTCTTCTGGCCATTCTATGTCTACGGGGTCTGAGACAATTGTTTCTTCACCATCTTTAACGATGGTTCTGAAGTTCTTGGTAACTTCCTGTGGTGGCACAAGCAGATCATCAGAATCAGCAAAGGTGATGGTGATAGAGAAATCCTTATAGTTGTCACCACTAGTATCATCTGAGTCTGCTACAGGGTAATAGACGTACAAATTCTCGATGGACTCAAGATACTTCAAGTCTTCTACATTGACGTACTCTGCAAAGTCGTCATTTTCTGCCAAAACAATGTACCAGAACATCTTGACCAGCTTGAGAATGTCTCGACGGGTAGCATACAGCTGTTGGGTGCGTTTGATTCTGTATATTTCGGCATCTTTCTCGGCCACAGACATCTCCTTCTCCCACTGGGCAAGTTGGTCTAAGCTCTTCTGGAGATTTTGGGCTTCTGAAGGATCTTGCGACATCCTGGTGATATTATCAATGGTAGAATGTAAAGATATACAATATGAATCGATTTGAAAAATCTGAAAAATTTCAAGACGATGATGAATTCAGAATCTAAGCCAATAATTGAAAAACTAAAAACTCGAAGAGTGTAAATAGTATTCTTGTTGGAAAAAGAACGTAGGTCTCCGTAACTATGTATACGACTAGGAAGAACGTATACTCAATGGAACGCTTTAGACAGAGATGGTAGTATTGTATTATTCCTAGAACTCTCCCGTTAATTTTGTGCTCTAATATTCTACTCTCAGTGCGCCCAGATGGGACTAGACTGACCTCACAGTTACGATTCCATATATGATTCATCTTGAAAATTGGCAAAATTGCATGGGACATTCGTGACAATTATTTAGAACAAAACTCACAAATACTAGTGACATAAAGTTATATACTGAGAGGTATTACACAGATTAGTAAAACACCATTGTTCTCTTTTGGCTCTCGTACCCTCATCCATGAATTAACTGTACCAGATCATCACAGAAACACCAGAAACCCAACATTCGCGTCTTGCCTCATCTCACGACAACCCTATACCTGCTACGGGAAGAATATAGAGAATCTTGTTGATATTGTCAGGCTTTGGATACTTATAGATCTTCTACTACATTAAACTGACTTCTGGAATCAAATTTCATTAACTAAACACATCCTAGACATATTTCTAGATCTAACTAAAGTCGTTTACCATTCGTATACATTTGCATTTATTGAAACTGTCACCATAAGTCAGTATTCACTTTACCCACTTTTCCATATTCATTCACATCCTCATAATTTATTCCAGGTCAGCATGCTCAAAGAGAACGATATCATATCAAAGGTGCTTCTCACCATCGACCACTGCAAAGCTAACATGGCTCTGTTCAAGACAGCCATCACCAGCAACGAGTATACTCCGCTTAACTCCAGCTGTTTCAGCCGAACCCTTGTCTGGAAAGCATGTCTCATCACCGATAGCTTGAAAATCCACACCTGGGAGTCGAAGCTCAGCGATTCTCGCGTAGTTTACCACCAGCTCACAAAGAGAGACGATATGGCGGTGCCGTGGTGGCATCTTGAATCTGATAGCAGTTTTTATTCTAGTAGAGAAATGTCCCGTAAGCCAAGCTTGAAGAACTCCAATTCTGCTGCCAAAAGAAGCCGGAGCTTGGGTAAAGTCCCTCTCACCCGGGTTTCCAACGTCGAAGACCCTCTTTCCAGTCACAGTAGATCCAGAAGCAGCACGCCTACGATTCCCTACGAATACACGGAAGAAGATCTCGAGCTATTACAAACCATCATTCTCGATATTGACCGTCTTTTCCCTGGGGAAGAATTTTTCCATTCATCCAATGCCACTTCTGTTGTAGCCAAGAAACAGATGATCGAAATTTTGTATGTTTGGGCCAAATGCAATCCACAAGTGGGCTACAAACAGGGTATCCACGAGATCTTGGGTTTATTGTACATCAATCTCAGTAAAGAAGCTGTGACAATACCTATTTCAAACACTATATCAGCAGATGACTTGAAAATCCTCACAATGTTCGATATTCACTACTTGTCGCATGATTTGTTTACCATTTTCAACAAACTTATGCTACAGAGTGGAGTCGTGACCCGCTTTTACGAAAACGAAAATGTGCTCTGGCAGTCCATCGAGAAATTCAACGTATACTTGATGAAAGTGGATCAATTAATTCACTACAATTTGATTCAGAAACTAAGATTAGAATCTCAACTCTGGATTATTCGCTATTTACGTCTTCTATTATTGCGTGAATTGGGAAACGACTTGGAAACAACCATCTTACTCTGGGACAAGTTGGTAGCATCACAATTCTCTCACCATAACGGAAATACAATCACTGCCATCCCCGAGCTCATCATGTTCATGATCATCACACTTTTGATCCAGTTGAAGACCCCATTGATTACATGCGACTTCTCTGAAGGTTTGTCTTTACTTTTGCATTATCCCGTTCCATCGGGATTGAAATCTAGTGCTTCAAGAAGCGACTTCATCGCTGCTCTCTATAAGGACGCCGCTAGACTTTATGAGCGTAGAGATAATGATCTCAAGTTGTACGAGTACGGTCTCAAACTAAACAATACATACAATCGCAATCTCAAAATCACCATGAGCTACTCTGGGAGCGCTAGAAATAGCACCGACTCAGCCGGTAGCGGACGTGGTACTTCTATAAGCCCGTCACCTACTCCTCCCACATCTCAGTTGCCACCAGCTCCTCCTGGTGGTTCAAAAGAAGAACAGATGAGGTTTGAGAAGATGCGCCTTGAGATGCGCTTGAAGAAGAAAGCGCAACTGATGTTACGAAACTAAATAATTGCATTCTAGAAACGATAAGTAATACTTCTAATAGATCATCACAGTTTACGACGTAAAGATCCTTTTTGTCGGCTTAAAACTGTCGGCATAAAACTACTTAATTTCATGTACAAGTATATGTTAGTTTTCTGATATTAAAATGTGGTAGCGCCACCATTTAACTGAAAAATTCCAGATTCAACTTGTTAAGAATCCATCTCTTTTGCTCAATGAGAATTCATATTAGACAGCATGGGTAAGAGAAAGTCGTCGGCCAAACCGCAAAAGAAGATCAAACAGACGTTGGACGTCACGTTCACTTGTTTATTCTGTAATCATGAAAAGTCGGTGATATGTACATTAGATAAGAAGAACTCTTTGGGAGAGTTGCATTGCAAGATCTGTGGACAGAGTTTCCAGACCGCTATACATTCGTTATCGCAGCCAGTAGATATATACTCTGATTGGATTGATGCCTGTGAGGACTTGGCTGAAGAAGCCGAGAAGAACGGCGGAGGAGAAGAAAAGGAAGAGTACAGCGACGACGAATATGAGACCAATAGATCCAGACCCGTTGACTCGGGCGATGACGAGTATTAGAGAAAGGGCATCTTAGGCACATGTGGTTGTAAATGCAATCTCCAGTAATCAACAAAGGAGATACTGCTTGTTGTTCACATTTCGGGAATGCTGTAGGCAATTCTGAACCTATATCAATATATTTAAATTGATTTCATTGATATCTTGTGAATTTGACAAGATAGACTTCTTTGAAATTGTAAGTTATATTGCATGTTTACACTAAAATTACATATTGATTTTGATATCGGCATCCTCGTTCACTCCCATTTGTACAATACTGTGTATTTATGTTACATTTATAAAATAATTTACGATTCAATATTGCAATATCATAATTCACTATATACCTCTATCTATGGAAAAAGCTCCATTGGCAGAACTGAATGTTTGTATAATGATTCCCATTACTTATGTGCAAATGTACTCAAGACCTTGTCGTATGCTTCGTTTATGCGGTCTCCGTCTGCCGAAACAGGTTCTAATGTCTCTACACTGAGCGTCTTCTTTGCTACAGGCTTCTCAATCACTGGATGCTCCAATGTGGTGTCAGTCGACGTGGTCTTTATTCCATCTTCTTCCTCCTTGGAAATTGCATCGGCATTAGTCTGGTTTTCGATCGATAAAGCTCTAAGTCTTTCTTTTATTTCGTTGATGTCTCCAACATCAGGAACTTGCCTATGCGGGTTCTTTCCGTGCATGTTGTAAACTTTACCAAGAGAAATTCCTTTGTTCTTCAACTCTTCTAGATAGGAAATGATCTTTTCCAAATCTGCAAACTCAACACCTCTCAATTTCTTACGAAGATCCTCGCCAGAAACATCCCCCATGTAGCCCTCTTCATGTTGATGGTGGAAGTCGTGCAATCTCGACAACTTCAAGACCGAACCCTCTTGTCTGTCCAAGTTAGACAAATTAGTTCTTGAGGTCGATCTTGACATACCAAGAGGAGATATGCTGGGTGGAATGTCGTTGCTCTTAGGAACCCCTAAGTTTTGATCATCATACTGGATGAACAACGCTTTCTTGAGATTCTTTTCGTCTTCTGCTGAATTGGCTAACTGTTCAAGGATATTGTTATCCACATCTGTCAACGATGGATCAATCAACTGAAGTCCCTTTTCAATGGAAGAATCAATGAAGATAAATCTGATCAAGGTTTCTTTTCCTTCAAGGTCCAATTCGTTTCGCAATTGTAGCTGCAATAATTCGTCGATTGTTGCCTTCAACTCCTGTCTAATCTTCAATGCTCTCCGTATGAACTTGCTGACTTCAGGGGAAGTCAAGTCGAGTTTCTGTTTGGCCTTCATTGATAAAATCTTGTTCATGGACTCTGTCAAAGATTCGCCTGCATTTTCATTTCCGGAATCGTTCAAATCAAGGTCCACACTCTTGGAGGCATAGAGTAATCTTTCCATGTTCCTCATACAATACAAACCAATTCTTTCTTTGAATAAATCCGGGAAGTTATCGTTATCACAATCCAAAGCTATCAATGTCTTCGAGTTCTTCAAGGCATTGATCAACGCACTTGCTGCCGTCAACTCAATTCTATTTCCCAACAACGAGAAGTAGCCCAAGTTCTTACAGAAAGGCATAACCTTGGCAATGGAAAGGAGAGAAGATTGGCTGAAGTTGATGTTTTCCAAGTGTAATCTAATCAACTTTGGAAACAATGGAAGCTTGGAAGTGAAGTATTGAGTGATTGCAGACTCGCTTAATCCCAAGTCTTTCGAAGAAGACGATGAGGTTGAACTAGAAATACTGGAATTATCAGAATGCAACTCTATACCTGAATTACTATCCACGCTTGGAGATTTACTGAAAGTTCCAAACAATCGCTGGTTATTGGAGAAATCTAGATATTTCAAGTTTGGAAGCTTCAAGAGGATCGACTCAAACACCTCCTTGAAATATTCGTTGAACATCGAGTTCGTTGAGTTTAAACTCAAGAAGGCCAACATAGATTTAGAAATCAATTCCTCAAAGTCCTTATGTTCGTTCTTGAAGTCGAGGAAGATCTTAAGCATCTGAATAGACAGGAAGTCGTTGTAGCCAAGATCCAAGCCTCTGGCAAAGTCTCGGAAGAGCCAGTTATCCACAACGATCTTGACATGCTTTGGAGTCAACTGATTGTAAGCAAGGCCCAACCTGTTGGTCTTTTTGGATACTGCCAACTTCATCAACTTCTCGAAGTTGTCCAAATCTGTGATGCAGCAACCTGTCAAGATAAGTTCTTCTATACCACCTCTGGCCACCAACGTAGCTACGAATAAGGACCAGTCCATATCAGATCTGTTGTCTGCATTACAGGTCATTCTCTTGACTTCTTCGTCCTTCTTAGCATCAGAGTTTCTCTTCTTTCTCTTCTTCAATACATTTACTGACAAAGATGGGCATTGGGTGATATCCAATCGATTCAAGACTGTATTTCTCGATAAGAACCAACACAACATGGCCCATCCTTCTTGGTCCATAGGCGTATTACGCAAACTGATTTTCTCTAGTTGCTTCTTTGCACTCATGGCTGCTAACAATATCTTGAATTGCTCCAAAGATAAGCTGACACCATCCAACGAGACACAGATAACCGGTGCAATTCTCAAGAAATCTGCAAACGTCTGAATCTCAACCATCGTCGGTGTTGGGTTTCTCAACTGAAGCACAGGCAATGGGGCCATTGAGCCCTTGGGAATCTGCTTGAGAATAGCAGGAATGGGTAATATTTCCCGTAAATGACAACATCTAGTATACATGAGATCAAGAGCCATTTTCTTCACCGGAATGCTGTAGCCTGCTGGTGCTGGTTGGTGGTGAATCATGGGCTTGTCAATGTTGAGGGCTCTTGCCTTTTTATCTACGGCTGGTTCATCCTCTGTTGAACTTATGGAGTCATTCTTAATTAAGCCGTCCTTAGGAGATTCTGGGGAACCTGGCTCGCCGTTTACTTCTTCTTCATCTTCTTCATCTTCTTCATCCTTATCTTTCTTTATGAGTCCCAAAGCTCCTGTTCCTCCAACTACAATGCCTCCACCCTGGCCCATCTGGGACTTCTCCATAGCGAGTTTGTCCTCGTCGGTGAGTGGGTTGATTTTCACAGTAGTGCCGATAATTTCTACGTTTCCTTTTCTGGGAGTTCTAGAAGGAATCTGCTGAGGTGGATCGATCAAGAACGTTGACAGATGGAAAGCAACTCGTTTGAAGGGCTTCAAATTTTTGAAATTCGAATCAGAATCTAGTACCGAAGGCGCTGGAGTCGACGTAGCACTACAGAGTGAATTAGTGGAATCTACAGCCATGATGTTTTTGTCAATTCCATTCGCATGTGTTATGGTGCTTTTACGTCTCAAGAAAGATGAAAACTTGCTGGTAGTCGAAGGTGGCTCAGACTCGGCAACATTTTTGTTGTATGTGACATTATCGTAGCCATTAACCAAGGCACTAGGAAGTGGGGATATTGCTGGATGGCTGGGAATCGATGCAGTGGTGCTTGCAGAAGAAGCCGACGCTACAGATGATCTACGTGAGGCTACTGAGCTACGACGGATATCCTTCTGCTGGTAGAACTTGATGTACTCCTCCAAACGTGGATCTACAGATTCCTCAAACGAATCTGTCGAAGCCATTTCAACATTGGGACTGGATCGAGCGAGTTCAAAACTGGATTCAGCAGTTCCATTCATCTTCGCTGATGGTACAGAGGGGCCAAACGAAGGAGACGACGAGCCTACATTCACATTTGTGTCGTTTGTACCCTTCTTCATGCGCATATCGTAGTTCGACTTGAATACAGGCTGCTTTGCGGGCTTGTCTACATGTCCATTGCTACTAGCAGATGAAGCTGTATAATGAGATCCCGGTGATGGAGGGTCCTTGCTACTGTGGCCGAGTTTGACTTTGAGTTTCGAGAAAAATCCGCCAGACGATGACGACGTGCTGCCCAAAGACGAAACCAGACTTTTACGTCGAGTGCTATCCCGGCGCTGCACGGGCGACTCTGGAGCTACGATGGGTAGTACGTTTTCTTCCTGAACCGGAGCTATGGATGGCTTTGTCTTATGCAAGTTGTTCCCGTTGGTGTTGGAGATGTTTGTGTTGAGATGAGACGAAACCGGTGATAACGAGTTGTTGGATACCGTTTTTTTGGTGTCGTTGCTGCTAATATTACTGGCATTGCTATTAGTTTCAGTAACATTACTCGCATTACTGGCACTAGTCGAATTACTTCTATGTTTGCTGTTACTGGAATGGGATTTTTGATCATCGGGTCTGTCTCCCACCGCAGATATGGAATAGTCTCTGAGAAACCAGTCCACATCCGACGTTTGCACGCCCTTCAAGTTAGAGGCCTGTTTCTCTAGAATGTCTCTGATCTTGCAGAGATCGAAGGCGGAAGTGCTGTCGGAAGCTTCCACATCTTTTGACGACATTTGGCGAAGTGCTGATGTTACTGTGAGTAAGTTCTGTTACTGACGGATAAGCACTGGATCCGAAATGCTAATAGTGGGGAGAGGCGAATATGGACGATAGTATAGATTGCCTCGACTGCAGTGGAATAGCTAGAGGCTTTGTTTGTATAACGGTCGAAGAAGGAACGAAGTAGTGTGCTAGCAGTGCTAACAAAAATGCAAATTTGTTTGAAAAGAAAAGGAGCCCTTACTGAATGTTTTTGGCTGGCCAGAGGATGGTCTCGTATTTGCAAAGGGATGCTGCAGGAATTTGGGGAAATAAAGATGATGTCGCACTTGCCAGGTAGAAGAGGTGCGAGGGACAAACAGACAGAAATTGTACGGACTCTATCTGTTACTCAGGCTAATAGCAAATATATAAAGACATTTATTGACATAATCATTACCACCGTAACGATATCATAAAATTACACAATATATGTCTGGGTCGCTTTCAAAATATCATAGAGAGTTTCAATTTCGAAAATCGCTGCCTGCACTAAATTAAAAGTTCGTTGGCCCCTGATCCCCAGAGTCTCCATCCACTAAGTCAGGCGAGAGAATAAGCCAACACGACTTCACAACGAGGCATTTCACTAGTGCTGCTTAAATTGTGCTACGGCGGTGGTGCCGTTGCTAATTAGCCTACAAGGTCCTAAATAAGCCTCTAGCGACGCTTTATTATTCATACCAGAAAGGTAATGAAGTTGCTAAGGAGTACTTCCGAGCCATGGTTTGTTTCCTTCTCTCTTAGTTGTACATTCTTTTTATCAAAACTCTATTTCAACACCCACCGAACACTCTCTTGTGATCTACATTATATTTGAAGATTTAACTTGAAGATGTTGAAATATGAAACAAATGGAACATTCCCGGAGTTGCGAGTGTCTACGCTTGTTAAACTCATTCTTCGCCTATATTGCAACTAGCCGATGAAATAAGAAAGCTGGGAATAAAGTATTCGGTGACTTCTCAAATTAATGACACATTCAGTTATAGAAGTTACCAAGACCTCTGTATCCATATGGCCCAACCTTTCTTATGCTTCTAGTGTCTTTTGCACCCACCTACCTAAATGTGTCTGCGACATCCCGATACAACAGGCTCATATCTTTTCAAGACAGCTGATAGCTTATATACAGACAAACTTGTGCATCGCAAGTCACTGTTTTGAATAATAATGACTGCCTTAGCGAAGCTTGGGGAAGTCATCCAACGAAAAAAGTCGCAACTGCATTTTTGTCTGTTTATCGATAAGAAGAGTTTATTCCTCATAAACTAAATAATTTTTATGTAGAAGCCTCAGAAAATTATTTGACTCAGGATTTGGTCCAAATGTGTTCTAAGTGAACCTTTGAGAAATATAAGGAACGGGATGTATTGCAATCTTTCTTCTCCCTTATATTTGTTCTGGGATGATACTCGTTGGCGGAATGAGCCCTCCCTATCCGCTTCAACTTTTGTTTCTTGATGTAGCAAATTATATACTGCACTCTTTAGCTCTGGGAAATAAGGCGTGGGCATATCCTGGCCATACGGAGAACTGTTCCAAAAATCGTGCCATTTCAAAAGAAACCGTTCTGGTGACAACTAGAAGTGTGCTAACATTTCTTCATAGTTGCTGGAAATTGATGTAAGACGAGGCCCGGTAGTTTGACCGGCCATGCAATTAATGTCTTCAAAGGGCATTGAAGCTTCGATTCGTATCTCCCTTCATATTTTTTGCAAGCCACCTTCCAACCGCAAGTGCACGGCTGAAGATGCTGAGTTGACAATCCAGAGCTTTCTGAACTATTCTTGATTCAAAACTTGGAGTTAAATCTTGTGATTCTGGTCGTCAGGAATACGAAATATGAGAGACGTTTGCCCTTTCAAGTGGATTAGGACATCTTTTTCCAATTAACATTGTAGTCATACCCGAGATTCTATCTTTTTGAAGGCTTTTCTAATATTCCTTCATGACAGGGCCTGACTCATGTATTTCTTTATAGCAGGATCTTCTTGTGGTCTAAAGCCAGAAGACTGTGAAATGTTCTGATTTGTTTAAACATAACAATAGGGTGACATGACAGCAACACCATGGATTCGGCGTGAATTTCTCAACACTTCGATCAAAGGAAATCAATCGTCGAACAATTGATTGTAGAGCTAGGCTCCTTGTACGAACGTATGGCTGTATTAGAAAATCAAATACTACCTGAAAACATCGAATTATGTTGTAGATCTGCCCTCTTTTTTTCAATTTACAGAATAAAGAAAGCAAGAAAAACTTCTTTGGGCGTAGCGAATTAACATTGAACAAAACAGAAAGAATCTTACCTAATTATGAAGGTATAATCACATTAACCAGGTAGACAGGGTTCAAAAAAACATATCCAAGATATTATATTCCCAATGGTTGCAGATTTTTATTCTTCTACCTTCCTGACTTTTTTGTAAGGGGAACAATGAAATGCCAACAAAAATGGTACCTGTAAATTACTTCCAGTATATAATGAAAATTCAAACACATTCTTACCTATGCAATAGAAGATTCAAGCTTCAGTTAACACTAGCCGAAAGTGCACAGCAAAAATTTGGGAACCGCTTATACTTTGAAGGTCGAACCTGTAAGTAAATCAACACTTCGGCAAGAAGTTGAACTCACACGGAATAATTCTTCCGAATTATTCACTAGAAGATAAGCTTGAATTAACACAAAGTAGGAATGTTTTCGTAAGTGGAAAGTTTGCAGAATTTCACGGAGCCCTCGAACTTTCGCGTAAGACTACAAACTAGCTACCGCAAAGTTCCTTTAGAATTTGTTTTCATTACGTTCATGATCCTCACGAATCATTAACTCACTTCGAAACCCAATATTTTTATGTATTCTTTGTAGAAGACTTATTCTAGAACTGCCATCATTGTCTGAACCAGATATCTCTTCAGTGACCAAAACGAGAAGTGTAACAAAATCTCAGCAACAAACTAACAAGGCTGATTCAATACATTTTGTGACACTAGGTTCTGTAGTTGTGTGAATACTTTGCCAGCGTCCAATTTGACAAATGGTGTGTTCCGTAAATCCCCCAATTTAGACATCTATGATGTCATGCATTTGTTAATTTTCAAGAGTTAATCCCGATAGGGCATCTAGGTTGGAAAATTTTGAGAATCACCACCCGAAACTTCGAAATAAATTTTTCTTAAACTTCTGAAGATCTCAATGAGGTCAATAGACTAGCGTGTTTCTGTAATCGAACGAGATTCGGGTTCTCTTAAATCGATCCACTATTGTTCCCAATATTGTTCCTGATCGTGTTTGCTAGTTATGTTGTCTTTGTGCAAGGATACCTTATTTTTTAGTCCAGTGGGGCAGCCAAGACTTGCAATGACACTGTAAAAAAAAAGACAAATTCCATCAAGTATTTTTCTGCTGGAAATAACTGGAGTACAGACAAAACTATTGTCATCAGCATAATGAACTTCCCGTTGATTCTACCGCCCCCTCTCCTTATTACGTGAATAATGCAGGTCGCGGTACATTTTTTATGCAACCCCATCATATATTCACCGACTTCCGAGGGCGCATCTACATTACAGTAGGGAAGAAAATCCGAAAGGGCAATCCCCCAGAAATATTATTTCTCTTGACTTCACATACTACTTTGTGCGTGGTAAATGTATCCAGCAAAACTAATTACCCTAGAAAATATTCACCTAACTACCCCACCCCACATCATTTGCGGAAGTAGAAAAAGCTTGCTAGGCTGAAGTTGTACATGCAAATAATATTCCGGACAATAGCCTTGGTGTGTGTTTGAATGTGAAAAGAAAACCCGAACCAATGTCGGTGAGAACACTACTTACGAGTTTTGGCATTTGAGTTTTGGCATTTGAGTTTTGGCATTTGAGCTTTGGCATTTAAGTTTTGCCGTTTGGCTAGTCATAATAGGTAGTTTTGATATCATGATGTTCCTTTTCTACTCGATTGATACTTCGATGGATGGATTGCTTTCCCGATGACAAGCTTCCATGGGGCTGAAAATACGGCGCTATGCATTCCCAAAAAATGCCCGCAACAATATTCCTCCGGGGTAGAAAATCACCACCACTTAAAGTTTAGAAGGTGGATCCTTCGTCCAATTTTCGGATCAGGAGTGCATAAAAATCACGAGCAACCTCCGCATATTTACTCCACGTTACGGAATAACCTTCCTAGACATCAGTGCATTTCTGACTTTCGTCGGAATGATTTGACTTTCGACTTGGGACACAAAACCTCACCTACATGATGCATGAATTATTGAGGTGAAATTAATGTGGAGTATGGGGCAAGAAGGTGCTTACCAATACGGTGCTGCAATTCTGTGGGGTCAATAATCATATAAAAGAAATGAATCTGCTGATACATGAACTAATTTGAAGTAGTAATTTAATCAAATAATTCACATTCAACTAATATATTCAAAATGCACGGTGGTGGTGACGGTAACGATATCACAGAAATTATTGCAGCCAGACGTCTCCAGATCGCTGGTAAGTCTGGTGTGGCTGGTTTAGTCGCAAACTCAAGATCTTTCTTCATCGCAGTCTTTGCATCTCTTGGTGGATTGGTCTACGGTTACAATCAAGGTATGTTCGGTCAAATTTCCGGTATGTACTCATTCTCCAAAGCTATTGGTGTTGAAAAGATTCAAGACAATCCTACTTTGCAAGGTTTGTTGACTTCTATTCTTGAACTTGGTGCCTGGGTTGGTGTCTTGATGAACGGTTACATTGCTGATAGATTGGGTCGTAAGAAGTCAGTTGTTGTCGGTGTTTTCTTCTTCTTCATCGGTGTCATTGTACAAGCTGTTGCTCGTGGTGGTAACTACGACTACATCTTAGGTGGTAGATTTGTCGTCGGTATTGGTGTGGGTATTCTTTCTATGGTTGTGCCATTGTACAATGCTGAAGTTTCTCCACCAGAAATTCGTGGTTCTTTGGTTGCTTTGCAACAATTGGCTATTACTTTCGGTATTATGATTTCTTACTGGATTACCTACGGTACCAACTACATTGGTGGTACTGGCTCTGGTCAAAGTAAAGCTTCTTGGTTGGTTCCTATTTGTATCCAATTGGTTCCAGCTTTGCTCTTGGGTGTTGGTATCTTCTTCATGCCTGAGTCTCCAAGATGGTTGATGAACGAAGACAGAGAAGACGAATGTTTGTCCGTTCTTTCCAACTTGCGTTCCTTGAGTAAGGAAGATACTCTTGTTCAAATGGAATTCCTTGAAATGAAGGCACAAAAGTTGTTCGAAAGAGAACTTTCTGCAAAGTACTTCCCTCACCTCCAAGACGGTTCTGCCAAGAGCAACTTCTTGATTGGTTTCAACCAATACAAGTCCATGATTACTCACTACCCAACCTTCAAGCGTGTTGCAGTTGCCTGTTTAATTATGACCTTCCAACAATGGACTGGTGTTAACTTCATCTTGTACTATGCTCCATTCATCTTCAGTTCTTTAGGTTTGTCTGGAAACACCATTTCTCTTTTAGCTTCTGGTGTTGTCGGTATCGTCATGTTCCTTGCTACCATTCCAGCTGTTCTTTGGGTCGACAGACTTGGTAGAAAGCCAGTTTTGATTTCCGGTGCCATTATCATGGGTATTTGTCACTTTGTTGTGGCTGCAATCTTAGGTCAGTTCGGTGGTAACTTTGTCAACCACTCCGGTGCTGGTTGGGTTGCTGTTGTCTTCGTTTGGATTTTCGCTATCGGTTTCGGTTACTCTTGGGGTCCATGTGCTTGGGTCCTTGTTGCCGAAGTCTTCCCATTGGGTTTGCGTGCTAAGGGTGTTTCTATCGGTGCCTCTTCTAACTGGTTGAACAACTTCGCTGTCGCCATGTCTACCCCAGATTTTGTTGCTAAGGCTAAGTTCGGTGCTTACATTTTCTTAGGTTTGATGTGTATTTTCGGTGCCGCATACGTTCAATTCTTCTGTCCAGAAACTAAGGGTCGTACCTTGGAAGAAATTGATGAACTTTTCGGTGACACCTCTGGTACTTCCAAGATGGAAAAGGAAATCCATGAGCAAAAGCTTAAGGAAGTTGGTTTGCTTCAATTGCTCGGTGAAGAAAATGCTTCTGAATCCGAAAACAGCAAGGCTGATGTCTACCACGTTGAAAAATAATCGTTCTGATTGAGCTGGTCTCTTACAGAGTTAATAAATAACCTCCGTATATATCAATAATAATACTATTTCTACTTTAAAATATCGCAAATTGGATGTAGTTCCAGGTGCGGACAGTAACTTAAAAAACTCTAGAGCATTTGGCCAAGCGGCCTTCGGCTCCTTCGGACTTCGAAATATGGAATGTTCAGATCATATCTAGGTTTTCCACCGGAGTAGAAATTCATCCGTATCATTTTTAAGATTCCCGTTGTCCAGCCTGCATGTTAATATGCAGGGGATCGGAAAATTAGAACAGATACGGAATTACTTGATATAGGATAATTATCCGTTGGGGGATAATTCATTTAATAGGAAAGTGCTACTAATTAAACTTAATTGTCATTCCTCAAGTAGTGTCTTCTGCTTGTATATCCTTTTGCACTCGTAACTTAGCCAATTGAACAATCTTGGTAAATATGTTTACTGGGTCTGGGTATCTGATTGAAGCACATCAGACATTCTTCAGAGCATCAGGAGGACCATTTTTGTTGTGTTTGTTATGTTATTGCTGTATTTCATCATGCCTTGCTAGTTACATCTTATCACAATTTAATTATTCATGTCTCTTGTGCATAATTATGGGACTCGTACAATTTCCCATCAGTTATCTGGTTTCTTTTCGAAAGGTCTACCACAAGTGTTACAGATTCCGTTCTTCTCATCATGACGGCGTAAGAGATACCAAGTAGTAAAGTGGGAAGAAGCAAACAAAACGATGCCAGTGAAAACAAAATCCAGTACAGTTCTGTTCCTCATGGTAAAAATATTTAGAAATGCTTTTGTTTGTGTTTCCTTAAAATCAATTAGATTGAATCAGCTTTGTATTTATGAGAGAATACAAATTTACGACTTTTTTTTACGAAATGTTTTTTTTAACGTAGTGTCATACGTTGAACGTACTAACCCACATAAACAATTTTTTTTTAACGTAGTGGCATACATTGAACATACTAACCCATATAAACAGCTAGAAACTAGAGATAATTTTTTTTTTAACGTAGTGGCATACATTGAACATACTAACCCATATAAACAGCTATAAACTAGAGATAAAGGCCATTATCATCCAATGTAGCATGGGCCAACCAAGAGGAAACCCAAAGGATGAAAACCTCTGAAGAAGGCGCATAAAAACCGAAACCTAATTAAAGGTATAAGAGCCTAAGAATAGGCGAAGTAGAAATTAAAAGTCTAGAAATTGAAAAGTCTAGAAATTAAAAAGTAATGAAAGTGAACAGTAATAAAATTGAAAATACTTTAATAATGTCGAGCCTGAAAAACCGATACCCATGAACTGAGAAAGGACAGAGAATAACATACTCTATCCTCATTCGTTCGTCGAAGGCGCAAGGAATGCACCGCATGGAGGTATTGGTTAAAAGATAAATAGGCTGACTCTGGATGTTGGGAATTTCCCATGTAATTCTGGAGAAGAAAATCTTCGTCCTGGGGTCCAATCAAGGCCCTAACGATACGACTCACTTGACAATTTTGATAAGTATGGTGAAAGACTTGTGTGTTGAGATAAATCTAGAGTGATACACGTGATCAAAACGTGATCAACAACGTGATATAAAAATCTGTTAATTAAAAACAGAACAGACTCCCACAAGAAATGGTTGCGTGGTCTAGTTGGTTATGGCATCTGCTTAACACGCAGAACGTCCCCAGTTCGATCCTGGGCGGAATCATTCTTTTTTGCATTTTTCATCTTTAATTGTATTTCAAATTAATATGATTCTACGAGTTATTGTAACGACTATACCATGTATTAAAAATACTAAGTATTAAAATATCCATAGAAAAGGATTGACTCTTTTTTTGGGTTCACAAAATAGTATCACACTTTAATTATAGAATCAGCAACCGAAAGTTGAAGGAATCACAATGTACGAAAGAAAATTAGACGATAACACATCTGTTTGGAGTACATCCACCGTTAGAAGCAGTGAAGCTCTTGTTGTCCTTATCACCAGCTGTTTGGTTCTTGAAAGAAGCGGTCGAAGTAGATTGAGCAGCCATGGTAAAAGTTGTTGTTTGTTTGAGTGATAATAAGAAGAAAAGTGAGACAACTACAAGTAGATCCTAACCCAGTTATATACTCCTCCGGTTTCTTCGAGCTTAGAAGAGTCTACAAATATCCTGTTGATAATTTAGAAATTTTTTGCAATTACAGAATTGAAAGTATTCAGTTTGATTTATGTCTCAGTTACAATTTTCCTATTTGGGACTACACAAAGGATGATAACCAAGATCTCCACATTTTGCAATCTTATCTCGTAGCTTAAACAGGGGTCATGTCGAACATTGGATTCCTAATTAGGAGGCTACAATTGACCGAGAAAGAACGTGTTCCCCATTTATGTTTCATATTCGTGTTACCAAGGGCTTGAATCATCGTTTAACATCTCATCAACAGTTTTTCGCAGCCTTATTAATTGCCAATCTACACCATTAAGAGGAGACGTATGCAATTTAGGTTTCGTCAACTAAATGGTTAACGTGTCCTGGTTGTCTAATAATTCAATTTCTGGAGTATCTCTGAGAGTTAGACTCAGCCTCTAATTCATTTTCCCTGTTCAATTACAAGTATAATCGGTAACCCTTACAAAAATATGTGCCCTTGCACTCATTGCTTATCTACAAGGGTCTAATAGTCTCAGCTACCACTTCCAAGAAGAAGCGGTTAACTAATGACCTCTCCTGAATCCTTTGTTTTAATTTTGACGAATTGCCCTAGTAGACTATGACACTGGCAACTACAACCCAACTTACCTTAAATTCGTTATTATTAAATGTAAACATATAGTACAGGTAGATGCAAGAAAAGATTACAAAATGGGTCGTTTCAGCGGACTACTTCTTCTTCCAACGCAGATTGGAATAAGACGTCAAAAGTCTTCTGATATACATTGGATCCAAGTTGATCTTCTCCCATTTCAGCTGTATATCAAGTAATATACCAGCATTCAGTTTGTCTTTGCTGATGGCATTCATGATCCATTGCAATTTCAACTGATGATTAGGGTCTTCCCTGAAGATGAACTTGTACACCTTGCTGATAGTGTCCAAGTCAATGAGGAATTGTAGGACACGAGATGAATCGAAATCAAGTTTGTTTTCCAAACTTAACAAGAAAAAGGCATTGATCCTGGCATTGAAGTACTGCTTGAGGGCTTCGAAGTTGCAGTTGAAGGTGTAGTTGAAAGAAACCAAATGGAGCAATTCCGGTGCTACGGCTTGCATCAATTGCTGGTTCAAGTAAAGGTTACCATGGTGGTCGTCGAGACAACAATCCTCGGCATCCCGTACTTTTTGAGTGTATTCAAGTTGTGCATCATAGTCCAATGGCAAGTAGTCAAGAACCAAATACTTTGCTACTTCTGGTGAGTTTCTGACATTGGCCCTAATATTGCTGTAGAAACGCAAGTAGGACAACTCGTCCTTGACCTCGACGGTGATTTCGAAATTGCTTCTGTTTTTGTGGATGAGATCTTCCTTTGTGTGGTCGATGTGCTTCTTGCGTGGGCTCTCATGTTTCAGAGGCATGTTTGGCTCGAAATTGCGGTCGTTATTGGGGAATTGGTGTGGGTAGAACATCATGAAAGATAAGCGTAATGTTCGGACTAGTGAAAAATTATTGGTTGTATGAAAATGTGTTAGGTGTAGTGTGATCAGATGAGATGAGGTGAAACAGAAGTTGAATTCTGAAATCGACTCAAGAATCTCCGGCTGATATAAATACTCCGGAAAAGACGTTAGCAAGCATCGCTACGGCTGATGGAGGATCATTCCACCCTCAAATCCTCATCACCTTTGTACAGGCGACCTGGTTCAGATACGGCAAGAGTGATTGTTCATGGGTTTTGTGCTGTTCGACTGCAGACAGCTGAAAAAAATCTGGTGCTTGTTGCCCATCTCGGGTGACCACGAATGCGATGGAACAAACAGGCGATACGGAGGAAACAGGGAGGGCATTTTTAGATTAGAACAGATGTACCGGTAATGGAGAGATTTGACCAGGGTCGTTTCAGTGTGAGGTGACCCGTCATGGGATCTAGAAACTGGTGTGTGAACAATTTTTGTGTGGACTTTTCATTCGCGGTATTCTGTGCGTGAAAATTTGTGGTGAAGATTTCGGTGCGCAAATATACTGTAGTAATTTGCGCGTAATGTCAGGCAAATTTTATTAATGGGGAGCCCAATGAGAGAGTGAACATTCATTAGGTACTTGCCCAAGGTTGGATGATGTTCATAAGGGAATGTGTAGAATTATACCAGATTGGCAGTATTCAGCGATTTAGTCATCTGTGACTATAAAAAATTTTCTGCAGTAGTGTTGCACTAACGGATTATTTTCGCGATGGCTGCGAATTGACACCAGTGATCAAGCGGTCCGGGAATTTCATTCTACTCGTATATATTTTCAGTTATCGTAGCCAGGCATGGCTGATTACGTATCCAGCATGACTACCGCAGCTTTCTTGCTCTGAAAATTTGTATCCCATGATGTGTTATTCTATGGGGGTTTCATGTTCACTTTCGCTACGGTATTGAACCAGTCTCTCGTGCTTTCTAGAACCCCTGCCATCATCCTACCTATTGTAAACATTCCGAACAATGTACTGTTTTGAAATTGCCCGATCATCATGCCCGTGTTTGCTTCTATATCTCATTTTAAGGTAAACTTCATGTGATTCGACTTATGTATAGGTCCGGCTCCCGATATCTTAGTTCCTAGATCCACAACCTTCTAGATAACACATGCTATTATATCTCCATCATGGTGCTATCCTTTCTCTGGTCCAGCTCTCTCATAGATTGCAGAATGTTCAAATGGTGTAATTAGCTCATAATTATGATTGCTGGCTCTATACGGTCACTATCTCGTATGTCTCATCCTGCTCAGGACAAATCCGGACTTCTTTACTTTCAGTTACAGCTATCAAGACAGATAATATTCCTTCTCTGTATATTTACTATCTCTCGACTGATCAAGAACTCGATTCCTGATTTTCATTTGGTTTCTGCCGGCTATACAATATGGTACTTGTCTATAACCCCTAGCTTAGCTGCGGAAATGTTGTGGCTCTAAATCCGGGAGTAGTTAAGAACCGGCATATTTCACAGGCTCCTCCATATCGGATTTCCCCAACATTTTGAACTTTGTTCCTCAATTTCAATCTTCAACTACTACTCTTTATCATTGGAGTCTCAGTAGCTCAATTGCACTTTCTTGTTCATCATTAGATCACTAAGGTAGCCAAAATGTCTGACAGAATTAGAGGTCACATGAACGCAGACCACCAGTTGGCCTTGAAGGATTACCTTGTAGTGTATGGAAACCTTTCACTTTCTGAGTTTGACGAATCGTCTGTTCTAATTACGGATGTCACCGAAAAGTCGATTACAATTGGCTACGTGTCTACGAAAACATCTAATCCCGAAAGCTTCACAATCAACTGGGACGATGCTTCTGAGAAGGAAAACGTAACAGTTTCGGGTTTTGGTGATATTAAGAATAAGTTAATTGCCATGGCTAATTTCGCAGCTGAAAAACAGGGCTATTCGTCGAAACAGATTAAAAAAGCATTGGGGCCATCGAAGTTTGGAGAATATGTCATGTATGCGGCATTCCTATACTTGTTGGCAAATGTCTACGACAAGAACCTTGTCAGACTGGTATTTGCCAAGGATGCCTTGTTCTCTGGCTACATAGCTCCCTATGTTCCAGCTCTTGTAGCCAAAGTCAGTGGCTTGATCCAGGACCACGCCGGTTTGATCTTAAGTATCACAGAAAGTATCCATATTTTAGAGATCTTGTTGGTTACCGTTCCAAACATCAAGAAGTACAGAGTTCCATTGGTGCCTAGCTTGCAGTGGATCTTCATGCATTTCATCGAGGGTTTCTTTGTCATCAAGAGATGGAAGACATTGACCAACTAGTAAAGCTGGTATTTAGATAGTATGTGACTTTGAATTAGATAGTATAATAGTGAAGAAAAATTAGAAAAGATTTATAACCAATTGGAAAAGAGAAAAGCACAATTCATAACGTAAAGAACTATTGTTGATTTAATTGATACAAGTTATACCTACAAAATACTGCAATCTCCTTTGCTCTTCAAGTAACAAATTAGAAGTATAAAATTAATTGTGATTATTACACCATTATTTACTCATCTTTGACAGGAATCAATACTTTCTGGTATGGTTCATCCAAGTTGAACCATCCTGCAATACCTCCCTTCAAGATCGTCACCTTGTAATCCTTGACATCATTCTCGTTGATGTAGTCCTGGATCCAACCAGCAACTCTCACTGCTCTCTTTCTAGAACTGTTACAATGAATTACAATGTTCTTCACTTCCGGCTTCTGCTCGGTAACTACGTCAATGACACGTGCTTTGAGGTCGTCATATCCAGCAATTCCAGTTGCAGGAATATGTACCGATGTCTTTAGAACTGAGGGTTCTCTGTCGTTTCTCAAGTCAACTACGGTAGTAGTTTCAGGCGACTTGTTGATCAAGTCCAAAACTTCTTCAGGTGTGGAGTACGAGGCCTCTGCCTTTTCTGCAGGATATTCTTCCAACCACTTTTCAATGAGCTCAGCAACAGTCGACATGTTCAATGGATTGATATTAGGAACCTGATAGGGTATGTTGTTCTAATCGGAGATGCTTGCACTTATATATTGGCTGAGATGTTAATCAAAGCGGCAACATATGCACTTTTATAGTGAGGGTGTGTAGCCACCATAACGATTGGGGAAACTTGGCCAAGATTGCGTAATTTCCAATTTTTACAATTGGTTGCGAACTTTGGGCAGGAACACAAATATGTAATTAGAGTGTTAAGCTCAAGCAACCATTACGCTGTTGATCTGCCAAGCCAATACGCTGTCAGAAACTGACGAGCTTACTGTCAGGTTAATGTGCAGACAGTTAGATTGTTAGACTCTTAGTAGAAAGTAGTCACCACAGTTGGTGTATATACATTCTCTTAGTCTCTTAATTGGGGAATTGTTCTACTATGAATTATACCAACTCCTTGAAGCTGTTTCTGGCCGACTTCAAGAACTTGACGATCTCCTTATGGTTGTTCAATTCAGTTTCGAGTGAATTGGTAGTCTCAGTCGATAGCTGAGGATCCGATTGGCCCACAGAGTATGTTTCTTTATCAATGGCCAAATCGATCCAGAATCGACGATCATAGTTATTGGGATCGAGGTTGGTGAAGACAAATTTCATCAAATCAAACGAAACAGCTTCGATTTTGAGTCCCAAATACATCTCATACTTGATGAGCTCTGGATAATTTTTCCTAAGCTGCTTCTCCAAATTGTCATGAGATCTGCTCAACTCTGCTGTGGAGTACTCTACGGTCCTCGATAATTCGTCTATTTGGGCCTGGAGTTCATTTTTCTCGTCGGTAAGTTCATTCTGTTTACGTGTGAGCTCGTCGACCTTGACTCGCTGGGATTGTATGGCTTCTAGGGCCTGTTTGAGGTTGTGCTTTGTCTTGCTCTCCTTGGACTGAAGTGATTCAATCTGGGCCAGAAGGGCCGTTTCCTGGTTCTTGAGCTCGTTGATACGGGAGAAGTGGTCCTGACGAGCAGATATGATATTGGCTCTTTTCTCTGCGAGTCTACGGTCTACGTTGGCGGAGAACTCTCGCATCTGGTTCTGGAGCGCATCAAATTGGTCAAGTGCTGAAGACATTTGAGGTTGGAGATGAAAATGAACAAATGATTAACTATCAATTAAAGAAGGAACAACGAATCGATATGGATAACAGCCATCAATGTCTATATAGTGCTCAGGATTGGATGAAAGTATCAGTAACAATATACGTCAATTATGAGATTCTGCTCAAGTGATCTCTCTGGTGCAATTGCGTATGACTTGTGAGTAAGGAACAAAACAAGCAATAGGACGATTCTTCAAGTTTTCTGTATTAAATCTCAATAGACTAAATCCTCCAGGTAGACTACTCTGCAAGGCTTATTCGGTAATAGTGCTAAAACTTTCAGAAGAAACAAACATCATCTTTCTCGGTACTGGAAGTCCTGTTTGTTTGTTTTGGTGCGCGCAGCCTGAACACAAAAAACCGTTGATGTCACCCGCGGAAATTCGCTAATAAATATTCTGACTCTCCCGTAATTCTTTTTATCGCTAAAACATTTCTTACAAAACGTCCAAGCATTCCTTACATTTACTCCTCATTCTTATCATCCACACCATCCACTAACCTTCACATTACCCTATCATCTACATCTCAATACTTACTGCGCCCAATTAGTATCCCGAGTCTCAAATCTTGTCTCTCATCTCAGTTCCAGTATCTGATTTCGCATTTATTACATCACCATTAATCTGCAATGACCCAGTTGTTTGCTTCGTCTGCCTCCAAAAACAGCACCAACAGCAACTCAACCACGCCGTCAGTACCAGTTAGACTCTTGACCCTCAACTGCTGGGGCCTCAAGTATATTTCCAAGTTCCGTCGCCAGCGCCTCAGAGCTATAGCCAATAAGCTCGCTTATCCTGCCACTAAGGATGACGAATACGACATTGTAGCACTCCAGGAAGTCTGGTGCGAAGACGACTGGAAATATCTCGATGGGACTTGCAAGAAAGTGTACCCATATCGCCGAGTATTCAAGTCCGGGATTGTTACCGGCCCTGGCTTGGTGCTCTTGTCTAAGATTCCTATAGACGAGTCGTTCTTGTATAGATTCCCGATTAACGGCCGAGCCCTGGCGTTTTTCAGGGGAGACTGGCTCGTAGGCAAAAGTATAGCCATCACTCTTCTCAAACCGCACCAACCGGGAGCAATGCCGATAGCCCTTTTGAACTCACACATGCATGCTCCCTATGCTCAGTCTGGCGAAAACAGCTACTCTACCCACAGAGCCTGTCAAGCGTGGGACTTCGCTAAGCTTGTAAAGATGTTGCGAAGATCTGGTTATGCTGTAATCCAAGTCGGTGACCTCAACTCCAAACCCGGTTCGTTGCCGTACAAGTTGTTCACCGTAGAAGGCGGTTTGTCTGACTCGTGGGATCTTTGCTACGATAAAGAGTCGCAACTTACCATCGAGGACCTCGCAGCAATGCAGCCCCTAGAACAGATTCACAAGGCTGGAACTACCGTAAACAACCAGCTTAACACCTGGAGAGCCCATAGTGACATCAGAGACGCCTGTAGGCTCGACTACGCTCTCATCGATGCTCATAACATCAAGCCAATATCGGCTGCTGTAAAGTTTACGGAAAAACTCCCTCCTCCGTATAACTGTTCGTTTTCTGACCACTTCGGGTATACGGCTGAGCTACAGATTAGAAGCGACGGCGAAGAGTTGGACTCAGTCCGTACGATTACCAGTGTTGACAGGCTTGAGTTGTACGAAGAGCTACTTGACGAAATTTCTGAATACAGAAAACACAATGTCAGCTGGCAAGCTACGTGGAGAAAGTATCATTTCTTTCTCTCTATCTTAGTTGTAGTGTTGCTCCATATAGGAATTACTTTTGTCTCGCAAGAACAAGCCTGGTTATCGGTAGTGTTTATGATGTTGAACTCCATCATAGGCATCACCGGCGTAGTCAACGGCTTGATCTGGTACTGTGGCATTCGCTCCGAACTGCGGGCACTCCAGGAAGTACAATTGGAGGTAGAAGACGCCTATGTTTCGATGAAACTCGACTAGTGCATGCTCTAACACGGAGTTATGCTTCCGTTTTCCTTCTTGTTATCTAATGATCTAACAATAATACTAATGCATTTGCGCAGTTATCGGTGATTCCGGTTCAGACTGCAGCCCTGAGAATCTATCCCTAATACCCCTGGATATGGTTCCACGGTTATATCTAATACTTCTATTTATTCTAGACTAGCATTCATAATCATTACAAAAGCAATTGATCAAGCAACGTTACAGGCATAGTAAATATCATCCAACTAGTTGGGTATAGAAATGATTGTAGGAAGTTACATTTGCAAATTGAAAGTATTTGCAAGACATGCAAAGCGCTAGAAAATAGAAGACAGTACTGCAGCGGCTGTCAACGGAGAGCGGTTGTGAACGGTTGAAATAACTCCAACACCAAAAAGAGAATTTGAATTGCAGTTCCGCAAACAACCGTAAGCGTGATATCAAAGGAAAACCAAAATGGCGAAAACCTGTCAACATAAGGAGGTATAGCATTGAGTGGCGTTCTAGAAAATTAACCGCCACCGTGTCTATTACAGAAAAGAGCATTAAGGTACTGTACTTCAATTGCGTTTCCTATTATAGATTGGCTGCAGCTTCAGTAAGACCGATTTGAGCCTCTTTCGCCACCATGAAGCTCCAGTTTAATACAGAATGAGTCAAGAATTTCAGCAATCTCCGAATATTTCCTTTGTTGAGGACATGTTGTCAATTGGTTCAGCATATGGCTACTACATTTGCAATTCCATGCCGGCTGCTCTGAGAAGATGATGCTGAACGAGTTCCAGGCTTGAGCAATTTGGTTTCTCGCTCAGCTTCCCATAACGCTTCTGGTGAGACTTCCTGATTTAGAATTAGAGAGAGAAAGACAGACAGAGCCCTTTCGGATAAGCTCTGTTGTTTGCTCGGAGGCTTTCCGACCCGCACTGTTCAAAACAAACAATAAAAAAAGTTTTACCGAGTGAAAAATTCCAATTCGGCTTCAACCAGAACTCCACATTCCTAGCCAATTATCAGCTCTTCATCTACGTCTACGCCGGCACCCTGACCTCGGGCTCACCAACCATGATGACTCATTTAGGCTGATAAAAGTGTTTATTTCAGTTATCCATGGAGTGGCAAGTTCCGTGACACGCAGCCGCTTCGTAAGTCTATCCCAAAACGGCCCAAACATGCAGCCACTCCTGTAGCTGTGAATAGGCTTATGTAATTGAGCGTTTATGCCGTTCGTTATCTGGCTCCACGGAGGTGTGTCTGCGGTGATAACGGCAAGCAGCCCCATGAATCCAGCAAGGAAACACCTGGACGCCGTCACCAGGTCAGCTGGAGGGTCTCACAAGCTCGACATTCGTCAGAACTGGCCAGCACCAGCGTCTCTGCCGCCAGCCGTCGCAGTTCGTCGAGTTTGCCTCGGAATGGCGGCTCTGTTCTCCGTTGGATGGGTACACTATTTTTCACTCTCCATCTCTTAGGTCATCTGGCCCAGAAATAGATATCTCCGAGTTTGTATGTGTTCCAGCCGAATGTTTAAAGGCGAGTTAGTACTGGGCTGTTTCTATTTACGTCACAGCCATTCCATGATCTGCATCTCTGGAGGGTTCTTCATACAATAGACAATAATATTCCTAACCATTTGTCACTAGTGAAACGGCCGTTTCCGTCTATCTCCTCCGACTCCTATTTGTATAGAGGCGCATATTGTGATTAATGGTGGATTACGTTTTCAGGTTTTTCTCCACGACGTATTTATATCCTGGTCTTTTCGCCTCTATTTCGCAGAGCGAGACAATCTGCATTTGTGCTTATATACGGCTTGCTAAGTTTGGTGAACACGATTGAAATTTATAAATTGTACTTCACTTTAGAACACACTCTGCTACATTCTGTTACACTTTTTGACCGACTACTTTGTCTCTACTCATAGGCTCTACCATACAGTTACGTACAGCACAGGATGCTGGACTACGATCTCGAAGAGAACCATCTCGTACGGCAGAACAGATTGCTATCGTCGCTCTTCAGCAAAGAACTACCACCCATACCTGAGGACGACGAGCGACCCGAACACCCAGAACGCGATGCCAACTTCTTCTCCAAGATCTTCTTCTGGTGGATGATTCCCGTCATGAACACCGGATACAAGAGAACGTTGACACCCAAGGACTTGTTCACGTTGTCAGATGACATCAAGGTCGAAACCATGGCTGCCAGGTTCATGGCCATATTTACTCTGGATGTAGAAAGAGCCAAGCTCAAACATGTCAAGAAGAAATGCAAAAAGAGAGGCGAAACCTTAGAATCCAGTAGTGTTGACTTTGACACTGACGTCGAAGACTTCAAGGTCAGTCCCATCATGTTCTTCTTCACTATCTGGAAAACGTATAAATATCAGTACTTTGCTGCATCTGTATGTCTCGCCATAGCCAATAGTGCCCAGGCTGTCAACCCGTTGCTTTTCAAGAAGTTAATTACCTACGTTGGCTTGAAGGCTTACGGTATCGAACAAGGTGTAGGTAAAGGTGTTGGCTATGCCATCGGCTCGTGTCTTATAGAATTTCTTGGTGCTGTGTTGTTTAACCATTTCTTCTACAAGGCCATGATGACCGGTGCTGAGACTAAAGGTGTGTTGACCAAGGCTCTTTTGGAAAAGTCGTTCCGTTTGAGTGCTGAATCCAAACACAAGTTCCCTGTAGGTAAGATCACTTCCATGATGGGAACGGACTTGTCGAGAATAGATCTTGCTCTTGGTTTACAGCCTTTTATCTTTGTATTCCCTATTCCCATCGTGATATCTATAGCTATCTTGATTGTCAATATCGGTGCTGTTGCTTTAATCGGTATCGGTGTCATGCTTCTCTTCATGGCCGTTATTGGGGGCACCACAGCTAAATTGTACAGTTACAGAACCAAAGCTAACAAGTACACCGATATACGTGTCAGTTACATGAAAGAAGTGTTGAACAACTTGAAGATGATCAAGTTCTACTCCTGGGAACCTCCCTACTATGAAAACATTTCTTCAACGAGAACTAAGGAAATGGATATTATCTACAACATGCAAACGTTGAGAAGTATTGTCACTGCTCTTGCCATGTCTTTGACTGGTTTTGCTTCGTTGGTAGCCTTCTTAGTCTTGTTTGCTGTCGATAACGACAGAAAGAACCCTGCTTCTATTTTCTCTTCTATATCTTTATTCAACGTGTTGTTGACCCAAGTGTTTATGTTGCCCATGGCTTTGGCTACCAGTGCTGATGCCTTTGCTGGTGTTGGTCGTGTATCCACGTTCTTGACTACTGGAGAAGTTGACCCCAAGGAACTTGAAACTGATATTAGTGCTGATGTCCTCCAAAGAATGGACAAAGAAGACGTTGTTATTGAAGTCAACAATGCCAGCTTCGAATGGGAAATTTTTGAGGACATAGAAGAAAAGGACCCAAAGAAGGAAAAGGAAGAAAAGAAAAAAGCAAAGAAGGCTGCTAAAGAAACAAAGAAGTTGGCGAAGCAGGCCAAGAATTCCCAAACAATTACTCCTTCAGAAGAAGAGTTGTCAAAGATTGATAGTCCCAAGTTCACTGAAAAGGAGCTTTCAACAGAATCAAAGTCTGTCGAAGAAAAAGTCTTTGCTGGCTTGAACAATATCAACTTGTCGATTAAGAAAAACGAATTCGTTGTTATCACTGGTATGATTGGATCAGGTAAGACATCTTTATTAAACGCCTTGTCTGGTTTCATGAAGAAGACTTCTGGTGAAGTCCTTGTCAGTAGTTCCTTATTGTTATGTGGATATCCATGGATTCAAAATACTACTGTTCGTGAAAACATTGTCTTCGGTTCTGAATGGGACGAAGAGAAATATAACAGAGTTATTTTTGCTTGTTCATTAGAAAGTGATATCGAAATTTTGCCTGGTGGTGATCTTACTGAAATTGGTGAAAGAGGTATCACCCTCTCGGGTGGCCAGAAGGCCAGAATCAATTTGGCTAGAGCTGTCTACGGTGGAAGAGAAATCATTCTTATGGATGATGTATTGTCTGCTGTTGATGCCAGAGTAGGTAAACATATCATGAACAACTGTATTCTTGATTTGTTGAAAGATAGCACTAGAATATTGGCCACACATCAGTTGTCACTTATTGACTCTGCTGACAGAGTGATTTTCTTAAATGGTGATGGTTCCATTAGTGTTGGTACTAACGAAGAACTCCAGAAGTCTAATCCAGGTTTCGCAGCTTTGATGGCCCATAATGCAAAGACTGAAGAAGATGATGAAGACGAAAAGATCGACGTTGATCTTGACAAGCAAAAGTTCGAAGAACACCACGAGGTTGAAAAAGAACTCATTCAGCGTCAAGTTACGAGAGCCTCTGCTGTAGATGAAGAAGCTATTCGTAAGGACTACAATAAGAACGTTGAAGAAGATGGACATTTAATAGAAGATGAAGACAGAGGTGTCAACGCAATTGCTTTAGATGTCTACTTGACATATGTCAAGCTTGGCTCTGGCAAGTACACTGCATGGGGTATTGTGCCTCCGATGTTGGTTTTCATGGCTCTTGCTACTTTCTGTCAAATCTTCACCAATACCTGGTTGTCCTTTTGGACTGAGAATAAGTTTTCTGGCAAGGACGACAACTTCTACATTGGTATCTATGTGATGTTCACAGTATTGTCTTTTGTCTTTTTGGCTTTAGAGTTCATGTCGTTGGTATACATGACCAATACTGCTGCTGTTAAGTTGAATATTGCAGCTGTGCAAAAAGTTTTGAAAGTCCCTATGGCTTTTATGGACACTACACCAATGGGTAGAATCTTGAATAGGTTTACAAAGGATACAGACGTGCTTGATAACGAAATTGGAGAACAAATCAACTTTGCTTTGTTCATGCTCAGCAACGTTGTTGGTATCATTATATTGTGTATTATCTATTTGCCATGGTTTGCTATTGCTGTTCCATTCCTTGGTTTCATGTTCATCGCAGTTTCCAACTACTATCAAGCGTCTGCCAGAGAAATTAAAAGACTTGAGGCTGTTCTGAGGTCTTTTGTTTACAACAACTTTAATGAAGTCTTGAATGGTATCAATACTATAAATGCGTACAAGGCTGAATCAAGATTTGTGGCAAAGAATGACCGTTTGATCAATGGAATGAACGAGTCATACTATCTCACTATTGGTAACCAGCGTTGGTTGGGTATTCAAATGAACATTATTGCTGTTTTGTTTTCGTTATTGATCGCTTTGCTCTGTGTTAATAGAGTGTTTAAGATCAGTCCTGCTTCGGTTGGTTTGTTGTTGTCTTACGTTTTCCTGATTGGTGGTACGTTGTCTATGCTCATCAGAACATTCACACAAGTTGAAAACGAAATGAACTCAGTAGAAAGAATATCCTACTACTCTTTCAGTCTTCCTCAGGAAGCTCCAAGTTATATCACAGAAAACTCTCCTCCTCCCGAATGGCCGGCCAAGGGTGAAATTCATTTCAAAGATACTTCTTTGGCCTATAGACCAGGCTTGCCATTGGTCTTGAAGAACTTGAACTTCAGCATTAAAGGATCGGAAAAGATCGGAATCTGTGGTAGAACTGGTGCTGGTAAGTCATCCATTATGACAGCCTTATACAGATTGTCAGAATTAGACGGGGGTAGCATTGTGATTGATGATATTGACATTTCAACTCTTGGATTGCATGATTTGAGGTCGAAGCTTTCCATCATCCCTCAAGACCCTGTGATGTTTAGAGGTACAATTAGGAAGAACTTGGATCCTTTCGATCAAAGTACAGATGATCAATTGTGGGGTGCTTTGGTGCGGACTGGATTGGTCGAAGCAGATAGGTTGGATGTGGTCAAGGCACAGGTCAAGGTTCAAAAAGAAGATAAATCAGACCATGGGGATAATAATAATGGTGCCGACAAGAAAGGTGCAGAAGAAGGCAGTATTCTTCACAAATTTCACCTTGACCAAATGGTTGAAGACGAAGGTGTTAACTTTTCGTTGGGTGAAAGGCAATTAATTGCATTTGCCAGAGCTTTGGTGAGAAACTCCAAGATCTTGATTTTGGATGAAGCCACATCATCTGTTGATTATGAAACTGATGCCAAGATTCAAAACTCGATCGTCAACGAATTTGCTGATTGTACAATCTTGTGTATCGCTCACAGATTGAAGACGATTATTAATTACGACAAAATCTTGGTTTTAGATAAGGGTGAGATTAAAGAGTTCAATACTCCTTGGAACTTGTTCAAGACAAAGGATAGTATTTTCCAACAAATGTGTATCAAGTCTAATATTGTTGAGGAAGATTTTCACAGGGTTTCTAAGTTTTAGTGACTTTATCGCATTGATATAAAACGGGTTTTTTATACTTGTAAATAGGTTAGTAGATTAATTTTATAGTATTTTTTCGTAAAATAATTCGGAATATGGTGTCTCCTGAGTCTGTCAACAAAATGACACTGTTAGTGCTTCCCATCCAAGAGTTGTGATTTGGCATCTACTTCAAGTAGACTTTGAATAATTGGCATAAATATGTACATGATCAGTTACCTTTTTCAAAAATATAGTATCGGCAGTATTATTATGAGGAAATTTCGTTGCAAGTGCCTGTAACTAAACAGATTCATACCAATCTTTTTCTTTCGCAGCAACTTATGGCATAGGAATATTTTTCGCAGCCATTTACAAAATAATAGAAAAATGCATGCATTTAGAACCAAGAATACAAAATAAGTATCTAACTTTAAGAATTGTAACAATTAGTAACTTTTGAAGAAATAAGAAAAGATTCACCTACTTTTTGATGTAAGTTTCTGGTGGTCCCAAGAACGAAGGAACAACACCACCAAAGTCGACAACAACTTTTTCAAAAACAACTGCTGGTTCCAATGCCCATAATTTCAAGGTATGTTCACCAGCATCAAAAGTATGGGTAGTGTTATGAATCCATACACCGTCACTTGCAGCGTCTTCCCAATGGGCAGGCATGGCAGTAGGGTCAGTTGGATCAACAACAATTTGAACTACTTGAGGTTCTTGATCGTCGATGGCAATGGCATACTTCAAAGGACGAGATGGATCAATGTTCAAGGATGAACCAGTGTAAACAGTAATGTTAGATCCATATTGTGGTGCACTAAAACTGTACAAGTTGTATTCCAAGTACGAATAGTCTTCGGTTGCTTCTTGGGAGTCAGCAGTGACGGGGAACAAAGTGACACCAGACAAGGTTCTTCCATATCTGTCAATTGTAACATAGTATGTGTCATTTGTAGATTGGTTGTTAGAGAAATGTTCTGCTTCGATGGAGATGTGTTGGTTAGTCTCCACAAAACCCTTGAAATCATCTGGTGCTTGAGTCTTGTTGATTGGCAAATTGACAGTTGGCATACCAAAGAATTCGTAAGTGGTATTGGAAGTGATATTCATGAACACGATATTGTATCCTTCTGGGGCCTGGTCCCAGTCTACCGTGACTTCAACATCAACCGAGTTCCAGATACTGTTGTTTGTTGCAGAAACAGATCCTGACGAGGGATTAACCTTAACGTAATCAGCATAAGGAGAAACCTCAAAGTAGAAATCTTCAATACCTTTGTTGAAAATAGTAATGTGTCTACTGTCAGTGTAAGGATCTAAAGTTGGCAATACCAAAGTATTGTTACTGTATGCAACAGCATTATAAGCATCATCACCTGGAACAGATCCTCTGGATTGTTCTACAGTGACACCCAAAGAACCAGCTAATGAGTTTTCTTCAAGTTGAACATATGCAAGTGGAGGAGCAACATTTCTCATTGGCTGTTGCCAGTAGAAGTAGCCCAAGTGAGTTTGATCCATCATATGCTTCCATTTTCCACCAAGCAAGGAGTCATATTCACCTTTCCAGGTGTTGTCATATTGGAATCTGTCAAGTACATGAGTGGATAATGCATTAGCTTGATTTCTTCTTTGTTCAGCATACAAGTTGTTCTTACCAGCAGAAATCAAAATGTCGTAAACGGTGTAACCAGCAACAGCAGGATGGAGAACCAATTGGAAAAATGATGGCTGAACATTCTTTGGCAATTTTTTGTAAACAGCCCATGCTCTGTCAGCCAAGTCTGCCCATTCACTAAGCACGGTTTCGGCTTCGTTGTAGTTGTATAAATGAAATGTGGTGGTGTTTAATGCTTCGTACTTCTTTCTGTTTGCATAGAAACCGTAAAGATCAATAATGTCAGCAACTTCCTTGACATCGTCTTCCTTAAGGTATGCTCCGAATTCTCTTTGAGCCCATGCGGTAGCCCAAGTCATGACCTTGTTAATTGGTCCCCATGTATCAAAGTCATAACCTAAAGAAATGAAGTATTCAATTGGAATTTCTAAAGGCTTCATGTCACCAACGTTAACAACCCAGATCTGGTCAGCTTGTTTTTGTTTTGCCAAATGCATCTGTTCCCAAGTCTTTTCCAAAGAAACAGTGTTAATCCACTTGAAATCAACTGGACTACCAACGTAGTCAAAATGATAGTAAACACCAGCACCACCAGCTCTGTCTGTTTCGTTAGCAAGGGGCAATCTTCTGTTGTTTCCCCAGTTATCATCCACCCATAACAAAGTAATGTCTTCAGGAACTTGCATACCTTCTTGGAAGTAGGCTTGAACTTCCTTATACAAACACCAAACTTGTGGGATATCAGTGATATCGGTATTGTTAAAGTACTCAGTTAAAAGTTCTCTTTGAGTCTTGATGACGTCTTCAAGTAAACTGATTTCAACACCACCAGTGATAGGAGTGTCTCCGAATCCTCTCATACCAGTTGTCCACATGTTTTCATATGGCTTGCTTCTGGCGATACCTTCTTTCCAGAATTCAACGATGTTATCTTTGTTAGTACTGTAATCCCAAGAACCATTACCGAAAGTAGTCCACTCATTAGTGGCTCTCATAAGTGGCTCAGTGTGGGATGTGGACATGACAATACCATAGTAGTCAGCCCAGTACTGGTTTTCGGGATCATCCTCTCCAAACATACTGGCCCACATAGCGGGCCACAAGAAGTTGGCTCTCATTCTGAGCAACAATTCGAATAACTTCACGTAGAATTGGTGGACGAAGTAAGAGTTGTATTTTCCTTCTGGGAAGAATTCGGCAACCCAAGCTGCCAAAGCTGGTTGTTCATCGTTAAGGAAAATACCTCTGTATTTAACACTGGGCTCTCCTTGGACCTTTACGATTGACTTGGAAACATAGATTTCACTATGAGTAGCTGGCACGACGTCGGCGAACCAGTACCATGGAGAGACACCGATTTGTTCAGAAATATCATAGGCACCAAAAATTGAACCTCTCTTGTCACTTCCAGCAATTACCAAAGCACTACTGATACATGGTGCTGGATTCTCAATAACCTTCATGACATAAGATTCCCACTTGCCTTCAATTTCACTGACATCTAACTTCTTTGCAGAAACTAATGTATCGATAATTGAAGAGTTGCCAACAGTACCAATAATAATTGCAGATTCAACCTTACCATGTACTTTAGTACAAATTCCACTACCAGTAAAATTGACAACTGGCAAGGCTTCACCAGTGACTTTCTTGAAATCATCACTTAAGTCCAAACCAGCTCTGACAACACCTGGCCAGTCTTCAGTATCCAAGAATAACGTAGCCGACTTTTTGTGTGCAGCCAATTGCAAATCGTCTTTCAGATTTTTGAACACAATATTTTGCAACCCACCCAATGCGCTAACGGTGCTGCAAAGAGCAACCAACGCTGGGAAGTATGAAAACAACATGATTGCTGGGTGAAAAGCTAATAATTCATTTGAAAGAAAACGTTTCGGTGGACATGGCCTGTTAAATTTATACTCTTGCTCACATTCTTTGTTCCACAGTTGGAACCATTAAGTGGTGGGGCTACCTCGAAATCCTATTTAGGGAGTCCTAATTATTTTCAACAATATAATATCTCCACATTTTGAAATATTGTTAGGTTTACATGGGGTAGATGCATATGCCAAGGAGTACCTTAACGCATACGGTCCTATGAAATGCAACTAAGAATAGGCACAAAGCTCCATTTCATATGGAAGAGCTCTTGGACCTTCTTCTTGCTTGACAGAAATGTCTGTATATTGACGGAAAAGTCTGTATGAAAGGGGAACAAGACATAAAAAATACGTTAAACTCGCAAAAAATATTAAATATCGGGAATCGGGAGGCTGTTCCTTTATGCTTAAATCAGGTACTAAACAAGAAGCCCCACATTAGCCCATACCTTATGCATCGGAACGCCGGCGTATTTGTAATTCTATGGGGTAAGAGTATAAGTATTGCTTGACCGCCCGAAGTAAGGTAGAAGCGAGTTATATTGGAAGCTTGCCACAAAAAACCAGACACTTCCTTCCTACCAAACTGTATTTGTTTGGACGGGACCAATACTCAATTTGGTGACAATTGAACCTACATGAACTGGGCCAGATCTACATATTTGTCATCTCTCTCTTGGGAATGTTTCAGGGAGTAGTTTCATCTGGAATTCGAAGGATCTTTTTTACTTACGGCAGAATCTTAGACTTTCCCGATAGGTTATTCTGATTTCTTTAATAAAATATTTTAAATTACTGTTGGCACTAGTAAGCTCGTTCCTTTCTTCTCAATAATGTATTCAATAATGGAAATCCTACAGGATGTGTTCAATATTCATCTGACTTCTCTGTCTCGCATCACCTTGTGATCAGCATGTACACCGTTGCACACTCAATTTGTAACAATAGAAATATCTGTTGGGTGAGGTACAACTCCTTTCCATTTAATTGTTGGATAGTAGACAACTCAATCGCGAAGTTAGTCATCAATTTTCGAATAGGACACCGATTCCCGGTTTTGATCTATACTTTTAAGTTTTATTGCCGAATTCTAACAATGAAGGGATCAATATACTTTTTTTTAGATAAATTACAGAATTGCGTAAATAAACAATTTAAAAAATGCTAAAGACAAATCTCAACGTTCCCATTGCTAACTTCCATAATTTATTCTATTACAACCGATTGAATTTTATTAGGTGGAGATCATAAGCTGGAACAAGAAGTCCCTCCACTTGTCCTGATAGTTGTTAACATTTTCTATTTTCCCTTAACTATTGCGGTAAGGATGCAAAAAAATGAGAGATACGGACGGAATAAGTGTCCTTAGACCATAATTAAGAGGGCGTGTGGTCTAGTGGTATGATTCTCGCTTTGGGCGACGATTTAGCAAAACTAAATTGATTACTACAAGCATGCGAGAGGCCCTGGGTTCAATTCCCAGCTCGCCCCTTTAATTTTTTTATTTCACAAGAGAACATTCCTTCGATAACTAGTAATCAGAAACCAATGAACTCACATATTGGAGTACAGAGCTTAGCTACAAACAGTTTTGGAGATAAGTTGAGAACGTCTTGTAAGTAACATTTTTTCTAACTCTTTTTTCCAACTCTTTGTAATTTTGCAACTGAGGGTTACCCGGCCGAACAAATCAAGTTCAAATAGTTTACGTGGAGGTTTAATCCAACTATCTTCGTTTTATCTCTATACGATTACAAAATCACTTCTAAAAATGATCCGTGTAATATCGCTATTTCTTGTATTTGTGTCGTTAGCTTCGGCCAATATATTTGACTTTTTGAATAACAACTTTGCCGGTAGGGGCCAGCAACAAGGAGGACAAGTTCAGACTCCAGAACAATATGAAAACGCAATTTTGAACACCAACTGCGGAAAATACGTCTGTCCCGATACGGGGATGTGTGTAGAAGCTCCCAAGTTTTGCCCCTGTCCATATCCATCGTCACAATTAAGATGCTTTTTGCCAGACGGTCGCTACTTGTGTATTTCCAAACCAGCCGGAGATATTTCAGCCAAGTACGATGATCCTAAATCTAACTGGAAAGTGGATGCCAAAGATGATAACATCAGAGACTGTGGGTGGGTTAGCAGAGCTTGGAGAGGACTTGTATAAAAATGATAGAACAAAAGTAATAGAAAGAACCAGAATCACAACTCAAGATGTAGATTATAGTTCATGTTGGTGGTTAAAAGTTAACATTGGCTTCGAAACGCAGAAGCCCTAACATAGGTCTAAGGATTGCAGCAGAATGTGATATAAAGAAGTGGCTGTCTCGAATCACGACGATAAGGTCCGATCATAACGCCAACTATAAATGCATAAGTAGAGTGCAAGTCTACTACAATCACGTGAAAACATCGAATTGAAAGCTATAGGATATAAGTCGACTACATCCCCTAATCTGACATTACATAGACAACTCACATCTCCGTTATTGTCACCTTCGTCGGCTGATGGTATTCCGTGAGAGAAAGAGCAATTACCAATAGAAATCCAGCTGAAGACTTCGTTTTGAATGTAGTCGGACCTCGGAATGAGTGTATACAAAAAATCCAGACATGAAAGATCCGAACTTGTATTAGACCCAATAAAGTTATACGGTCAAGAAGAAATAGAATCCCAGCAATTTCACCTTAATTGGACAGAGTTTTATGTTATTTCTAGATTAAGCAGTATTTGTTTGGATCTCGATACTGTATATTGAATCCTTAAGTCTTTTAGGCTTAATATTTAAGCTGGCTACGTCGAAGTTGTTTCTACTGATATCCCTTGCATTAATAGCTTGCTATGAAAGCTCAGATTTGACTCACTTCCAAGGAGGCTTCTAGGTTCCTTAGGAAATTCTTTTAGCTAAATATATAGACGAATTCTCGAGGCGAGAATGTGAAAAATTAAAATTTTCACGAGATTCCAACTGCCCAAAATGAGATCAACTTGGTCGAGAAATGTACATCTAGACCCATACCAAGTAGGACCAACCATCGCAGTTACATCATATGGCTAAGCCTTCAACTTCGTTAAACATTCTTGAAGTTGATGGAATATAATGTAGGATCAATGTCGTACCACAGCGACATTATACGACATTTGGATTGAATTTCCAACAGTATTGGCCAGTAAAATCCATATGCCTATGTATGGAAGACCGGTCTGCACATACAGGTTTCTGATGGAAAATAAGATACAGGATTCCAGGTAATTCAGATATCCGGATTTCCTCCTCGAGGAATGTTCCCGAATATCCATGGTTTCCGAGGTGAGTCACCCCGGATTGGATAAGTCTACTATAAAGAGAAATGGTTCCAGATTTTTGTTCCCACTTCAGTTTGTTGGCTAAGAGAAATTACTCAACACTCATGAGAAATGAGGGGTTACCAAAGTATTTAAGTACCAGCAGATTGTTGCTGAGTTGAACAGGAATTTAGATACTTCTTTAGTGATTAATACAAGTCCATATCCATTAATCCAAAACCCTAGTCCAAAAAGGAAAACCGGTCGCAATATACAGGTTTCCCGTCAGTCTCTTCACCTCGTTTAGCCTGTATTTAAGAGTGCCTCTATAAAACTTGAATCATTTACGCGTCCCTTACTCTACTTGCTATCTGTCTTCTTCTTTCTCCTTGAAGTACCTAAGGGTTTCAACTTCTTCTACTTACAATTTCACGAATGCCTTACTACGCTGTTGCTAGAGGCAACAAAACAGGAGTCTATACCAGTTGGGACTCTGCCAAATCCAACGTCTTAAACGTTTCAAACTCATGCTACAAGAAGTTTAACACGGCTGCTGAAGCCCAAGCCTTTGTAAGCGACAACGGCTCTGGTTCCGGAAGTTCGTATAGCTCTTCTAGGAGCACAGGCGGTTCTTCATACTCTTCGGGAGGCTCGCAAAGTTCATCTTATGGAGGATCTACTTCATCTTACGGAGGCTCTTCTTCATCTTATGGAGGGTATTCTGGTGGATACTCCGGTGGCTACTCTGGCGGATACTCCAGTGGGACCAGTAAGCAAAATGGTTCTTCTAGCCACTCTAATGCTTCATCTAGTAGCAAGCCTGCTACTGGTAAGATCTACGTGGATGGTGCAGCTAGAGGTAACGGCCAGGATAGGCATGTTGCTGGAGGCTATGGAGTTTACTACGGTCCAGGACACTCCAAAAACGCCGCTGTAGCCATGGATACTGTAGACAATCAGAAAACTACAAATCAAAGAGCTGAGTTGCACGCTTTGAAGCATGCTCTTAATGACATTGCCAACGATGACCTGTCGAATACTAAGTACAGTATTCACTCAGACTCCAAATATGCTATCAACAGTGTATCTGAATGGTCCAAGGGCTGGAACGAAAACAACTGGACTAACTCTAAGGGCCAACCTGTAGCAAATAGAGATATCATCGAGAGTTGTCTTCCAATTCTCGACAAGGTTAATGACAAGTATTCTGAAAAAGGCTGGGGTAAAGTCGAGTTCCACCATGTCAAGGGTCATGCGGGAGACCCTGGTAACGAAGCAGCCGACAGATTAGCAAACGAAGGTGCAAATCAGATGGAGTCTAGATACCGATAATGGAGTCTAGAAACCGATAGGCTGATAGATTACTAATAGCATTTCTACTTTTTTTTGCAGTATGTTTACGAGACTTCTATGGTATTCATCTCCGGAAGGAGAATAAGGATGTAAGGCACTCTTGTAGAAAAATTGAAAGTTTTAGAGTAATGTCTGAGCATTGCAAATGTGCATATACTAGATTTTGCAAAGGCTCTAATTCGTTGGTGGGGTACCTAGAAGGAGAGTACATAAGCATGGAGCCATTCAGAACTGTTCAATGCGATAAGGCTGCACCCTTTGTTCAGCAAGGCACTATATAGCGCAACAATCGACGTAGAAGTACGAATTCCAGCATATACAAATATCACCGGCTGGTCGCTTCGCAGTTAGTGACTCTACAAAGGGAATTGCCAGATGCGTTGGCTGACTCTGCGATCAGAATATTTGATCCCTCCACATACTTAAGGTATTTAATTATTTATCGAATCAATGCTTGCATGTTTTGTATGGCGAAGTCATCTAGCATGAAATAACTGAGAAAGAGATCCCTCTTGCCAGACATGTAGAAATGGATATTCACACTTCTCTGCTCTTGGGTGTTAATTGGTGCTCACAATTAGAGGTTTTCACGTGACCGTCCTGTTTACGGCAATCATCCGTCTGAGTCATAGCTGGGGCATATCGATAGAGTTAGGCACATAATCAGAACTGAGCGATAACTCATTGGTGGATGAGCTCCGCATTCTGAGTCTATCAATTTTAAATGGTGCAAATTTAAGGTTTGAAAAATCAGTGGTGAAAAATCTGAAAAATTTCACTGCATCACACTGATAATATTTAATTCTTCTGCTTTTCTTCATCAGCATCTTCAACTTGTAAAGATAAATCTAACTCGTGTAGCACAATGTTGAGAGCTAGAACTGCTGTGAATAGCGGAGCTGCCCGGGCAGTCAGAACGTTGGCTACCTCGGCTTCTTCTCCTGTTTTCAACTTCCCTGTACCTGAAGAGTATGTCTCGAGAACTCCTCCATACTCCAAGTTGGTGAGCAACTTGAACAAGGTGAACCAGATTTTCAACCACCAGCCGTTGACCTTGGCCGAGAAGATTCTCTACTCTCACTTGGTGGATCCAGAAGAGAGCTTGGCTGCTGCCAACGGGCTGACTGCTAATATCAGAGGGGAACAATACTTGAAGTTGAACCCAGACAGAGTCGCTATGCAAGATGCTTCTGCACAGATGGCCCTCCTCCAGTTTATGACTTGTGGAATGGCTTCAACGGCCGTGCCAGCCTCTATCCACTGTGACCACTTGATTGTTGGCAAAGACGGTGCCGAAGAAGACTTGGTCAAATCCATTGCTACCAACAAGGAAGTGTTTGATTTCCTCCAGAGCTGTGGTGAAAAGTATGGTATCCAGTTCTGGGGCCCTGGCTCAGGTATCATCCATCAGATCGTGTTGGAGAATTTCTCTGTTCCCGGTTTAATGATGTTGGGTACCGACTCCCACACTCCCAACGCCGGAGGCTTGGGTGCTATTGCTATAGGTGTTGGTGGTGCTGACGCTGTGGATGCCTTGACAGGTACTCCATGGGAGTTGAAGGCTCCTAAGATCTTGGGTGTCAAGCTCACTGGCCAGTTATCCGGCTGGTCGTCGCCAAAGGATGTTATCACTAAGTTGGCTGGTATCCTTACCGTCAGAGGGGGTACCGGGTACATTGTAGAGTACTTCGGTGAAGGTGTCCAGACCTTGTCATGTACCGGTATGGCCACAATCTGTAATATGGGAGCGGAAATTGGAGCCACGACGTCAACTTTCCCTTACCAGGATGCCCATAGAAGGTACTTGGTAGAAACCAACAGAGCTCCGATTGCCGAAGCTGCAGATGCCGTAAATAAACAAGTAGGCTTCCTTCAAGCTGACAAGGGTGCTGAATACGACAAGGTGGTTGAAATCAACCTCTCAGACTTGGAGCCTCACGTCAACGGGCCATTCACGCCAGATTTGTCTACTCCCATTTCGCAGTTTGGTGCTGTAGCCCAGAAGGAAGGCTGGCCACTGACTGTGTCTGCTGGCTTGATCGGTTCCTGTACCAACTCTTCGTACCAGGACATGTCTCGTGCTGTTTCGATTATCAAACAGGCTGAAGCAGTAGGATTAAAACCCAAAATCCCCTTCTTTGTCACTCCAGGTTCTGAGCAGATCAGAGCTACCATTGAGAGAGACGGCTTGATTGACACCTTTGAGAAGAACGGTGCCATAGTCTTGGCCAACGCCTGTGGACCATGTATTGGCCAATGGGACAGAACCGATGTACCCAAGACCTCCACTGAGACCAACGCCATCTTCACGTCATTCAACAGAAACTTCCGTGCCAGAAACGATGGTAACAGAAACACCATGAACTTCTTGACATCGCCAGATATGGTTACCGCAATGATCTACTCTGGTGACGTCAACTACAACCCCATCACTGATTCTATCAAGTTGGAAAATGGGGAAGAGTTCAAGTTCCAGCCTCCTCAAGGTGAAGAATTACCTCTGCATGGATTCATCAAGGGCCGTGAGCAGTTCTATCCCGAAGCTTCACCAAAACCCAAGCCTGAAGTCTCAGTCAACGTCTCTCCAGAGTCCGACAGATTACAGTTGTTGGAACCATTTTTGCCCTGGTCTGGTGAAGAGTTGTCTACTAATGTATTGTTGAAGGTAGAAGGCAAATGTACCACAGATCATATCTCTGCCGCCGGTGCATGGTTAAAGTACAAGGGACATTTGGAAAACATTTCCTACAACACGTTGATCGGTGCTGTAAATAAGGAAACCGGTGAAGTAAACAAGGCCTACGACTTGAACGGAGACCTGTACAGCATTCCCGAGCTTATGATTAAGTGGAAGGAAGAAGCCAGACCCTGGGTTGTTGTAGCAGAGCACAATTATGGTGAAGGTTCAGCCAGAGAACATGCAGCTTTGTCTCCTAAATTCCTTGGTGGCTCGATCATCTTGGTCAAGTCGTTTGCCAGAATCCACGAGACCAACTTGAAGAAGCAGGGTATGTTGCCTTTGACTTTTGCTGACGAAGCCGACTACGACAAGATTTCATCTGGAGACCTTTTGACCACTGTCGATTTGAAGGACATGATAGCCAAGAACGGCAACAATGGTGGTGTCTTGACAGTCAAGGTCACCAAGAAGGACGGTTCTACTTTTGACATCTTGTGTAAGCACACCATGTCCAAGGACCAAGTGGATTTCTTCAAAGCTGGTTCAGCCATCAACCACATTGGTAACTTGAAAAGAGCACAAGCCTGATAACACAAACCTTTTATAACATAGCATTCTTTATTTAGTTCAACAATACTGTTGGCTATGTCAGCAGTCAATTATTTATAAAAATAATACTCCAAACAATTATCCACTCGATATATAATCTACAATACAACATTAATTCGATGTAACAATAATATTAAATCGATATATCTACAATCATGTTATCTACATTAATATGAAATCGATAATGTTTATAATGGCAATAGTAAGATCGTTAATGAGTATTGCGAATTGGAACGACAATTCCGTCAAGAAATAAAAATGGCGATGGACAAAAATGTTAAATACGACTGCGGCTAGTGAAAGCTGACAAAGTCAAACAACAGTTAGATGATGATGATTCTAATGATGAAATGAATAGCTGAGAAAAGCAATAATAACTAAGCGATCTTTCTTTTTATCAGGCGTCAATCAAGTCGTGGGACTTGTCTGCGTCTTCTTCTTCATCATCCTCCTGTTCCCTTTCTCTTTCGTAGAACTCGTTCAAGATCTTAGGACTAATTCTGTTCAACAATTCCTTGGGGTAGATTCTCAACAACGACCAGGCCAAGTCTAACGACTCGAAAATGGATCTGTTTTCGTAGGCTCCCTGGGAGATGAAGTTCTTTTCAAACTTCTCCAAGAATTCTAACGACAACTTGTCTTCGTTAGACAAGGCTTCCTCACCAACGACTGCTTTCATTGCAGCGGCGTCTCTACCAATGGCGTATTTGGCATACAACTGGTTAGAAACATCACCGTGGTCCTTTCTAGTCATACCTTCACCAATTGCAGACTTCATCAAACGAGACAAAGATGGTAACACGTTGATAGGAGGATAGATTCCTCTGTTGTGCAATTGTCTGTCGATAGAGATCTGACCTTCAGTGATATAACCAGTCAAATCAGGAATAGGATGGGTAATATCGTCGTTAGGCATAGTCAAGATAGGCACCTGGGTGATGGAACCGTTTCTGCCTTCAACTCTACCAGCTCTTTCGTAGATAGTAGACAAATCGGTGTACATGTAACCGGGATAACCTCTTCTACCAGGGACTTCTTCTCTAGCAGCAGAGACTTCTCTCAATGCATCAGCATATGAGGACATATCCGTCAAGATAGTCAAGACATGTCTCTCAGTTTGGTAGGCCAAATATTCAGCGGTAGTTAAAGCCAAACGAGGCGTAATGATTCTTTCAATGGTTGGATCGTTGGCCAAGTTCAAGAACAACGAAGTTCTTTCTAAGGACCCGTTTTCCTCGAAATCTTGCTTGAAGAAACGGGATGTTTCCAAGTTCACACCCATAGCAGCAAAGACAATGGAGAAATTCTCTTCATGACCGTCGTGAACGTCTTTGGTAGGTCTAACCAAACCGGCTTGTCTACAGATTTGAGCGGCGATTTCGTTGTGAGGCAAACCAGAAGCAGAGAAAATAGGAATCTTCTGGCCTCTGGCGATGGAATTCATGGTATCGATGGCAGAGATACCGGTAGAGATCATTTCTTCTGGGTAGATACGGGCAAAAGGATTGATTGGAGAACCGTTAATGTCCAAGTAGTCTTCGGCAAAGATCTTGGGGCCCTTATCGATCGGTCTACCGGAACCATCAAAGATTCTTCCAAGCATATCCTCAGAAACAGCAATCTTCAAGTTCTCGCCGGTGAACTCAACACGGGTCTTTTTGACATCGATACCGGAAGTACCTTCGAAAACTTGGACAATAGCCTTAGATCCTCTGACTTCCAAAACTTGCCCCTGTCTGATGGAGCCGTCTGGCAAAGTCAAGTTGACAATCTCGTTGTAACGGGGAAACTTGACATTGTCCAAAATCACCAAGGGCCCATTGACACCTCCAACGGTGTTGTACTTGATTCTGGGCTTGATTTTGAACCCCTGGGTGACGGCTCTTTTGTTCAACTCGAACAATTCCTGGTCAGTGAGAGACATGGCTGCAAATGTAGTGGAAAATGTGGAAAGAAGTGAAAAGACTTCTGAGAAATTGTCTCTATTCAATCTTATCTATGTGAAGGGGGTCGTTGACTTTTCTAATTGGCCTGGAGTTTACGCGCAGAGGACAGAGAGTTACGCGCGGGATGAGCGTTTCGCTGGAATGGCTGGGCTGAGATGGACGGGAAGGTGGTGATGTTTTGGACCTAAATGGTGCAATTGAGTATTGAAAGCTGGATATTCTATCGACTACAGTGGTTAGAGTGGACGAAAGAAGTTTAGAGGGAAAAACTGTCCAATTGCATGAATTACAACGCTCTTCTGAAAAGTCGTGGTACTGTAATTGGCACTATCTGGTAGATAATTAATTTATCTGTAGCCATGCGCGCTCATTGGAGCTTAACTGGGAGACTGAGTAGAGAGGCTAAGTATGAGTCTCGGTGTATATTCTCTAGATTTATAGTATCTCACTTGAAAGAGACATACGGCTTAGGGCCTTGCCATATAGAACAAGTTTGAAATTATGGAAGGTTCATATAAACGGGAAGCCATTAAATATTGTATTTTTGTAATTCCATGCCTTCTCTTTACCAGATTCTCATATAACTTGCCCCAACAATAAATGTATTTGTACCACGTAGTCGTCACCACTCTCTTAAATGCTATATTAGATACCCATACTCTCTAGTATTATACTCTATTTACAAGAAACCCATTACTAAAACATTTTGCTCACCACATCCCAGTCATCTAGCTGCATCTTGGCCTGGTTCGCTATAAGATCGCTCAAGTTCATGTCCATCAAGATCGACGGAGGGTTGATGCCCAGTTTCTTCAGTCGTGGCCCTGTCTTGATGAGCTGCTTGTACACCTTGTCCAGAAGCTTCTTGAGCTCTACAACGTCTAGGTTCTCTTCTTCACTGTCTGTTGGCGAAGTCTCAGCTATGACATTCCTTTCGTCTGTCTCAAGCTGTGAAAGCTTAGACTCAAACAATTTGTCTAGTCCATATACTTTCTCTAGGATGGCTTCAAAGCTACAAACAGAATCGTCTTCTTCTGTTTGTCTTTCAAGAGTCATCAGATAGAAGAAAAACTGGAAATTGGCCACGATTTTGGCGACTACAAGTACAAACTTCAAGAACTCCGGGATTGTTACCTTTTTGAACGGTTTGTTGAGGATTCTATGCGGTATTATGATAAACCTTTTGCTAGATGAAGACTTTCCAGAAGTCTTAGAAGGAGATATAGATCGTTCTTTGAACACAGGAATATCTGATGTTGGCTCAGGAGTCCTTTTCAACAGCGCCCTTCGCTGCGAATTGATCGTCTTAGAAGACAACGGCAATTTAATTTCGGCTCCTAACTTGATTATTCGTTCTATGTTTCCATTTTCATCAGCAGTCGGCTCTACACTTACTCTTCGTTCTATTGGATCTGGCGGATCATCGAAATCCTTTTCATCAATACCAATCATCTGGTTCTCCTTGTGTTTTATTGAATCGAAGAAATCGCTAGATGGAAGATATATTGCAAGTTCTGCCAAATACGGAAGTCTGGTATTGAACAACTCAGATAAGTTCTTCTGCAACACAATCAAATTTTCAAGAAATTGGTTAATAGACAAAACTCCAAGACTCAAAAACGTCTCCATCTTCAAAATTGGCTGGAAATGAAAGAGCAAGTCTCTATGGGAACTTCGCGAAAAAGTCACTTCCTTCAACACCTTGAAGTTCTTAAACTGGAGCTTGAGTGCCTGCCGCCTCACCTGACTGATTTTATTTGTACGATACTCGGCAATAGCAGACTCAGACTCCCTTTGAGCTTCGGCAAACATTACTTCCAAATGGCTCTTCTTTTCAGCAAGTATCTGTTGCACATGTGTTTTTTTTGCTACCGTTTTTTCGATTTCTTCAGCAACTCGTACTTTTTTTAGAGTCAAGAACTGGGTAGATCGCTTTAAAGCGTTGTTCTTCATTGCCAAATTCATCATGGCAAGCTTGTTCAACTGAAGTGACAAAGCTGCAATAGAATTCATAGTTGGAGGCGTACTACCCTCACTAGCCATCACCATATCGTCGTACAATTTTGCCGCAATTTGAAGTGAATCTTCTTGGACGTCATGCAAAACATCTGCCAACTCAAATATATCATTTATCTGGTCTCTGGCTGCCTCGCTGGTGGTTTCTGTTTGCAGAACTCGCTTCTGCCAGTATTGGATTTCTCCATCTATCTCTTTATCTAAGTAGGAAGTCGGTTGTGAGGGCTGCGATTTCGGAATGGTCTCGTATCGAGTCTTATAGAAGTACGATGACATGCTGCATGTCGTCAGAAAGAAGTGACTGGAAATCCGAAACAAAATGAAGACTTCAAGACCCACAAGTATATTTATATTTCTAAGGTAAAATGCATAGAAACGCAACTAAAACGATAAGGTATGATAATGGTATATACACGACCAGAGATAGTGGGAAGAACCCTGAATAAGCCAATGGAAATGGGCAATGGAGACAGACAAAAGATATAACAGCATAAGGAAATAGCCTTTAACTTGCAATTATATTATTGACCATTTCGTTTGCATAATTACTAAAACAGAAAGCAGGCAAAAAAGTACAAAACCACTGGCAAGTCTCTTGTAAGATTACGGAAATACTGGATCTCCATTGTTGTAGGTGTAGATTACAGTGTATGGCCAGACAAATTGGTATTTGAACAAGATACAAGATCCAATCCCAGCAGACTTGGGATTCTATCAGGAGATACCGCAAATCGGTATTCACGGATGCCTTCTTGTATACCACTACCATTTTCAAGAAACTCACGTGACATAAATAGTGGTTGCACTCCGGTTTCCTTCCTGCCCTGCAATACGATTGCTGAATGACCCAAGCGGGATTCCCATGCGTTTATTTTCTGGATGTGGAACAGTTTCCGGGATTCCATATCTAGACGTCGTTCGTGTTTCATCTATTCAGCCTCACATCTTGCTACCGGTTCACCGAAACCACACCTCAGCAGCGCGGTACGGCGTTCACATGCTCAAAACGGCAATTTGCGTCGCACTTTAGAGAGCATTTCGGCTACTCCTGCACACTTCCAAACCCCATAGTTGCAGAACGACTTCTGTAAATCTTACAGTTTTGGCAACGGAATTATACTGAATATTTTATAAATATGTTCTTCTTTTTCCAAAAGGTGAAGATCGAAATTCTCAGTGAATCTTTTTTTTTTCGCAACCTAAACACGAGATCATATATGATACCATTATATCTATAACATATTCATCAGATTGTACTAGATAAGGTCTAACAACAACCGGACTACTTCACGCAAACAAAGCTGTTTGACATTGCTTCACTGTATACCACAGCCGTATAGTGTAATGTCGCTCCTAGGAGTAAAAAGCTCTATCTCCCTCGACTTGAAGCAGCCACTCAATGACTGTGCTCCTGTAAGAATTGCCTTGTTGGGAGGCCCTCGATCTGGGAAGACTTCTACAATTTCAAAGTTAACTGCTGATACTTTCAACGATACCTACTATCCCACTCATAGTATCAACCCCGTTCTTTTCCATTACAAAGCTCTGTCGTTTCTTCCTAGACTCATTCTTGACGAAACGGAACCTGAAAATAGCCTTTCATATTTCTCCAAGCAGAGCAGGGTGCTTCTCAGTCCTGTTCTTTACCAGACCTATTTGAAATCGAACAAGAAGAAAACTGACATATCCCACAATTCAGAGATAGTCCATTCGAAGAACAGCTACTATTGGACTTATTCAGATAAGAAAGAAAGGACCAGAGATTCAGAACATAATTCCAGATCATCGTCTATGGACGAATCAGCTTCGTTGGACAAGGCGTACATTCCTCCCCAAACCACCCCTGTACTTGTAGAACTCATAGATACTCCCAGCTTCAACCCACAACAGGTTGTACCCTTTTTAGAAGCTTCCATCTACCATAAACTCGATAAAGATATCTTGAGGAACTTGGCAAACGAGCCACGGAAGCCAGTTTCCACCAACCCGTTGCTAGTGGCCAGTGGTGCAAGCGAATTGAACGGAAATATTGATGGCTACTTCTTCGTATATAGTGCCGTTCCGTCGTACAACCCTCCTTCTTATGAGGAAACCATAGATCCTATACGCATTGAAAGTTCGAGCTCAGCAGGTAGTGCAACATCTATAGATGCGGAGATTCCAGTATTAGATACTTTGCCAGGAGATGAGACGTTCAAACTCTTGTCGATTATGAAAGGGGCTTTGGATGAAGCTTGGAAAGAATACAATTCGTTCAAGAAGAGATGGAACCTCGGCAAGGAGCACGACATTTTCTCGTTTAAGAATGCGATGAAGAGCATATGGAAGGATAAAAACATCCACGACGTGGCTAACTTGCGGGAGCAACTTAGTAAGGAAGTTCACTTGTACGACAACTCTGTGGATCCAGCTGACCCCGATTGTCCTCCGCCAATTTGGATAATTTGCACCCATACCAAGAGTCAACTTGCGTCACCTAAATTGATTCTGAACGGGAAAAAGGTATCCAAGTTCTGGAAATGTGGGTTTGTAGCCATTGATAACGAGGACAACAATGTGGACGAGGTGTTGGCGTTGATGTTGAGGGAGATTGTCGAACGGAAGAAGTTACAAAAGGGAAAGAAAAAACACCAGTAATGGGTAATGAGCATGGGATAGATAGGGTAGAAAGATATTCTACAATTAAAAATAACTTTTATAACATACAATGGTAAATATATAAACAATCAACGATAAACTAGAATGATTTACTAGAATGATAATAGAACAGTAGACATATAAAACGATCAACGTTAAACAAATGAAACAGAACTTTTAGTTTCCTTTTAGTCTACCGGAGCAATAGCCACTCCCAATTCGGAATCTGCCTGGCCAAAGTATAAGAACCACTTGCCCTTGAACTGGACCATGCCTTCGCAGAATACAACCTTGTTAACCTGGCCATTCTTTTCGTTATCTTTTTCAGGCTTGAGGATGGGCTCAGACAACCTTTTTACAGGTCCAGCCTTAATGTTGTCGTAGTCGACAAGCATCTGACTGATGGTATAAGTATTAGCAGGCAAGTCGTCTGTTCCTGTCGTATCAGCATTGTAGACGAAGATCCACTGATTTGTACCATTTCCCATCTTGACCGGTGCGGGACCCAGCTCAATCAATTTGCTTTCGAAATCGTACTGGACTCCAGCAAAGGTATCTTGTCTGAAGTCTTGAGTAGGTAGTTTCCAATGAACCAAATCATCAGACTCAGCCAAATACAAGGCGCTGTCCCCCCAGATCATGTAGTACTTACCATCTGGAGCCCGTTCGGTGAAGATGGCACCCGACTTCAGCCATTGACGACGAATACTTGGGTTTCCATTTCCGTCGTATGAGACATCATGCCAAGTTGGTGGAATGAACGAGGGAAGTTTGTTCCAGTTGAACAAGTCTTCCGAGGTAGCTACACAGAGACGAGCAAAATGTTTATCGTAGGCGGTATACGTGACAATAAAGAGCTTGGACACGGGGTCTCTAACGATTCTTGGGTCTTCAACTCCTCCACCCTGTTCCCAGGGCTCTGTGGCTGTGATGATAGGTTTATGGTATCTGACAAAGTTGACCCCGTCTGTTGACCAGGCTAGACCCACCAGTGACAACTTGGCTGCGTTCTGGGCCCTATAAAGCAAGTACACTTTGTCGTCTACAACGATGGCAGTTGCATTATATATATATGCGCTTTCAAACTCGTTGTCAGGGTTTGGCGTGAGAATGGGGTTGTTCTCGTACTTCTGAAACGGCCCGATGGGGAACTTAGTGGGGGCCTTGTAGTTCCTGTCGCCGAGAGTTGAGGCTCTAGAGACTACTGGGAGCATCATATTTCGTAGCAGCAGAGTTAGAGAGGTAATTGACGTTTGTTGTGAATCCAAACTACCAAGTAATTATACAATATGAATATTGAATTTTAGAGAATATTTTAATTATAAAGTTTCAGAATATTCCGGCCGCACTGAAATATGGGGAAGGAGTGCGATGACGTCAAACGGCCGTGCATATCTCCTATATCTGGAGAATATCCAAGCGCAGCTTAGAGGCGATTGAGTGATAATTCTGCCATTGTAGAAGCAATTGGTAAATATGGCAGAGACAGCAGACAGATACAAGATGCTTGAAATGCTATATAGTGTAAGTAAAGTCAAAAATGAAATTTAGAAGCTAGAATATTTACAATAATAGTCACAAGGGGTTACAATTGCAAGCTATCTCCGAACAGAGGTTTTCCTAAAGCACTGAACGGCGATTATAACTTCTGTTACGGTGTGTTTCATAAAATTATATCTCCCTCTTTTAAAACTGAGCCTTTAGGAGGAGCTTTGCTGGAGCCAAAGGTGAATTGGTCTTTGACTCCGCCTTTCTTATCAGGATTTGTTCTCATTCGAAAAACTGCTTTCAGAAGATCGAGCCTTCATCAGAATGGACGAACCAGTTTCAACAGGCATGTCTCATTAGCTGAACACATTAGCCAATCTTCATATATCCAGATGGAAGCCGACTTTGAAAATGGCGGACCTACTACTTTTGATCAGATTCTTCTGAAGCAACTTATGCTTCTGTACACTTTACGAAAGTCGCAACCACAGTGCGCGGACTTTTCCACTGTTCTCATATTTAGGAGCAATTTCAAGGACTTTTTCTTCGCTGGAAGTATGGAAAGAAGTTCAAATTTGTCTGATGAGATGGGAATTATCAACTAGTTGACGAGGATTATCAGCCAGTGGTAGATGACTAACCCCCAGGAGTCTATTTTCGTGATGCCCATATTTTTTGCAACTGGAGTTTATTTTCAGCGACAGACGCAATATTTCCAGAGCGGGAGATTTTAATTGAGTTTTTCAGGCGCGACATCCAGATCAGAGGGGGCTGTACAAAATATAGCATATTGCTCAAGTATATTTTCCCACAGGCTAATTGCTTTAAGGGAGGTTCTATTTTATGAAATTCACTGAATTAGAGAGTCATCTCCTAGAGGATCTCCATTGCTTCCGCCAACGACATTCCTATTCTAAGCTTCGGCAGATAATGGGGCTCAGGCCAATGTGGCTCAACTCAATGGGCAACTGGGCTATGTGGATACGAAGGCGTGCCAAATAATAGCACGACACAATCTTTTTTGAAATCCGGTCATATTTTGAACTTCAGATTCACCCAATATCAAAAGCTCTCTACTACACTAAGTTGGACAGAGAATTGGCTATATACTATATTGCCACAATATACCAGAACAGGCCGTCGCCACAAGATGTCGTACCGACATTCTCGTAACCCAACACATTTATAGTCTGAATACATGCCAGAGCTCAACGTCTTCTCTCACGTGACTCCGCCCTAGAAAAACCCAAAGATCCGAATCTCTGAACCTGATAGCAAATACGATAAACAAATTTGAGACTGTCTTTTCTTCGCTTTCAGTATCAATTCGCCAACTGTACTGCTGCAATTGTCATTTCCACACTCTGGTATAGTGCTGCGATCACCCACTGAACGAACAGATATACTTCTGCCACTTCATTGTATTAATTAGAAGTTAAGAAATACTACTATTACTAGAACTACGATTCAATACTATTCTTACAAAAGCATCTGCTGCTGAACCTCTTGTATCGTCCGAAGATTCTTTCCATTATATCACAATTTCGACTTCATCATGGGTCAACTTCTCTCTCATCCCATAGAGGATAAGGAGTTAGACTACCAAAGTCACGATACCCTTTCGTACTGTATTGGCTCAATGCAAGGCTACAGGATGACGATGGAGGACGCTCACGACGTGCGAATCAACGAAGACGAGAGTTTGGCTGTTTTCGGGGTCTTTGACGGCCACGGAGGCAAAACTTGCTCAGACTATTTGGCAGACCACTTGGTCAAATATATCTTCAAACATCTCAATTGCCGTCCAGATAAATCGCCGCTTGTATTAGCCGACTATCTTCGTATCATCAAAGACTCGTTTTTCAAGATCGACCACGACTTGCTGCTGATGCCGAACTTGGTTAACTGTGGTCTGACAGGTATCGTGCTGACAATCGTAAGAGACAAGTATATTGTAGTAGCCAACACTGGTGATTCGCGTTGTATTCTTTCTATAGATGGCCACGCTAAGACATTGTCATATGACCACAAGCCTGTCATCATGAATGAGCGTATACGGGTAGAAAACAGTAACGGCTACATTCTCAATAATCGTATCAACGAGATTCTAGCCTTGTCGCGTGCTTTCGGTGATTTCAAGTTCAAATTATCGTTTATCGAGACTTCGCGTAACAAGTATATCAACCAGAACAAGCTGCATTTCAAAAACCATCTCGTGCACTTGCCGCCGGAACTCTTCCAGGTCACTGTAGAGCCTGATTTGTTGGTGTATGACTTGCAGAATGCTGAGGGTGTACCGGAATTCATCGTAGTAGCCTGCGATGGTATATGGGACTGCTATAAAAACAGTCAGTTGATCAAGGTGATTCGTGACAAGTTGGCCTTGGGCTGGAAATTGAATAAAATCATCGAATTTGTATTGCACGAATGTTTGCTAATGGCTAATAACTATACTGGGATAGGTTTCGACAACATGACCATCATCATTGTAGCATTGCATAGCAATAGCAATATGGATGAATGGTACGAGAACATGAAGCAGAAAATTCTTACCGAGAAAAATTTGGTATGAATATCTATCAACAGAAGTCCATATATGTATGGGAACATGCATCTATTGTGATTTACACAATGATGTTTATGGATATTTATTGGAAGGTATCATTCCAAGTTGAATCTTCATGGCATGACATTAGAACCAGATATAGTTAGGTTTTAACCCAAACCTAGACTCCGACTATTGCATTCAGTATATCCGACTTCAGTTCTCAACTCTTTTTACAGCTTTTTACAGTTTATCATACACTCTGCTCTGCTGGTGCCACATTAATATCTTCCTGTTGCCCACAGACACACAGAGCTGGTCTTTTTTGCATAATATAGTATATAGCATATAGGATAGGAAAGCATAATCTTTGCATTGAAGAAGTGTAGTTAGTAACTAGTGGCAGAATAGTTGTGAACTCTCTGTTTTCACTTTCAGTACCCCTACAACTTCAATGTATCACAATTCTCACTAGGTGAAATTGAATCATATTCTCTACTCAGCCATGTCTCGTTTCAAGTTTGGAGAACATAATGGGCCGATTTCAGTTCCTGAACCCGAGAAACCTAAGTCATTTGCTCCCTTCGCTTTAGATGGAAGACTGGAGTTCGTTATTGTCTTTCAAAAGGTAATTGCTACATTTTTCCACTGCTTCAACTTGACCTCTCAGTCAAACTTAATAGAAGTGCGTTACACACTCAAGAACTAAAATCTCATTCCAACAGAGTCTCAGAAATATCCAAAAAAGTGCCAAATTCAGCCATTGAATCCCCATTTTTCAAATAATTTTCTGATTATATTGAAGGATTTTTTCACTAAGACCTCCCAGTAGTTTTCCACGAATCTCTTCTTCAGAACTAACCAAGTATATCCCCATAAATTCCCGTATATTCCCATATATTGTACACAGGGATATTGACATAACATTCTTTTAAGTGCAAAATTCGCACCCATATTTTTGTTTACCTTCTACTGCATTAGGAAAAAGGTTGCAATGATTGCAAACAGGAGAAGACTCCAGGAATACGAAGCAGCCCAAACGGATTGTGAGATGAAAAGTCAGGCTGGCGTTTTCTTCCATAGACCACTTCCTTATTCGCCTCCACTTACAACTCAATCCTATTTTCACAGCTTCAGCATCTTCAACTTCTCAAGATGATGTTGCAGTCTCCCACCAGATCCAATGTGGCTGCGAGATACTTGGAATCTATTGGCGATTCTGCCTCTTCTACTCCGAACAGACTTCCGCTTCAACCAACTTTAAAATACAACCAAACAAGCAAGGAGTCAACCGATTTGGATGTTCTCGCTAAACAGTTGAACGTACCAACTTCTCCTACAAAGACAGCTTTCCTCAGAACCAAGTTTGAGTCTCCATCGGCAACAGTATCCTCCTTCAAGACTCCAAGGACAAAGACTTCCTCCAACAACAGCAGCAGGAATTCGACACCTCTTAAAAATAGCACAAACCTCAATTTGGAGGCCAAACCAAACTTATCAAAGAATGGCGATCACAGCAATTTGAAACATCCTACTAGCTTGTCTCCCTTGAAACAACAGTTGGAAACTCCGTCCAGACCTAAAACCAGACCTTTTTTGTCTTCTCCTAGCAATAGCACATCCAGAGACTCTCCAGGTTATGAGTACTTGTGTCGTATCCAGGCTATCAAGAACTGGCTTGAACTTGTGCTCCAGGAGGAAATTAGCCAGCTGCCAGTTGAGTTGATTTCCTACATTAGAAACGGTATCTTTCTTGCCAAGTTGGCTAATGTTATCTTACCAACAAAGAGAAGAGTATTCACTGAAGACTCGAAACTACAATTCAAACATACAGAAAATATCAACCGCTTCTTCCATCTACTTGATTTCATGAATGTGCCTGATTTGTTTACCTTCGAGTTGACCGACCTCTACGATGCAAAAAATGTACCCAAGGTATGGTTCTGTTTGCATGCTTTAAGTTACTTGATGAACATGTCCAACTCAGGATACCCCAAAATCGAAAACTTAGTAGATAAACTAGACTTTTCAGAAGACGATATCAGATCCGCTAATAGAGCTTTGGTAGGAGCTGGTCTACCCAACTTCGCTAGTGCAGACAATGGAAATGATTCAACTAGTAGCGACAACACATATATGAACAGAGTAGCTGCTGATTCTCCCATCAAAGTTACAACTTTTTCAGCTTCCAAAGGATCACAATCATCATTCACGAAGAAACAAGACTCGCATCCAAACCCATTTGAGGATACCACCAAAAGCTCTGCTTCACTCAACAGCTTTCACAAAGAACTCACTAAGAAATCTGTACCATCTACCACTAAGACACCATCAACTTTCAAAACACCCATTGCAAGCCAGTCTCGAATTTCAAACTTTTATACTCCAGAACTTGACAGCCATATTGAGAACATAGTCAAGCTTCAGTCCTTAGCCAGAGGTGCCAATTTCCGATACTCTATGTTTGTGGATAAGATCATGATCAAATCATATTCGGATGAATTCACCTACTTTTTTTCTATTGCCAGAGGTAAGTTATCCAGAGATAAGACTATTCACAGACATCGTGGGGAATTGATACCCTTCAAGGAAGAAATTGTCCAACTTCAGTCTATTGTCAGAAGAAAATTGTATTCCCAAGGAAAGCCTAAGATGGATGGTAACACAGAACGCATAGTTAAATTCCAAAGCAAGATTCGTGGTCTCTTGGAAAGAAGAAGAATCAGTACTCTCAAGCTTCAAATGATTGCCCAAAAGGACAATGTATCTGAACTACAAGCCATAATGAAAATGAAAAAAATTCACTACAGGGTTCTGACAGTTTGCCAGAGTAGATACCAAATTGAACCTAGTGTCCTAGAATTGCAATCTATTTGCCGTCGTCGTTTGCAAGAAAGAAGAGCAGCAAGGCATTTAATTGATGAAGATTCTATTGTAGAATTCCAGTCTGCTATTCGTTCGCTAAGAATTCGCAACCATATTAGATCTATTCGTTCCACTATTACAAAGCAAATTGAACCACTTGAAGAATTGCAGAGCATCGCAAGAGGAGGTTTGGCTAGAAGCAGACTTTGCAATAGTGTTTTGATCACCTTGCTATACGAAGATGAAGTTTTGAATAATTTATATGCTGTTTTCAGAGGAAACAAGGTTAGAAAAGAAATGGCTGCGAAAAAGAGTGCACTTCAAAGTGTGAGAAAGTCCTCAATTATACCATTGCAATCAGCTTTCAGAGGTTTATATTGTAGATTTGAGAAGGATATCAAGCTAGATGATGTGTATTGTGAAGTTGATAGTATTATCCAACTACAGGCAATCCTCAGAGGTGCCAGAGTCAGAAATGATTCCAGATACATGAAAGAATACTACCAGAAAAACATCAACTCTGTTATCAAGGCTCAATCATTGATCAAGAAAACATTGGTACAAAATGCTTATAAAACTTTGTTGAACAAGAAGAACCCTCCATTGTCGGTTATTAGAAGATTTGCTTACTTACTTTCAGATAGCGATCTTGATTACCAAGATGAAATGGAATTATCCGAAGCAAAAGATCAAATTATTGACAGGTCCAGACTGAACGAAGAGTTGGAGAATAGAATCGAAAACTTGGATATCAAGTTGAATCTCTTGGACAGAAACAAGATAACCGTCGAGGAATTCTTGAAACATAAAAGTAAATTCAAGAATAACAAAGTGAAGGATACCAAGGGTGGAGCTACAACTATGAAGTGTTTGGAAAGGTTGAACAAATCTTCTAGAGAAAGAGTAGAGTTATACCAGTCTATGTTCTATTTCTTACAGACCAAGCCTATCTACTTTGTCAGGCTCTACAAGACAATGAGCGTAGAAAAGAATGGATCCAAATTTAACAAGGATTTGCAAAATTTTGTCATGCTGTTGTTCCCTATTAAAGATAGTTCTGTCAAGCATCATTGCAGAGAAGAATATTACTTCGTCAAATTGATTTCTGAATTAATGAAGAACGACGTCGAAAACAACTCCAGATCAATTAGTGATTTGACGAAGACACTGACAACTTTCTGGATTGACTACTTTTTACTTTTCAACAACCACACCTACCAAAGGCAGCATTTAAAGCATTTGGTAGGAAAATTCGTCTATTCTGTTATTGAAAGTGATATGCTTGACTTTGAATCTGATCCATCTGAGATCTACGAAGCTATTGTCGAGAGAGAACACAGGGTTAATGGCTTCAGCGAAAGACCTCGTGGCATTTCTCCACAACATGCTATCAAGGAAGAGGACGTTTCTGCCAAGTTCGTTAACAACTTGATGAATTTGAGAGAAGTGGCAACTGAATTCTTGAACACCTTAGAATTGTCAGCTGACAGAGTCCCACTCCATGTCAAGGTCATCTGCAAGCAAGCATACGAGCTATCCCAACTTCAATTCCCTGAGAAATCAGACCAACAGCATTTAGCTGTGGCAGGAGTGGTATTTATAAAGCACTACATTGCTCCAATTCTACAATTCCCTGAAAACTTTGGCTTCCAGAATAAAGATTTCTACAATCCAAAGGCTAGAGACAACCTCAAGCATCTCAGCAGAGTGATGCTACAAGTGTTTTCTATGAAACCATTCAGTGACAGCTTCTTGAAACCATTGAACGACTACGTCACATCTTCTACAGAAATGACTAGACGATTGATAATGAACTTGATTTCAGTTAAGGACTTGGAAAACGAATACGAGCTAGATGACTATAACGACATTGTCAGCCACGAGAGACCAAAGCTAACAATGAATGTGAGCAATATGATTCTGTTGGAAAAGATCATCAGTCAACATATAGACCTAATTGCACCAAGTTCTGATGACCAGTTATACAGGATAAATACCCAATTGGAAGAAGTGGTCAATTCTGCTGATGACTACGTCACTTTGACAGAGTTGGGCTCCATAACCTTGAACTTGAACCCTGCTACTAAGGAAGATTCGATTGCTGACTCTAAGAACAAGTCTTTGTTCACCCAGGCTAAGAGATGTGTGTTGTACATAATCAGAATTCAAGAAGGGAACGGCTTGTTGGACTTGCTTATTTCTGGGATCAAACCAGCAGACGAAATCAAGTTCAGAGAAATAGTCACTGCGGAAAGAAAAGAAATGGAACAATCCTCAATCAACGCAAGGAGAAAACCATACTACAAGACGTCATTAGGTGACTTGTCCAAAATAACCTACCACGACTTGAAGAAGATGGCTCTCGAAATCATATTGAAACTAGAAGTCCTGGCTCAGTTGACTAGAAAGAATTCTTTCCAAGAGCTATTGAACCAAATCGCAATCGATATTAAGACCAAGGATTCTCAGAGAGTCTCCCGTAAGACACAGTTGGAAATCGCCAATAAGACGTTGTCCAAATTGAAGGAAAAAGAGATCTTCTTGAAGAAACAACTAGCCGACTACAATAAGCATGTGGACACTATTCTTTCGCAGCTACAACTGAAACCTAAGGATAGAATGTTGTTCAACATCATTCCTGTTTTCAGTAAGCAATACTTCTATCATAGGGAATTAAAAAAGAACAATAGATTACCTCAGTTTGGCTCCTACAAATATTCAGCCAGAAAGTTAGTTGAACAGGGCATCATTATTGACTTTGGTGGTTTATTGAACAGAGCCCATTCTTCGTCTTCAAAGTTGGATTTCATGTTCTCTTGTCACAAAGCTGGTAAGTTCACTATTGAGGCAGCTAATGGCTCAGTCACAATACCTGGAGCATGCTACAACATAACGCTTGACGAGTTGTTGAATTACCAATATGAAAACAAGGAGTCTTTTGATGCCTTCGATGGAATGGTGATGTTCAATACTAACAACTTGGCCGCATTCATATTCAGGAAGTTCTACGACATTAACAGGGACTCAGCTTGAATTGTTATATTGATTTGACAACATATAGATCCTTTAAATAGTACAGTAATAGAGTCCTTATTTCTTCAAGAGCTCATCAATCTTCTTTTCCAAAGAAGTTAATCTCTCGTCCTTCTCTAAACCGGCTTCCGTCAACTTCAAAATGTGAGCTTCTAAGTTTTCAACAATACCATGTAATTTCTCAACTGTAGCCTTCAAAGTTGGAGCTCCTGTACCAGCCTTAGGAGTAGCAGCTGGTGTGACAACAGAAGAAGCGGCGGGCGTAGAAGCTGAGGAAGGAGCCTTTTCAGAAATCAGACTGACAGACTTGATAGAAGAAACTTCAGAAACAGGAGCTTCAACCTTGACCTCAGGTTCGACTTCCTTCGTCTCTTCAGCCTTATCAGCAGCAGCAACAACAGTAGTTGTTAAGTCTTCTGGTTCTTTCTTTACTTCTACCTTTGGTTCTGCTACTATTTCCTTGGTCTTGATTGTTTCTTCCTTCTTGATTTCCGGTTTAGGAGATTCATATGGCTTCTTGACTTCTTCCCATTCATCCTTGTCATCACTAGGAGGTGGTACTTCGTCCTCATCGTCTGATTGATCTGCTACCTTGTTTAATAAGTTGTTGACATCGTCAGAAGACTTCAACAACTCGTCTACATTTTTGGAGCTAGAAGGAGTGGATTCCCTTACTGATTCCTTTGGAATAGAAACTTCTTTCTTCTCCGGTGCCGCCTTCTTTTCTTCTACTTCTTTCGCCTTTTCTGCTTCCTTCGACTCAGAAATGTGAGTCAAGGGCTTGGAATCAGTGATAGTTGGCTCAGAACCTTCGAAAAGAGCTTCCATACTCATCAACAAGGGACCATTGACTTCCTTGCCACCGATCCATTCCTCAGCACTAAGGGCAGCCTTGTGGGAGGGACAGTCTGGATAAATATCGTCCTGGAATAGCTCCGATCTTCTTGGAACTATAAAGGAAATTGGCTCAATAGAGTGGTCATTGACAGTCTTGAAAGACTTCAACACTTCGCATTCCTTGACATTTACAGAAGACTTTGGTGCAACTGCAAATCCTCTCTGAGGATCAGTCGAGCCGTATTGTGACAACTCGTACAAGATATCGTTCTCGTATTCGTAGTAACGGATGTTACCATCACCTTTACCGGCCAAGTACAAGATGGAAGTAGAGTCATCAAAAATAGGAATTAATACTCCCGAAGAAGCATCAATGACCAAGAAACCATCAATGGGACCCTTGTCAATGTTGTTAACATCCCAAATACCAACCTGACGATCAGACAATCTTGAAAAACCAGTGGTAACAATTCTGTCGGTATTTCCTAACCAGGCAACTCTCGAAGGTTTAGCTCCAGTATGACCAGGACCTTCAGAAATAATCTTACCGGATCGGATATCCCAGATTCTCAACTTCTTGTCTCTGGAAGTCGTAGCTAAAAGAGAACCATTGTAGTTGAAAGCAAAAGAAGTAACCAAATCTTTGTGCTGTAACGTGATCTCGTCTTTGCCAGTCTCAACGTTCCAGATCTTGACCGAGTAATCCAAGGAAGAAGAGGCAAGAATGTTTTCAGCACATGGATGATACTCTACTAAGCCAACCTTTCTGGTGTGACCTGACAAAACTTTGATTGGCTCTGTGACATCCTTGACTTCGTCGTTTTCGTCAAGGTACTTGTGAAACGAGTAGTCTTCCGGAATCTCCCAGATCAAGATCTTTCCATCGTCAGAGCAAGATGCCAATTGTCTACTGTTGAAAGGATTGAAGGCGGTGTCCAAAACAGGACCCTTATGGCCCCTAAAAAGAGAAACAGTATCAGGAGCTTTTCCGACTTCTTCCACAGGAATCACAGCAAAGGCTCCTCCTCCAGAAGCATCCCAATTGACGGACAAGTACTTGCCGTTAGATTGGATGATATTAGAATCCCAGGCGTTCTTGGTGATTTTCAAGTTTTCATAACTCAATTCCCTCTTGGCTGGTTGTCCGAAGACGTGACGGTACTTAGAAGCTCTCACAAACTTTCCACTTGAGGAATGCTCTGTTAGTAAAAGTAAAGACGTTGGAGTATACCGAGTCGATTGAACGACCACAACGGCAGAAATCACACATACCTCATGTTAGAATAATTGGGTGGAATGTATGGCCAAATCTGTATTTACTTTGCGGACGGAAAGACGATTTTTCACTCATTGAAGTGCTCCGTAGTGTTGTCCAGAATCCCCAGCATACAACCTGGAATTGCGGGTGAGGAATGCAGTCACGTGCGGCTACACACGCGCCTCGTTTCTTGTAGTTGCAGGAATCACCCATAATATACGATAAGTTCCTCAGTTGTATAGATAGAATGGCAGTAGAATAGCCGATGGAGGCCACGGAAAGACTTAAAGACCGAGAGAGAAAGATCGGCTGACTTGAAAGAGTGAAAAATTAGTGAGAATTTGCTGTGGAATTTGTGATTGCCTGTTTGTCTTTATTGAAAGCTTTTCATACTGAAAGGTGATTGATCTTTTCGTGAAATCGAGCATCTCTTCCTAATGAGTTCAAGAAATCATTCTTCTTGGTCTTGGAATGGTAATTGTGGAATTTGAGATTTCAGGCTCCTGTTTCGCCTGCTTTTTCAACCCTCTATTTTTTGAGAAAGAAGAAAGATATCTTTCCAGAATTGAGGGTTGCAAATAAACCAACTCAAATGTAAGCAGAGTGATGTGTGCAGGATGTCTCGATTGACATTTTTCGAAATATGAATCAAGACGACATTTTTCACCTAGTAGTTCATCTTGCTTTGTCAACTCTCCTGAGAAACGGCAGTAGTCTAACATTACCGAGATTCAGAGACCCTGAGTACAGTTGAAAATGTTCAGAAATATCATTCGAAGAAATGCTTCTTCTTTTTCAGTCGGACACAGCATGAAAATGGCAAGAACCTTGGCTCCAGTGCGATTCTACTCTCTGGTAGAGCCTCCTATGGATGAGTACGAGAAGAAGATCTACGGGATATTGAAGCTGGAGTTTGAGCCCAAGCTGCTCCTGGTGAAGGATGTTTCTGGTGGTTGTGGTTCGATGTTTGCCATCGTTGTCGAGAGCGAGAGATTCAAGGGAATTCCTATGATCAAGCAGCACAGATTGGTCAATGAGACTTTGAAGGATGAGATAGCCCAATGGCACGGATTACAGTTGAAGACAAAGTCTGTGTAAAGAAAGGAATCAGAAATGGTTATCGTTGTAGATTTAAGTAATTTAAGACGAAAGTCACACGCAAATACTTGTACATATTGATCATACAGAAGTCTTGATACACTTTAATCAAAATCTCATACTAGTAGCATTACGTAAACGTCAACTATGATGTCTAATACAGCATCAAGGACAACAGATATGTATCTTTGATTGACTTCATTCTGCATCACTTAACAAGATATAACAGAACATTTAGTCATAATAGAAGAGAGTTTCAAGAGTGATGACAAGAACCAAATATCTTCATAGCATCAAAGTAATTGTATGCATGAGAACGAAATGAAAGGTAGATCATGTGAACTACGATTTCCATGGCAATACCAATTGTGATACGTCATGTTACCTATGCCATTGACTACAATTCTACGATGATTTCTAAGATTAGTAATGTATGATTGTATAGTATGAAGACAATTAGTGAGATTACTCAACAATCTCTTCCTTCTCTTCAATGATCTCCTCCTTGATCTCTTCAATGATTTCAGCTTGAACCTCATTAGCCTTGACAGCCTTGCTGGCGTGTTTAGCTCTGTAGGCTTTCCAGTCTTCCAAGGCTCTTCTTCTGGCATAGATCAATTCTCTAAGAGCAGCATCAGCTTCCATGGCGTCAGACTCTTCGAATTGAGCACTGTACTCACGCAAGTTGGCTCTGACCTTCTTTCTGTCGGCAGAGTTCAACAAAGAGGCTGGTCTTGGTCTCCAGATAAATTCCTTGAATTGATCGATGGAGTCATCTCTCAACAAGTTACCTGTGAACTCGTATAACTTGTAACCGTTTTCGATAGTATGTAACCACGAAGACGACCAAGTTGCTACAAATCTACCAGATGGGTCCCAACTGATGTTCGTCATACCAGAGAACTTGTCATTCTTCAACAACTTGACGTTAGCTGGAGCGTTCTTGTTAGAGTCATCAAACGAAACATCAAAGAACTCGATCTCACCGTTACTTCTGGAGATGGTGGCTACAACAACATATCTACCCTTTGGTGACCAGAAGACAGTGTTAGAGTGCTTGTCAGTAATGGTCTTGTACGACTTGTATACAGATGTGGCAGACTTACCCTTACCATTCACATCTGGAGCGTAGAAGTCAATGATATTCTTAGGGATGGCGGAGTTGAGGTTGCCATCGTCTAATCTGGAGATGATAACAAATCTCTCGGACTTTGGTTCCCAGGCGAAGTTGATAACGATTTCCTTCAACTCCAATTTCTCTACAGGGATGTCCTTTTCAGTGGTCTTGAAGAACTCTAAGTTGGTAAAGATGGTCTTACCAGACTTGGTATGACGGTCTACCTTTACACACAAGAGTTTACCTTCGCTTTGCCAGTGCATCTTACAGTCGCTAACCTGGAACAAGTTGACGGTTCTGAGGATCTGTCTCGTTGGAATTTGCATCACAGCGACTCTAGCAGTTTGGTTACTGGATTCAGGAGTCCAGTACGACAACAAGTGGTGGCCGTTCTCGGACTTGTTATTGGCAAGATGGACGCCAGCAGGTGCCCACTCAAAGTCGACAATGTCGTCAATCTTGATCAACTTCTTGTCCAACAACTGGAACGATGGGGTTTCGTAAACAGCTAAAGCACCAGGACCTTGACGAGCACAGTACTTATCGTCATGGGACCATTTGACCAATGGCCATGGCATTTCCTTCTGTCCTTCTAAGTGGGGAGGCAAGGCAAAAGTTCTAGCTGGTTCACCAGTGGTCAAGTCCCAGATGACCAACTTGTGGCCATAAGACTCTGGTCCAAAGGGGAAAACAGCTCTTTCAGCAGCAGAATCAGGTGCAGTGATCGGAAGTGGCGACAAAGTCACCATATACTTTTCGTTGGGGGAAAAGTCAACCAAACGGACTTGGTTGTGCATGAATTTGTCAATGCTGGAGAAATCAGCTCCCCCCCAAGACTGAACACCCTGGGGATGGATAGAGAACAAGTAGGTACCCTTTGGAGAGAACTTGGCGTATTTCGAGGTGAAGAACTTTCTTGGCTCAAAGACAGGTTCGGGGTCGCTCTTCTTCTTGTTCCAGAAAACACCAAATGTCTCAGAATGGTGCAAGGCTATTTGGTCTCTGCCCTGAGGATCCTGAAGCCATGACTTCAAGTAGCCGTGGCTCTTGAATGGAGGTAACTCTGGTTCTACAAATTCGGCAGCAACATTGCCTTCTACACCGTATTTCTCGATATCAGACAATCTGTTGACAAGCAATCTGTGCTTCTGATCTAACTTTTTGCCATGCAACTGCTTGATTGCAGCTTCGGCCATTTCCGAAGTTTCAAACTGAACAAACAAGTAACCCTTCGATTTTCCGTCTTCCAAAGGCATGTAAATTCCTTCGTCGCCTTCAACAACCTTTCCTACAGTGTTGAACAACTTCTTTAAGACCTTGATCAATACAGGGACCTTGGCCTCTGGTGCAATTGGGGCACCGTCTACTACAACATAATTGTCTAAGCCGACATCGACTTCATATTGCTCTTCCAAGTCGGAAAAGTCAATGTCGTCCAAGTTAACTTGCTTCTCAAGCTCGTGATACTCAGCTTCTGTCAAGGACATTCTGGAATATTGCTGTATCTCTTATTGAATAATACAGAGTAGAAGATTGTTGAATTGTACAATAAATAATTTTTCAGTCTGTGTACTCTGATCCGCGTTGAAAATTTTTCAGATACGTGTGTTTACCAGGATTATAAGAATGGGTGCAAAATAGTGGATAGAATGAATATAAGGAAATAAAAAATGTACATGTAGAGATTAATAATTATTGGAACTCACATATTCCACTCCATTCTTCTTCGAGTAGCGTAACTTCTTATCTTCAACTTTTTATTCTTTTTTTCTCTTTTTTTATGTACGTTCTTTTCTGTTCTCATTGTTGGCTGCGAAAGATATACAACTCTTTTTTCTAACCTCCTCTACCATAACTTCTATCAAATGAACCATACTTGATTAATTACAAACGTTTAAACCTATTCAAGCTTTGAGGATTCTTTTACATCTCATATATCCTCATCTCGACAGCGCAAATCGCATGCACAACACTGTTGCTTGATTAGCGTCTTGTACGTCCTGAACACTCACAGAAAAGGTATTATACTTAGTCAGTGGAGGACTAGTATGTGAACCGTTAATAACAGATTGTGATACCTACTTCAATATCCATTCATGGAAACAATCTGTCAATTAACTATTGGGAAGATGAATATAAGTCTCAGTACTACTTGTTGACATTTAGACACTACTCTATTAAAGACGAATAGCTGAATCTTTGCTGGTTGAATTGGCTCTAATCTAATCTTATTTCATGACTCATTACTCTACGAACTGCTCAACTTCTCTCTAAGTCGAGAATTCTCCGCTTCGAGCTCTCGAAACCGTCTCTGCGCCTCCTTGTCTTCTATCACTCTTCTTTCTCGTTCCGCCTTCCACTTGTAACGAAGATCTTCCATCCGCAACTTAGAAATAGGCGAGTCATCGTAATCGAGCTCTAATTCTTGCTCATAAGTCTCTATTTGTTTATACAACGTGTTCTTTTCCATCTCTAAGTTGCGAATCCGCTGCTGAAGCTCATTCATGGCATCTTTATGGGCTCCTTTGAGTTGGTGATCATTCTCTCTGAGAAGAAGTCGAACATGGTCGTTAACGAGAATATCAATAGCTCTTGCAAAATACTCGAATATAGACTTGTGCTGGTCTCGTATATAATCGATTTCGTGGTTCTCCCATGGGGTCAGATCCTCCTTCTCTACTACACGTTTGCGCAAATTTTCAAACTTCTTCTTGGGATCCTTCAACGAGGCGTCATCAGCAATCTTGTTGAAAGACTTTATGAGTTTTTGAAACTCGACCAAATCAAACAGGAGCAATTCCAGAAACTGGTACTCTAGCACATTGAATTGTCTCTTGGCTGCTGTTGAATCACTGCCGTGATTTACTACTGCCAATTCCGTTACTTTCTGGGTCAAGCTCTCAATAGTAGACTTGAGACTTTCTTCTTTCAGTTTAAGAGTGTCTACAGCATACGAAAGTTTAATTTTCTCAGCGTTTAACTTCCGTTGTTTCTCTACGGCAATCTCTAAATCGAGTCTGAGTTTCTCGGTGATCTTTTCCTCTCCTCGATACGCCAGAATTTCACTCTGCTTTCTTTGCAATTGATTTGTTAACGACGTTATGGTGTTTTCTTTGTCTTCCTTGTACTTTTTCTGTTGGTTGGTCAACTCGTCAAACTCTTCACTCAAAGCGTCGTATGCTCGTTTCAACTCTAATAGCTCTTCTCGTAAAGAATCCTCATTTTTCGAACTCAGAGAGCTGTTTTTACTAGATGATTTGCTCATACTAATGGAAAAGTTGTTTTCCTTCTCCTGTTCCTGATATTGTTGTAATTTGGACTTGTGATCCTCGAGTTGTGCGAGCAAACGTGCATTTTCTTCTCGCAAATTATTGTCTGTTTCATTCTCATCAATTGTTCTGCAAAGCTGACTGAACTTCTCCGATATCATTTGGAAATTCTTCTTTATTGCTTTTGAGTCTTCGGCTTCCTTGAATAGGTCTTGTTCCAATTTCTCAGTTTCGAACTTTTGCTTGTTGAATTTATCTTCCAAGCTGTTTACAGTGGTAGTCAATTGCTCGATTAACTCTACAGAGAAAGCTGTATCCTCCTTCGGCTTTTGGATGCCGTGATCTGAAGCTGGCGGAGATACGTACAGAGTCTGATTCGTCTCTAGTCTTGTGTTTAGTTCTAGCTTCAAAACTTGTAGTTTGACTTCGATCTTGGAAGTCTTTGTCTTCAAGCACTGAAGCAAAGCCTGCCTAGACGAAAGTGATGTAGCTGGATCGATAATCAATGTCTGCAATATCTCATCTAGAGTATATGAACAATCTTCAATGTACTGTGAGGAAGCCTGTAGTTGTATTTCTTTGTCGTGTAATTGAGATTGAAAAGACTCCAAATTTGCATACAAGTCTTGGTTCAACTGGAAGATCTCATTATAGTCCTGCTGCAAATTATCGTATTCTGCTCTGTAACTACTTTTCACACTGTGTGCTGGTGATAAGCCATGCAAGTCATTCTGAATATGTTGGAGCTCTTCTAGGTCAAAGCCGGGCTGGTTGAGTTCTCTGGCTCTGTCTATGATTTTCTGAAGAAACTGCTTGAGCATTTGAATTTGGATTCGATAACTTGTGACTTGCTTATTGAGATCGTCTATTTTCGATTCTGTAGACACTTCGTTATGGACATTTCTCGTCCCAAACTTGCCATTGCTACCCAGAATCGTGCTACTAGCATACGGCAACGACGGTGGACGACCGTTATCCCGTGTTGGAGTATATGTTGACGCGGTTCTGAGTTTTCTCCAAGGTGTTATGGGGCTGGTCTTTGTTGGTTTTGTCGAAAGGTGGCTCAAAGTCGCAGTGAAATTGCTGTTAGAAGTCGATAACCGTTGCGGACTGACGTCAAAATTGAGATCGTGGTCAAGCTGGGCACGAGTATCGTTGTAACGGGTCGTATCAATCGTCGAATTGTGGAAACTGGTATCGTTTTCATGTCTCATTTGCATGGCTGTTCTCGTGGACTTGAGCTCGTGACTGGCCAACGACTCACGGAAACTGGCAATGCTGGCTCCAAGACTGTCGTTGGAATGGTTATTGTCCTGGAAGGGGGAAATCTCTTTGTTGTCGAACGAATTGTCGTTCTCTGTGCCTATCTGTGACTTATTGTGATTTTGTAGATTTGGAAGACTTTGAAAATTTGGAAGATTTGGAAGATCTTCAAGATTTCCTTTGTCTTCTTCTACTACGAGATATGTATCTTGGCTTCTTTGAGCTTTAACTATGTCTTGTGAACTTCTTTGTATTTGTGCTAGGTCTTGTTTATCTGGTACTATGTCTTGTAGATTATGTTGTACTGTCTCTTGCTGGTTGATTTGTAGCTTGTCTTGAATGCGATCACTCAATTCTTCGGCTTGGTCCTCTTGGTTTTCTGGATCTGAGATGAAAGGGCTAGAGCTACGTGTCGTACTTATATCGCCTTTGTTGTTCACAAATCGGAAACTGTTTTCGTCTCTGTAGTCAAGATTGTCATCATATTCCTGAGACGATTCTCTGGAGAAAGACGACATGCTGGATCATCTACTCTTGTTTCAGGAAATAGGACCGTTTCAGATTTGTATCCAGATTCAATTCCAGGTTTCACAATTGTTTGACAGAGTAGCCTTCCAGTGAAATATTTGTTGATGTTTGCATGTAAGAGAATCATCGTAAATTTAGCGAGAACGCGACTGAAAAATAAGGCACAACTTCGAGGCTCTACAAGATGAGATGAAGTCATAAAAGAGCAACTAAAATACAGACTAATATAAGAAATTATCGGAATTGAGTACTATACGCCTATGGTAATTTTCAGTGTTTACATCAGTATAAAATTTCAGCATGGTGGATTAGTCTTGGGCTTTCTATCTAGTCTTCAGTACAATAAGCTAGTCTAGTTCCTTCTACTTCAGTATTGTCTCTTGTGCACTTTCCAGCGTAATTCTATAGATTTAGTATCGTATGACTGGTGTAACTGGTGCAACTGAATACTTTCTAAGGCTACTTCTTTCTACTGTTTTTTCTTTTCTCTTCTTTTATTCATTTATTGAATCTACGATTCCATCTCCTCGTCCTCGTCCTCTTCATCGTCCTCTTCAGCATACTTCTTAGCTTCTTCGAACAAGTCATCAGGAACGAATTCATGCCTTCCCTTAGTTTCTTCAATAGAAATCCAGGAGATTTCCAACTCGTAGTCCTTGTCCTTGTTGTCTTCGTGAGCGAGATGGATAATCTTGGCAGCAGACTTGACGGCTTCCCTCGCAGTCAACTCATCGTAGTTCAACTTTTCCAACTCAGACTTGGCTGTCTGTCTACCTTTACCAGTTGCAGCGCCAGAGTAGCCCCAGCATGAGCCACTGGGCTCAATCATGTACAAATGGGGTCCGTTTTCATCTACTCCTCCTACAATAGAAACAACACCAAACGGTCTAACGGAGTTGTAGCAAGTGTAGTTTTGCACGTAGATGCCCAATCTGTCCATGAGGTGAGGCACCGAAACTGGAGTCTTATATATGGACTTGAACGACTGAGCTTCGTCTCTGCCTCTATTCACAAAATGACGGCCGTCGGGTAAAAGCCCCGAGTACACTACACCAATGTGTCTGTCAATGGTCTGGATTCTTTTATTCTTGCCAGGGACCAACAACTTCGAGTTTATGATCTTTTCTACTGCCAACACTATTCCGTCTTTGCATTTGATTCCGATAGATGTTCCGCCGTTTTCCACTGCCTTCATGGCGTATTCGACCTGGAAGTTTCTTCCATCTAAATGTGTTAGTAAACCGAACTTTGAAGAATACGAAGTATTGATGACGTCAATGAAATGAAATATGGTATCGATATCAACACGATATGAAAGAAGGAATAATGTCAATGTGGATACCAGTAGGATTACAATGTCAAGAAACATCAGGAATTGTAAAATGAACATTATTTCAACATCAAAGAAGTACAAGGGACAAGTCTCAATCAATTCCAATAGATATATCGATATCCATCACACTACTTTCAATTTCATCACCACATAATTTGCGATAGCTTCCATCGTATTATCACATCTTATCAACCTATCAACACCGTAAAGTATCATAATATCACAATATCATATCACCATATCATAGATTGCCATTCGTATCATGCCACCAAGAATTTCCTATACTTACCTGGAGAGAAAACACTGTTGGATAAATCGTAACCAGTGCCGATTGAAGTCTAGACGTTAGTAACATTTTCTAACTAAATTGGATTCTTTTCACTTCAGATACATACCATTGTAGGATTGAACTGGATAAATGTCTATATGAGATATAACAACCGCAATTGATGGCTGAAAGAATACAGACTGCTTCTTGAAATTGTTAGATCGCCACCGCTCAGAACTTATGTTGGTTGTGATTATGTCAGCGGTGCGCCTATGGATTTTTAACTAGGCGGTCTTAAGTATGCGACCTTAACTATGTATTTTTCACTCTACACAATTTCCCGTACGAAGGCTACACCAAGTGAAACTGCTGTGGTAGAAAACAGTCTCTGTGTTCTGTTTTGCGATCTTGTCTCACGAGTCAGAATGGCCATACAGTTGAAGTGGCCCATTCTCGGAGTCATTGTATGTATCTCGGCTGTCTGATTGGTTGTGAATATGGCTAATTCTTCTTCACTAATGATCTCCAAGAAAGAAGACTTGGAGTGCTGTTCAATTCAAAGATATGGTACTTATGATCCTTTCATTCTCAAATATTCACATTGATCCAGTTGTCTCGTGATTTCTATCTTATTGTCCTGGATTCTTGTTAGTCTATGAATCAGAATGAGATCAAATTGATTCTGATTTCAATTCGTGATCTATCATTTTCATGAATGCCAGGGGCAATCCTAGTCTGTTACGTGTTCCCGATCACATATTTCAATTCCCAGTCATCGTGTCATGTCTGTCATATACGTCCAATTATGTCACACCCATCGTATCATCAAATCTTTCTTACTAACTAGCTCCAGATCCCATGTATTCTCATTGCGGGAATCGGCTACGGGGCCCATTTCTTCGTATTCAGCCGTCACATGTCCTTAGTAGACCAGATCTGGTTTCAGGTTTATATGACTATGGTATGGATCTCGTATATTCTCGCTATAGTGAAAGACCCTGGCTCTCCACCCAAAAACTTTCAGCCCAATCTGGGCGAATGGAGAAGGTGGTGCAAAAAGTGCCAAAATTATAAGCCAGAAAGAACCCATCATTGTAAAACTTGTAACAAGTGTGTTCTCAAAATGGACCACCACTGTCCCTGGACATACAATTGCGTTGGCCATGGAAATATTGCTCACTTCTTAAGATTTCTCTTATGGGTTATTTTCACTACAGGCATAACTTTCGTGGAATTGAGCAAGCGAGCCGTTCAGTATTACAAAGACTCAGACTTGCCATCTTATCTCATCAGTAAGTCGGAGATGTTTGCTGTGATTTTCTTGCTTCCTGTCGACTTTTTCGTGCTTGCTTCAATCACAGTTTTGCTTATACGTTGTGTCAAGGATATGTTTTTTATGGGCATGACCCAGATAGAGGGGTGGGAAATGGAAAGAATCGAATCACAGTTCCACACCGAACGTATGTGGGCTCGGATCAGAAGAAACTACTATAAATTGCATGGAAAGGAGTTGCCCAGGTTGACCTCGTGGAATAGAACACAACGATACTATGAAGTAGACGAGGAAAAAGATGATGATGATATCAGTGTTGCAAATGAGAACACTAAGGATGAAAACACGGTAAATGACGACGCTAATGATAATGATCAATCTGGTGTTCCTGAAGAATTCACTACAGACGATTTGATTTTTCCATACGACAGAGGGTTGTGGAAGAATATTATTGACTCCTGTGGAATGCCATGGACGTGGATATTGCCCTGGGGAGGTCCAAGTTCGGATGGATATCATTTTGACAAGACCGAGTTCATGGACGAAGACCAGCTTGGTCTACCATGGCCGCCAGACGGGGGACACCAGGACATCGAAGTGGAAGAGCCTGATGTCAGCCAGATGGTAGTGGGAAACAGAACGAACATCAAGATGTTGAAGAAACGTCTTGATCCTCGGTCTACGATGAAACGGACAGAATGGAGGAGCGATGCTGGAGAAACACTCGATGATCTCGGAGTAGATGTAGAGGCCGAAGATGAAGATGAGTTGATGGTAAAGGTTCAATAGAATGCACAGAACAGATATATTTACGAAGAAATTACAATTGATAGACTACAATGGTATAGAGCAAGCTAGCATAGTATTCTGCTACAGTATAAGATGCTGTAGAAGACCTCCTACAGTTCGACCTTCTACACCCAGTAATACACTAATTGAATCTGTTTAAGAATCTACCAGCGCAGTTGCAGATCTGAAGTGCCACAATATCCCAAAAAAAATACAATAATTAGCGATAGCGGCTAGCCGGCGACTTCGCCAAACGACTCAACCACATGAAACGTCGGCTACTCGAAGCAATCAATCATTAATCAATATAGATTACGACTAAGGGATGAATTCTGGGGATATTCACGTGACTACTATGGCGTTTTTCCCCAGGTAGACAATTCAGAGCACGGTTGCGAATTATGACCATATCACGTGCAAAGTGGTGATCGATTCCGAATTTTCAATTTGTAGGGAAGTCTTGTCGAATACGGAGTCCCAAGGTGGGCCATTTTGTATCAGTAGCGTTGTATAAATTGACCCACATTTGTCTTCTTTTTCAGCAATTGAGGTTGCACTTTTTCTCTGTATTCTTTTTACTGTCACGAACCACTGATTAACATGACTACTACCTTGAGATTGGGTTCTGAAGCCCCAGATTTCACTGCTGAGACCTCCAACGGATCCATTTCCTTCCACGACTTCATTGGTGACTCGTGGGTTGTTTTGTTCTCCCACCCAGATGACTTCACTCCAGTCTGTACCACTGAATTGGGTGCTTTCGCCAAGTTGGAGCCAGAATTCGCCAAGAGAGGTGTCAAGTTGATTGGTTTATCTGCCAACAATGCTGACTCGCACAAGGCCTGGATCAAGGACATTGATGAAGTCACTGGCTCTAAGTTGACCTTCCCAATCATTGCCGACCCAGAAAGAAAAGTCGCTCACTTGTTCGACATGATCGACTACCAAGATGCCACCAACGTCGATGACAAGGGTGTGCAGTTCACCATCAGATCTGTGTTCGTCATTGACCCAAAGAAGAAGATCAGATTAATTTTGGCATACCCAGCTTCTACTGGTAGAAACACCGCCGAAGTTTTGAGAGTTGTCGACTCGTTGCAAACTGGTGACAAGTACAGAGTTACCACTCCTATTAACTGGGTCCCTGGTGATGATGTCATTGTGCACCCATCTGTTTCCAACGAAGAAGCTAAGACTTTGTTCCCTAAGTTCAGAATCATCAAGCCATACTTGCGTTTGACTCCTTTGGAAGTCAAGGAACAATAGGCGATGTGTTTGTAGTTTGATATGAATAACACGATAAATTAGATTGAAAAAGTGTAGAAGATGTAGAAAGGATACCGAGAAGTACATCGGTTCCACTGGAATCTTCAATTCTTAAGTTTTACAATTGAACTAGTAGCTCACAGTCTTAAGGGGATAGCTCTTGTTAGAGTTCGCTAATTTTGTCCTACAAATTGCTACTGACTTGTCAATATTACAACATTAAATAAACAGACATGAGAATACATACAAGAAGTGAATAGTTACAGGAGCCGAGGCTGTTTTGGTAGTTGTACAAGATTTGGCTTTTGAGCCGGATTTCCTTACACCATCATCATAAGTGCTATTGATGGGAGTGGATAATGAACATGATGATCATGATGCGGAAATGTAGATAAATTCAGCTCTTAGCTAATTTACATGGCTACGTCCTCGTCGTAGTCCTGGGTGTAGTGACGAACCACTTCGTCATTATAGTCAAACTCCTCGTGCTGGTCGTTCATTCCAAAGTAGTTTTCCTGTTCCTGTTCAAACTGGTGAACATCTGAATTCTGGGGAGGAGGCGTGATTCCCTTGTAGCCGTCTACTACATACGACTCTGCTTCGCTGTTGGGACTCAAACGAATATTAGGATTGCCATTCTGGTTACTTCTCGGATTTTGATGGTATTGGTGGTTGTTGTACAAAGACTGTGGAGTCGAAGGAAGCGACTCATATTGAGAAACGTCATATACATCCGTGTTGGAAGGGTCAAATGAGTAGTCTGAAAACGACAAGTCTTCAAATTTCGTAACCATTTCTCCGTTCACGGGATTGGTGAACTGCCGAAGCGAACCCCAGGGCGTGATTTTGACTATGCCTCCATCTGGATGGTTATACACTGGCCATTCGTCGGAAGTAGTATAATCCGCAGGTTTGTCGAGGTCGTTGCGAGACTTCTTGGTGTCGGGATCGGCGTCGTCTCTCTTTCTTTTGGGAGTGAAGCTCATGGCAAATGGGTGCAAATTAAATAGATATTGGTGAAATGCCAGTGATAATAATAAAATAGTACACTAGTAAAATACGAGTGCGGTATGAATAAATATGAAAAATGTATGTACCGAGTACAACTTGAGCCTCCGTAGTAGTGGCAGTAGAAATAACTGAGTCAGCGAATGAAGTATACTGGCCAGAAACACCAAAAGTATACAATTTCAAGACTTCTGGGTTGAGATATCAGACAAAAATGGGTGCTTTTCTAGAGTCTCAGATCCAATGAGATACAGAGTCAGAGTCAAGTGATACAGAACAAAAATTCTTTTCTTATCTTCTGACAAACTCTGCAATGGTATGCTAGGCGATCAGACACAAGTCCAATCTGGCCGTCGTGGAACGGGAGTTTCGTCTGGATCAAAAGCGATGCCAGAGAGGTGGAATTTTTTTGGCTCCTTAACTATGGAGATGGAGGTTGCAGCAGTTTTTCAAATTTTGCAATGGTTTTTCCTGTCTGCCTACTAAGGTTTTCCAAGGTGTGAGAGCCAGACAGACACAACAGACAAAAGTTGGACAACACGAAAAACGGCAAATAACGAAGAAAGAAGATTTTGAAAAACAAACAGAGAATCAAAAAAAATTACAAGTCCTCTTCTCTTGTGCTACAAAGCAGAAATGCATCTCTATATACTAACTATTGCCGGGGGACATCCGGTAGGTGGAATAGAGACTTGTGAAGTAGAATCTTTCCTGGTGAAAAAAAAAAATAATAGGCTTGCTAAAAACGGACAATCGTATGTGGAGCACTGCAGACAATCTCTCACTGTATGCAGACACAACCAGCACTCAGAATGGAAAGTGAGGAGCTCCTTACTAATTGGCTCAGCTATGATATTGCGGTCGTGTGTGCACCGGTTAGAGGTCTAGGTTACGAGCCCAAACGAGGCCCCAGGCTGTTCGAAAAATGCCCTTCGGCACGCGCTTAACGCGTCTAATAAAATATGAGACGCGTACACGACCAACCAAGGCGGTGCACATGTGATGAAGATCACGCGACATGATATTTTTGACATTGATCCTCCTCTCGTCATGTTATTGTGATCACGTGCCAAAATCTCGTCAGGATTTGATCATGTGCGTTGTGTCCCGTGCAGAAGTTCACATGACTAGTGCTCCGTCCAATGAACAAACTTCATTTTATAATGAAAAAAAAATCCAGCTCTTGAATACAACAACAGAATTTCTCATTCAAAAGGTCTACAAATTCCCCGATTTTGCAGATACTTGTGCCGTTGTTGCAGTAGACTGACCCGCCTGGCCAATCCCACAGCTCTGGAGTTTTTTCTGAGAAAAAGAGCTAGTTCCACGAGATTTTCCATTCATCCATACATTTCAAGATTGTAGTAGAATACAATTTCTGATCACTTTTCAGTCAGTCACTAGATTTTAAGGGTCTTTCTTTTGTAAAAGAAGCTGCTTGATATCATTTTTGCATTTCCACATTTATCTTCGTATTCGTTGTAGTAATTCGTTGTCGTCATAGTCTTTTGTTATTATCATGTTGAGAGCCTCCAGAATAGCCAGAAGCGTCAGGATTCCCAGCGTGAGCCAGAGATTGTTTCTGAGTGTTTCGCGTGTCCAAGCTGCTCATTCTGACGAACCAAAACCATTCCAAACCGCATTGGGTAAGCCCGCTCAAAGATACTCTGATGCTCCAGGGACTTTCGGAAAGACCACTTTTTCCGAAGTCATGGATGAAGTCGATATGGTCTGGGGAAAAGACGATGACCCTAAAAAGGTTGCCAAACAGAACTCAAAAATCAGACATTTCACCATTAACTTCGGTCCTCAGCATCCTGCTGCCCATGGAGTGTTGAGATTGATCTTGGAATTGCATGGGGAAGAAATCGTCAGAGCCGATCCTCACGTAGGTCTTTTGCACAGAGGAACCGAGAAGTTGATCGAGTCCAAAACATACATGCAAGCGTTGCCATACTTTGACAGATTGGATTATGTGTCTATGATGACCAACGAATTGGTCTTTGCATTGGCTGTAGAGAAGTTGTTGAATGTAGAAATTCCACTCAGAGCCAAATACATCAGAACTCTCTTCGGCGAAATCACAAGAATCTTAAATCACTGTATGTCTGTCTTGTCGCACATCATGGATGTCGGTGGTTTGACTCCGTTCCTTTGGGGTTTTGAAGAGAGAGAAAAGTTGATGGAGTTCTACGAAAGAGTTTCTGGAGCCAGATTACACACTGCCTATGTGAGACCCGGTGGTGTTTCCCAGGACTTACCAGTCGGTTTATTGGACGACATCTACATGTGGGCTACCCAGTTTGGTGACAGAATTGATGAAACCGAAGAGTTGGTCACCGATAACCGTATCTGGAAGGATAGAACTGTAGATGTAGGTGTAGTTTCGGCTGAAGATGCGCTCAACTACTCCCTTTCTGGAGTCATGTTGAGAGGCTCTGGTATCCCATTTGATATCAGAAAATCCCAGCCTTACGATGCCTATGATTTGGTGGACTTCGACATTGCTGTCGGCATGAATGGTGACTGTTACGACCGTTACTTGATTAGAATGGCTGAATTCAGACAATCATTGAGAATTATCTTCCAATGTATCAACGATATTCCAGAAGGTCCTGTTAAGGTCGAAGACTACAAGATCTCGCCTCCTCCAAGATCTGTAATGAAGGAAGATATGGAAGCATTGATCCATCACTTCTTGTTGTTCACTAAGGGTTACGCTGTGCCTCAGGGTGAAACTTATACCGCCATCGAAGCTCCTAAGGGTGAAATGGCTGTGTATGTCGTCTCCGACGGCTCAGAAAGACCATACAGATGTAAGATCAGAGCCCCTGGTTTTGCTCATTTGGGTGCTTTTGACCACATCTCCAGAGGAAACTTGTTAGCCGATGCTGTGGCCATCATTGGTACCATGGACTTGGTGTTCGGAGAAGTTGATCGTTAGAACTGAAGTTTAAATATATATATTAGTAAAGAACTGCATTATTGTAACTCTAATACGTTGTAGTGGTTTGTATTGCTGTCGAAATTTACTGATTCTCTCCTTTCCAATGTAGCCTATTTGATGTCTTTCTACTTTAATTTATTTCTATCGGTATATTCTGTTCGTGTATATCTAATAGAGATTGTATAAATGCGTTAAGTCGTAAGTTATGATATAGTCATTGTATATGTTCAAAAAAGTGCCTTGTACAAAAGAAACAAAGACCCTCCGGCTCCGAGTATCATAAACGTCTTGAACGTTCCAGAATCATTATCATCTACTCTGGGGCCATGGTACATGTGAGGATTCCTCTTTGAAGACATACTAGCTGTAGCCTGGGGCGCAAACGTAGCTGTCAGGCTCGCGAAATGGTTCGGATTCACCTCATTACCCTTGAAATGATGAACATGGCGCATCAAATGCTTGGTTATAAGCTCTTCGCTGAGCTTTTCTCCTGATTTGCTGAGCTTCTCTAGGATCTTGCTTCTTTCCTCTGGAGAGATGTGTTTGTTGATGATGTGCTGTTCGAACTTGAGATGCTTGTGGAGATGCTCGTTATAGTCGAAGTGAGGAACGTCGAACCGGTCACCGTAATTGATATGTTTTCCTGAAAAATGTGACCCTTCTCCATGATTGGAAAAGTTGTACACTTTATGTCTCTTGCTATTGAGTCCAGAAGCAGTGTAATGACCCCCAGACCTTGAATAGTACTTTGCTTCGCCGTAGTACTGGTTATTCCAGTCTTCTCTGGCAGAACTGGTATGCAGAGTCGCGTTAGCTCCGTGGAAATTGCCCACTAGCTTGAGCTGGAGATCGTACTGTTTCTTCTTCTTGACATCCTTAAGTGTCTCGTATGCGTTCACTATCTCCACAAACTTTTCGTTGTTCACTTCTTTTTCTTCGCCGACTAGATGTGTGTTTACGTCCGGATGGTGGATCTTGCTGAGCTTCCTGAACGAAATCTTAATGTCCTTAATCGATGCGTTGACGGGCACTTCTAGCAGATCGTAATAGTTGGAAGCTCCCGTGCTTGAATACGCTCGTATACGTTGAGTAATTTGCAGAACACAGCGTACACGTGACTGCAAAAACATTGTGGCAGTTCAGCAGCGGCTACGTATACGTGTCTGACAAGAGCCTGTTCGCTTGGAAATTGCTGCAATAGAGAGAGATGGTGAAGTCAGTACTGTCACAATACGCTAAAGATAAAATTCGGTTAAGGGCTAATAGTATGCTCACGTGAGAGATAACGTGACTCGTGATCTTGGCTCATGCGGGTGGACGATAGCACCGGAACCGGTGGAAAGGCAGAAAAAGAAACCAAAGACAAGAGCGTTTGGTGTGTGCATTTTGCATTTGCGAGTGCGCTTGTCAAACGCCTGTTGCGAAGTGCGGGATGTGCTTTTGCCGTTTGCGACTGTGACGGTGCGTAAACATGTAATACATGTAAATTGGCAAATTGTAAAGTGTCGTAAACAGCAAGTCGCATTTGTATACAACAGAAAATAGCAGATTGCAATTTGTATGAAATTTAGTCAATGTAAATCATAAATGTCGCACTAATAGATCTATTCACGTGCTCTGTGTCACGTTGTGTGTGTGATTTCTTTTCTCGCTTCTATTTCCGCATTGGGGACCCATTCGCAACCTGCCTCAGCCAATTTCACATCCATACAAACACATACGGACTTCTCTCTTTTGGTGGTTTTTGTAGCTTTCCAACTTCTGTCTCCAACTTGTTGATTTCGATTCCGCTGGCCGTCTCTAGCCGACACCGGAGTCTTAGTATCACGTGTCGTTTCTGTTAGCCGTTGTCTTTTCCCGAGATTCTCTCTTCCCGCTGATTGTGGTCTGTTATCATCTCATCACCGTCATAACCACTGCTCTTTCCAAAGAGAAAAACAGCAGGTTACGAAGTCATAAAGCCGACACAGCCATATCCCCTGTGTCTCTCCGTTCTCTGTCACTACAGCTGGAGATCCTGAACTGCTCTGCTGGTCCTCTGATTCTACTGAGCACCTCACCAACTCGCCCGAATTCTCATTAATTCGCACTGAATTTCTGTGGAGATACTGAGAGAGAAACAAGTGATAACGACTTTTCTGAGCCCCCAAAATCAGCAGCTCCGAGACTGGCATCCATAGTGTCACACTAGCCTGTCGTATCCACAGCCATTTCCCTTGAGTCTTGTCTAGCAGTATCTGTTTTGGCTCCCTAACCATCAGTCTTCTGGCACTCTCTATAGTGGCTCTTCCGTTCCCGCGTCTCCTAAAAAATCCTGGACGGTTCTTTTTTTTGTGCGAGTATCCATCTTCGTTTTTTTGGACTTCTTTTTCTTACAAATCGGAGCATTACTTTCATATTCACTATCCTCATACTACATCCACTTCGTTGGCATCCTGGTTATCAACCACGTTGACTACTTACCTACTATAACTGGTTTTCTTAACGATACTCATATCTCATAGTTAACTACCATAGCTTTCTACTGATTACACCAAGGTAACTCTCAGTTCTTATTCATTTTCATTTATCATCAAAACTACACACCCCTATTCCTACCACTTCCTACAACATGAGCTCAAAGTCCGCTGCTGCCATCTTGCAACGACAATTCAAAGAACTCACCGACCCCAAAAAGGCTATCCCCTCCTTCCACATAGAGCTCGATGACGACAACATCTTCCTCTGGAACATCGGCATCATGGTGCTCAACAAAGACTCCATGTACCACGGCGGCTATTTCAAGGGCCAGATGCGGTTCCCATCGGATTTCCCCTTCGCACCGCCCACCTTCAGGTTCACGCCGGCCATCTACCATCCCAACGTTTACCGTGATGGCCGTTTGTGCATCTCCATTTTGCACCAGGGTGGAGATCCCACCTCGGACGAACCTGATTCCGAGACGTGGACTCCAGCCCAGACAGTTGAGAGTGTTTTGATCTCGATTGTATCGCTTTTGGAGGATCCAAATGTCTCTTCTCCTGCCAATATTGACGCCTCTGTGGAGTTCAGAAAGAACCCAGAAGCCTACAAGAAGAAGGTGTTGCACGAAGTTGAAAGATCGAAAGCTGATATTCCAGAAGACTTTATCATGCCTGAGTCGGAATTTGCAGCCTACAGCAGCAGCTCTGCTAAGGCCAGAGAGCACGAACACGAACCTGTCGACGAAGACTTCTGGTACGACAGCGAGGAGGAAGAAAGCTTTGATGAGGAAAGCTTGATGGACGACATGGACGACCGTGAAGAGGACGACGATGAAGAAGAGGAGGAAGACGACGATGTTGATATGGTAGCAAAGTAGAAAAGCTATAAGAGCTTGCACGGTATCTAAGTTTTTTAATCTTTATGAATTCTAAGATTTTTAGGCTTGTGGTACTTCCAATAACTTCATATCACCATATGTTATTGTACTGAGATCAGAGTGGTTTTCCACGGTTTTAATTTCTTCTTTGTCTAATTTCTCCTTGTTATGTTCCTCATGTCGGTTAATGTTCCTTAATGAATCTTTCTATTGTTCCTTCCATATTAGTGGTTGTGGATCTATTCCGGTCTCTTGCCGCAGTCGGCTTCCCATTGCATCTTTTTGTTAAACTACACGTCATAAGCTTGTTTCGTCTATCAGATACTTATATACCCAGAAAATGTATAAGAAGATAAGAAAATGTAGATATCCCATTCGTAGTGGTACTTTGTTGGTATTGTAGTCTTCTACCATAGCCCATGTCAAATGCCAGTTTATAAAAGTATGTGACGTAATACATTCATTCAGATTCCTAATTTGAATTTAGTTATCATAATTCTGAGTAATATGAGAGTAATCACTACACACATCGTAATGATTGATATGTTTGTTTCTTTAGATATGAATTGTATAGATATGGTAAATTAAAACGTAAATTTATCAGTGGACGTATGTATTTTTCAATCCTTTTGTGTACTCTATCGCTACCCTCTAACATATCCCTTCAACCCCTCATGCAATGCCGCATCGATATGGTCCAACTTAAGCTTGGCTATTGCGTCTGGAAATGGTTTCAAGTAGAAAAGGACTATATAGAGCTCATTGTCTTGACTAGAGCCAGCAGACTCTACAAGGGTTTCAACACCTGCTTCTTCACCTACGACAACCAGTTCGGGGTTAGAGCTGTCATTTTCTTCTACATTTAAGCTCATGATGATCAGCTTAAGTCCGGCATCCAACTCTATGATGTCCCAGTTCTTCAAGACGGGCTTTTCAGCTTGTTGGTGCTGATGTTGGATGAGGGTCTTGTAGCTCTGGAGAGAGTACACACGGAGATTGTCTGGAACAATTGACGTTTCCTGCAACACAGACTTGTTGAGCACAGTTGTAAGCGGTATGCCTTCATGCGAGAGAAGTGATATCGAAAGCGGAGCGTTGGCTCTTGTGACTATTGGTGATGTTGATGAAGACTCAGAATCGTCTGGAATCGCAGTCAATCCTTGCGATAACAATCGTGAAATCTTTTTCAGCTGTAGCATCGACTTTGTGAGAGATTTAAATGGATTTTGTACGTAATTGGTCTCTTTCCTGGTGGAAAAAGCGGAAAAGTGGATGTTATTGTAGTAATGAAAAGTAAAGAAAGAGTATCAATTCTGCTATTTTTCACTATCTTAATTCTGCTAATGCGTTGGGTACGGTTATGCAGTACATACATTAGAGATTAGGCTGCGAAAATTATATCGAATAAATCATACAAATGCTACTTTATGGTGTCTTTCTTTAACTGTTTGTTGGGGAATTCTTATCTACAAAGTGGTTGCCGTCTGACCCTCTATAGTTTACTCATATTCAACACATTTTTCTATATATATGTGTGTTATTTATTGTCAAATATATGTTCGTTATTCGGCATTCGATCTATTCTCTATCCTATACTCTATAATGTAAAGAGACCAGTCTTCTTTTTTCCAAATGGATAAACCACTAAAGCTGCCGCAAAAAGTCCCACACTAATCCCAATTGAAACCTCTACCATTGTCGCTCCAAAACTGAGCGAACTTGCATAATCTGTATTTTGAACTGCTGTAGTTCCGTTGCCTTTGGTGAGCTGATCAGCTGCTTGTACTCCCGAGATTAAAGACGATTTCGAAGCGATACCAGAGGGCACTTGTACGAAAATCGCAGGTAACATTGCACTCACAGCCATTCCGCGCCATATTCTCGAGTACAAGTTTCCCAAGACTCCTACAATGAAGGCTCCGATACAAGCTGTGAACTCGGTGACAGTGCTGAAATGCTTTCCGGCAAAGAAGTTCCCGATGTAGCCAATGCTGGCAATAATAAGCATCACCGGAACCTGCAGCCATCTGGCTTGGTTGATAAGACCAAGGCTTAGAGCAAAAAGAGGAACAAATAAGATCTTCCATTTGTCATTCAAAGAGTGGTCAGCTGCACAGGTGTTAACCGAAACGCTATTCTTGTCTACCCAGCCGTACAAAGCAGCACCCAAAGTTATCCCAAATCCCAAAAACAACGAGTATATGATGGCGTAGAACATTCTAACCGAGCCAGCCACCAAATTCCGAGATTGCAACTCCAAGGAGCCACACAAGATGATATAACCTGGTAAAATCAACGCCAAACTACCCTGGGCAATGGCTGAGAAGCAGAATATATCACCACCCTTGATGGAACCAATACCTCTTGAAATGAATGAGACTACGATAGACGCAGTGACTTCAAATACAGAAGAGTACAAGTTCGACATCGAAGCAAGATAGAACTGCAAGTATCCCACACAGCATCCAACAGCAAATGAAATAGGAATATCTGTCCAGCCACCACCAAAAGCAAAGGGACAAACAGCAGCAGATCCCATTCCATATACGAAAACACAGAACCAGGCTGGATATAAGTTTTTGCTCTTCAACAAGTTTTCGATTCTCTGTGCAGCATCTTCCACACCAATCAAGTCGTGGATAACGCCTTTGTAGATCTTGTGGGTATCTTGCAATTTCGACAAGTTCAAACCTTGCACGCACCGTACCATGTGAACTTCTGACGTTCTTGTGGTGGCATCACCAAACGAAATTATCATACACCCAGGAAAGTAGATGAACTGGCCATCAATTTCCAACACTCTGCTTGTCATAATCAAATATTCTTCGAGTCTATGGGTGGGAGCTCCAAACAACATCAAAGCCCTGCACATTCTGATGATGAATCTTTGTCGTTGCAAGATGTCTGCGACGTGAACTGTGATACGGAGTTGTTCTTGTTTCCTGTGGTTGGTCAACTTTTTGATGTTCTTGGAAACTGGTGGTTTCTTGGGATGCTTTGGTTTGGCATTCTGGAACGAGGGAAGCTGGAATCCCTCAGAGTCTTTTTCATTGAACAGACCTTTTTCATCTTCGCTACTTTCAATCATTTGGCCGAAACGTTCACTGTTTCTGTTGATTTTGCTACTTTTACCGGGGATTATTTTGGACATTTTCTGAGCTGTTTGAGACATGTTTTTGGGTGCATTCATTATACCGTGTTTCAACTTTGAAAAGTCGAGAGTGGAGCCCTTGGAAGATCCGATAATGCTCTCGTCGAAAGTGCTTTCCTCCGCTAGCGTTGGAGTTCGGGATGAGGTTCCAAAACTGGTGGCAGATTTGGAATATTGTGGATTCTGGTATAGCTTCAATAATGACGAAAGAACGCCAGCATGAACGTGACGAGGTGGAGGAACATATCCGTCTTCTGCTTCGTCCAACATGAAGTCCTGCTGGTCATATTCTGGCTGGTCCTCTCTACGAAGAAACAAGTCTGGATTGGGTGCATAGAAAGAAGAACTACTACTTTCGTGGCTTCGATGAAGTCCAGGTGAAGAATCTTCTCTATTCTCAGAAGTTATTAGTTCTGATTGCGGGTCTTCTGTCGAAATATTTGCTTGATGATCGCTACTGGAACCTTCTCTGGTCGTCTTTTCATGCGTATGTGAAGCATGGGCAACGTGAGACGAAATGAGGTTCCTGGCTTCGTCATTCAACTCGGCAAAGTTCAACCTCTTCATTTCTATGCCGTCTTCTCCCTCCATTCCTACCTGCTGTTCTTCATCTAGAGTTTGCCTACTGGCTCCTGGAGCCAATCCTCCGCCACTGAGTCCGTTCAGACCTCCTGAGATGCTGAGCATTCTGCCTATAAAAGTATCCGAAGTTGAAGTGTCTCCACCACCAAAATGGCCATCTACAAGTGACATTTTCCTCAAGATATTCTTAAACCCTCCAGTATTCTCTTCTGCCTCGATACTTTTTGTCGACAGTACTGATTTACGTCCTTGCTCAGTGATATCGATTCCTTCGTTGATATTAGAAGACTTAGATGGTGAATCATCGTCGTCGTCTTCGTCCGAAGAATATTGCGTCATACGCGGATGATTCGATATCTGTGTGAAATCAGGAATTGAACTGTCATCGTCATCATCTTCGTCTTCATCCCTATCTATTTCATTGCCATGTTGAATTGGATTAGGCTGGATTTGGAAACTGGGCAAGTTATCATCGAATGCTTCATCAATGTACTCGTCATCGCTGTAGTTGTTCGTTGACGAGTTACTGCTGAACATAGTATCTCTTGGGTTGTACATATCTGGGAACCGAACTGATTTGCCGCCTCCGGCTAATCTTTTGCCTGCCTTCGCAAGGTTTGGCTTTGGCATGCCTTTACTGTTCACCAGCTTTCGAATATCCAGCAAATTGACATTGGGAATTTGGACATGTGATCTAAATTGGTCGGTCTCGTCCTCTGAGCTTGATGAGTCGTTTCTAGGATGGATTCCGCCAGATCCTGACATAATTGTGTCTGTAGAGATAAGTTGTTGACTCCAGAAGAAATATCCGCTTTTGTTGAGGAATCAAAGATTAGCCCTAGTTGAAAAATCGCGAAATCTAAAACAGAAAGTTCGCTTTGATGGCAAGTTTGTGTCTACTATTACGAACACTTGTTCAAGGAGTCGAGGCACTGCAGGAGTTATAGTTCAAGATAATTTTGTTCTGAAACACACGTTCAAGAAGTTCTAAGAGAAGGCTATGATTCTACAAAGAAATGGAACAGTTAGTAACCGCAGAGATGTGCAGGGAAGATTTGTTTGATTCATTTTAGCCTTTTGCAGGCTGCATGTGTGCTGCAAGGTCAAGAAAATATTGACGTCCCTTATTTTGCAGATCTTGATAGGAGAGGCGCGAGGACTTCCGTCTTCCATAGCGGGACTCTCTTTTCCACCCAAGGTTTTAACAAAGATGAGAGACCGTGGTGAAGAAGAATACTGGTAAGCAGGGTTTCGAGTCTTGATGTGCTTCGTGCCTTGGAGATCTGGTGGAGAACTCAAATGATTCAAGAATTGCGATAGAAGTGAAATCTGAAAGAGAAAACTTTTGTCTTTCAGAAGACCAAAGTTAAACAATAAGTACTAAGTAGTTTTGACAATTATTTATATATTCTCTTGAGATTACGATACATATGCACTGGTATTCATAAGTTTGACAGATGTATCTAAGGAACGTACAGAAATGCTGTACCTGCCTTCTGTTTTCCTCTCTTTCGCTTCTACTTTCATTTACAACTTTGTCATTTCGCAGCAATCCACTACGTCTATTATACAATTATACAATCTAAACACTTTCTTCCCATTGAACTCCACACCATTCCTCGATGTATGCCACACGGTTGGAATCGAGCGAATCTTCTGGAACATAGTCCTCGACATCAGTGCAAACAATAATAGTACCCCATGACATACCGTTGAGGATATCAGCAATGTTGACTTCGTCATCTTTGATGTTCTCTAAGTCAATAATGGCTTTAGGCATCAACTGTATTTCAAACTGGCGTTCTGAAGATGGGTTGAATCCTGGCTTAGGCACGTTGAAAGCTCCACCCAAAAACTTCTTAGCTATATCGTCTCTGCCACTGTACAACAAGGGTGTACCGCCGAGATTGTATCTCAATACTTGTCCTGGGTTATGCTTGACGGTATTAGAGAAGTTTTCGAAATACTTATCGTCCAACATGTTGGAGATCTTGGCTCTGTTGGGGTCTATACCTGACGCAGAAACAGACGACGTTGAGTCTCTTCTGCTGCCGCTTCCTTGGCCATCTTCCTTGTTAACGTCCATATCTATCAAATGCTTGTATTTTTCCAATTCCGGGTCAGCAGCCTCTTTCTTGAACGTTTCCTTGTCTACATATAAAAAGCTACCAGCGTATGCTGGAAGTTCGTATTGGGACTTGTTTGACTTTCCTTTTTTCTTTGGTATATTTTTGGAAGCAATTTCAGCATACGATTGTTTTGCTGGTTTTTCTTCCTTTTTTGGTTCTTCTTTCTTTCCAAATGGATTGGCATCAAAAGGACTTTGTTTGGGAGCAAAAGGGTTTTGTGAGGTGGAAGAAGCGAAAGGATTCGACCCTGTAGAAGAACCAAATGGGTTGGATGCTTTGCTCGAATTGGTTGTGCTCTTGTCAGTTGAAAAGAGGTCCTTGGTCAATTCGATATTGAACTTCTTTTTGTTGTCAAGTTGTAATTTCTCATCCAAATCCTTCTGAACAGCTTCGTCTTGTTCTTGTTTAATTTGAGCAATTCTTTCCGCATCTTTGGAAATACCCCTGAATGCTTTTATCGATCCTTTCTTCTTGGAGCATTGGGCCGTGTTCTTACATCCAAATATATAAAGCACTCTGTCGTACAACTTTCCATCTAAGGGAGAGTATGCCTGGAGCAAAAGAGCCATTTTCTTTCCACAATTGTCGCAAGTCACCAATTTCTCATCTGGAATCGATTCTGGATGGAGCCATAACGGTTTGCTTCCAATGAAAGTGTCTTCGATTGTGGGAAGGTCCAGTTCATCGTCATTTTCATCTTCTTCTTCAACTATGGGAGCATCTACAAATCCCAAAAGAACGTCTGATTTCTGGTTCTTGTCTACCAACTCTTCCTCGTCAGAGGAGTATTCGTCATGTGAAGACATTCTGAAATTTCAGGTTTTATCTATAAGGGGTGAATCGTCAATCGACAGACTTGAGTGAATAAAGAGTATTTAATGGATTGAAAGTGGTATCTTCAGATGAGGTTCCAATTTTTTCAGTGTGCATAAAAATAATTGATTGCGAAAAAATTGACTCTTTAAAACACGATATCCCAATTGCAATTGCTGTTATTTCTTGGTCAATTGTTACAATAGGTAGGAGATTCCCATAGATAAACTACTAAATTACTTTTGCCATATTGAATGAGTTTTTGTCAACTTTTGTTACACTCTTCTTTTTGTATTGCCCTAAACTTTGTATGGTATACTATTAACAGTCTATTCTTATTTACAAGATAATATGTACATCTATGTTATTGTCATCACAAGAAACGTTGGTGCTCCACTTCTTCAAATACCTCAATTGTATCGCCAGCTTCAAACTTGTCCCATCTCTCAAAAGCCAAACCACACTCATTGCCCTTTCTGGCCTCCTGAATATCGTCTTTTCCTCTCTTCAACGACGACAAAGTGCCTTCGTAAACTACTTCCTTTGCTCTCAAGACTTTGACCCTGGAGCCACGCTTGATACTACCAGTAGATACCTTGCATCCCGCAATCTTGACTTTGCTCTTCTTGACCGAAACCGTGAAAATGTCCTTGATTTCAACATCACCGGTAGTCTTGACCTCGATTCTAGGCTTGAGGTGCGACTGTAACTCGTCCGTAACGTCTTCAATAAGACGGTAAATGATGTTATGTTCCTTTATGATAACACTATCCTGGTCAGCTTTGTTGATGATCGTCTTGGGTACCTTGATGTTGAAGCAGAGAATCTTCGCATTCAAAGTCTTTGCTAGACTAATATCAGACTCAGTTGGTGGACCGGCTTCATGAGAAATCACTACCGATCTAACTTCTTCGTTCCCGAGACCGTCGATACTTTCTTTGATAGCTTCAGCAGAACCAAAGACATCTGACTTGATTATATACTTACAGTCTATGATGCTGGGCTCTTCGGTAATAGAAGCAGACAACCCAGCCTTCTTCATCTCGTTGATCATATCCGTCTTCTTGCTGAGCTCGATTTCTTCTTGTCTCTTTTTGTTGATAGACTCGATATCTCGCGTCATCTGGATCTCTTTTCTTCTTGTTTCTCTGACTTCGGTGACTTTTTTAGCTATCAGCTCGCTTTTTGCCTGGATAATATGGTCTCCACTGTCTGGTAAGTCCTTCCAGCCCCATACCTGAATGGGTGTAGACGGACCAGCACTCTTCAATGGCTTTCCATTCTCATCTTTCATGCCTCTGACTTTACAGTAGGTGGTGCCAGCAACCAAAATGTCGCCGTTCTTCACCGTACCTCTGCGCACAAGCACAGTAGCGATGTTACCCATGCCCTTAACGATTTGAGACTCAATAATCCATCCTTCGGCAGGAATGTTGCTGAACTCGCATTTGAATTCACTCATTTCACTCAAAGTGATAACGGCTTCTTCTAACTTATCCATGTTCAATCCCGTTTTCCCAGAAACTCTGACCGTTTGGGTATCCCCACCGTAGTCCTCGATATCGATATCTTGCGCAGCGAGATCGCCTAAAACTTTGTCTACATTTACACCCTGCTTATCGCACTTGTTGATCGCCACAATTACTGGTACTCCAGCCTTTTTGGCATGTTTGATAGCCTCGATCGTCTGAGGCATGACAGAATCATCTGCTGCCACTACCAAGATAACGATATCTGTAATAATGGCACCTCTCTGTCTCATCTTTAAGAATGCCGCATGACCGGGGGTATCTAAGAATGTAATTTTCTTCTTGGAAACAGGCGTAATCACTGAAAAAGCTCCGATGTGCTGGGTGATCCCACCAAACTCCTGGTCTACTACAGAAGACTTCCTCAAGTAGTCTAAGATGGTGGTTTTTCCGTGGTCTACATGGCCCATGATCGTCACTACAGGAGGTCTTTCTTTCAACAACTCTGGCTTTACTGCAGCTGGAAATAAATCACCCTCCGTATCCTCACTGATACTTACTTCATAATTATATTCATCAGCAATTAATGAAGCGTTCTCTTTGTCCAAGATGAAGTTGTGTCTCATATCTTCGTATCCGAGTACCTTTAACTTCTTCAACACATCGTTTAAGGGAATATTCATCGTGGTAGCAAGATTGGACACCGTGATAAACGGTGGTAGCTGGATGTGCATTTTCTCTACAGGTACCTTCTTGTTCTTTCTGTGTTGAAACAGTTGTTTCTGGTGATGGTTTTGGTTATGCTGGACGTTTTTTTGGTTTTGGTTTTGATTTTGGTTCTGATTCCGTTTAGAAGTCACATTTTGTTTCGCCTGAGGTTGACCATGGTCAGTTGGATTAGCGAATCTCTTCAGCAACTTTTCTGGAGAAAAAGGCTTCTTAGGGCTAGTCTTATTGGCTGATGTATTTTCAGATCCTGGACTTTTCCTATTCACATTTGTCAAGTTATTGCCATTACTACTCTTCAGATTCATATTGGTTCCCACATTGCCATTTCCTTCTGGCTCTGGAGCCTCTTTCGGTGCAGTTTTGGCAAATCGCGAGATTCCTCCTCCAGTTCTGGGAAACTTATTGAGGAAACTAGAGTATTCTCTAAATGAGATAGAGACCGGTCTCTCTATTCGACGAATTACTGCCCGGCTAACTGGTAATCGAGTTAGCATGGTAGACTTGTGAATTGTAGAAGCTCTAAAGTTCTTATTGAAGAAAAGTTGCTGTGAAATATTCTGTATAATTTTTCAGTCTGCGAAACTGTATAAAATATTTTACTACTGATAAAGGCAGAAAGATGCGGACTTGACGATACCAGTACTGATTTAAGTAGGGTGAAGATCATGTTAACGGAAAGTGAGATGAGAGACTCTTATAACCAATCATCAAATATCTACTCACTCTACATTTTAAAATTTAGTTATTATATATGCAATGAATGTAGCCTATGAATTCTTTTTGCTTTAGCTTTGCAACTATATCGTGCTATAGCTTCGCACTATTAGATTATCACTTGCGGTATCTACGCATAGCGATAGTCTCCATTAGATGTCACATATCCCAACGACTTGCTCTCATTCAAAGAAGCGATTAAGTTATCGATATCCTTGAAGTTGCGGTCATCGCTGGCAAAGTTGCGATGTCTTGTAGAATTTATATGTTCTCTGAAATGATCATATTTGATTCGACAGTTCTCACAGTAGCCTGGAGTCAACTCTTCCTTTTCCTTTTCGGCACTTCTGCGCTGCTGCTTCTTCATGATGATTCTTCTCTTGAGGTTGTTGAGGTTTCTTGAAGGAACTTGTGATGTCATGGGCCCCAATCCGTTTCCGCCTTGTACTGCTGAGTTCGAGTCCATCGACATATTAATCGCATTAGAAGCTCCGTTATAGCCAGAAGCAGCAACATCAAGAACTTTCGAATTGGAAACAACTTGGATACAAGATGAGTTTCTTGACAACGAAATCGGCATCACGGGCTGTTTGAAATTGTACCTCTTAGGCTGAGACAAGATGGTTGTGGTATCTTCGTCATCAAACTCGTTCTCCTTATCATCATAAGCAGCTTCTGCTTCTGCCTCCGCTTTTCTAGAGCTAGATGTGGCCTCCTCAATTGTGACTTCTTCGTCGTGAACTTTGTCTGTGCTAGTGCTTGTTCCACTGAAACCAGTAGTCGTGAGCTGGATGCCATTTTTGATGTTGCTCATCATACTATTAGTGGCTTTCTTCAAGAGATCACGATACTGTTGTGAAGCGTTCCATTTTCTCATTCTCCTTAGCATCTTACGTTCCGTATTTACATCATTAGGATCACTAATGAAAGGGCACTTACCATCCAATGTCAAATTCAAAACTGGATAGCTGGAGTCATTCCACTCTCTGATGGCTATAGGTCTGACCTTCTGAGAGAGATCGTAGACATACAAGTAGTTTTTGTCAAAGTAGTGGAGGTCGTCACGTTTGGCATTCGGATCACGATCTGTCAAGCCAAAGATTTTTTCTTCCTTCAACAAGTTGTACAAGTTATCTTTATGTTTAGTTGATTTAGATGCATTAGATACATCTCCTCCAGAAAGTTGAACCATACGATGGACGCTTTCATCGATCCCAGTCACAATGTTAATGCCGAGATTCTTCAAGAATCTAAACACCTTTTCATAGTCCCAAACTTTAATTTTAAGCTGGGAAACATTGGAAAAGATATCATTACTGGGATAGTCCTTTCTAGCATTGAACAGTCTTCTGGAGACGATAATCGTGACGTCGCTATCGTAAAACGGCGTGATTTCACAGCCTACAAGTTTCAAGAGCTTGGAAGCTCTTTTATATTCTGATAATTGGAGACGACTATATTCCTGAACTCCTTCGAAGTAGACAATAGATTCTTTCATTATCTTTCTCCACGACTGCTGCCAATGAAGCAACTCATCGCCAGCCAATCTATTGAGAGATTTAGCTTGCGTTTGTGTTTGAATTTGAGATTGAAGATTAGATTGTGCTTGTGCTTGTACTTGTGTTTGTAATTGCGATTGAATATGAGATTCAGTTTTAGAATGTGTATGAATTTGTGTTTGAATTTGAGGTTGAGTTTGAGTTTGAAGATGAGAATGTGTTTGAGATTCTTTATGATTTTCATCATGTTCACGATGTTTTTGAAGATGTGATACTAATGGATGCGCGTGGAGTTGTTGCTGTTGTGGATGTGGAGCAGGAGGAGGAAGAAGCTTTTCGACCGGTGCAAGTGATTGTTTAGTTTCTGTGACGTTTGTATCGATGTGTAGCGAAGGTTTTTGAGAAACCAGAAGAGGTGCGATAATTGGCTGCTTATCAAGTTTCTCAATCTTCAGAGTTTCTATCAGATTTTCTACTTGAATCAGCTTAACATTATCGACTTGGTTTTCAAGATTTTCATTATCAAGATGATTTTCGTTTTCAGTCTTCTTCTGTCTTGCCATCTTTTCTTTGTATTCTTTTTCCTTTCTCTGCCTCTCTTCTCGTTCTACCTCTCTTTCTATCTCTACGCTCAATTCAGGTTTCTCTATAGCATTTCTAAGCGGAGATTTCTGTTCTGGTCGCTGGTTCCATACCCGACGCTTTACCAAGTGATTTGGATCAAGTTTGACAGAAAGCGGACTGACACTGGTGGGTTTGCTGTTGCCGGAATTAAGACTGGGCTCTCTGTTTTCAGTTCCCACAGGAGATAACCGGACTTTTTGTTTCTTGAAGGGCAGAGGTATGTTGCTGTTAGTCTCTTTAAGTGGATATCTCGGCTGGTTAAGAGAATTGAATCGTTTTCTGAGATTGACAGCCAGATTCGGAGCTGCCGTGGAAGGTGAGTTTTTAGAATCCATGGTTCATGACTCGAATAAAATGAATTTGGCTGCTACGTCCGAATATTATAAAACTGTATGATAGGTCAATTGCTGCGTATTCTCCGTGTGTTACCAGCAAATTTCCTGGTCGAATTTGTAGTTATGTCTGGCTGTAGATGTTTGTTAGTGTTTACTTGAATAGTTCAAAAATCTGAAACTACATCTTTTTTGGCGTATTTCGCAGGCTTGTTTTTCCGGCAGGAGACACGAAAAAGTAAGCCGCACGTGATGTAAACAGAGGATTACAAACGGAATGGTGGAAGATGGGCACCAGTTGGAACATGATCTCGTGGTAGTTTGTTGCTGTGTTAGTGGGGCTTTCTTGGATAGTTCTGGAAAGTTTGGAGTATTTTTGTATTTTTTTGGTGGATTTAAAAGGAGCCATCTTTTGCTCGGGCTTGCTGGTTCTGTTAGCATAATTACGCGTCGCTGGATTTTGCAGCCGTAGCAAGAGGAATGCCACAGATGTGAGTAGCGGGAAAGGAATGGAGTCTGAAGAAAGCCGTGACGGTTCCAAGGAAGTGCAAACAGATATAAGACTCAGTTTCGAGAAGCTGAGTATGGCAATGATGTATTTTTTTGTCGCTGTATCGGTATCAATTATAGTGTCCAAAGCGTTCTATTTTGCGCTTTCATTTTGCAACCGCAATGTTATCTCTATGAAAATAGTCTGGAATCTGTGATACCTTTACTCTACGTTTTTCATTTGAAATGTCTTAATCCAGTCTATGGGTGATGCAATCGTTGCTATTGTAAGCAGAAGGCTGTTTATCTCATTCTCCTGGCGGAACTGGCAGGCTCCTTAATAGTCAGACTATTTTATTGTGCATTTTATGAACAGAAAGTCAGACTATTGTGGGAATTATGGGTCTGGGTCTTTACAAGTCAACCTCACTTAACTGGTTTGGTATCTCATATACAAGTTAAAAGATTTAAGACAAATATATAGCAATTCTTTCCCATAATGTACTACTCGTAAGTCTATATAGATCTGTAGAAAAGTGGAATTGCTCCGGAAATATCATTTGGTAATCAACTCCCATACCTTGACTTTAGCCTTCTTCTTAGTAGTGTTTCTTTCCTTAATTCACTGTTTCTCTATACAATCTCTTCCATACTGGCTCTTCCATACTCCTCTCTGACTCCCAGGCTTAGACGCGCAATGGCTCGTTTAGGCAGTCTCTCACTGCAACCTGCGCCGTCTGATCCTTGGCTGTACGCAGGCCCAGAGTACCATCCACAATCCACAGTCACTGATATCTCTACCGTCTAAACCTCAAAAGACACCAAAACAATGGGAAATATTTCTCTTGTTCACGGCTCCAATTTGCAGTTTTCAGAACGTTCCTGACTCCACTCGGCGATATTTTTGAGCCCTCTCTCCTCATTTGCCAACTCTCACTCTGATCCGAGATTTCGAATGCGCACAGTCTACAGGGAAAATTTTTTTTTTGAATCACCAGCTTTTCTCCATCTTTCCTCACGAATCGACAGCAATTCGTGAATCCAATATCAGCAGCTTGTTCCAGACTTACTACTTGTGTCCGTTTCTGTCTTCTGGAGTTACTGTGAATTTTTCCGGAAAAAATCGCTTGAGAATCGCTCAAACACTGAGATCATCCGTCTTTTTCCTTTGCTAACTAACTGCTCCCTGCTGTTTGTATAAATACCATTTTTCAGCCGAAAAAGCACCAATTTATAGGGTCAATTTGCCCAAATCGATAAGACGTCATTTAACATAGCTGTAGATGTTGTCTCTCGATCCCGCGGGCTTCATTGCTGCCTTTGTTGTTCTTTCGGTCGTGGTGTTTCTAACCTTATACATCTGTGCCTATAGACTCTTTTTTGCCAACTCCGACCGCAATGACTACACGTTTATAGGCTCCGACTTCATGGGCTCGCAGTCGTCAGATGTTCCACGTGAGTTTCTCAATGACGAAGAAGCATTGACCCATTTGGCTGAAACGTACGACTTCACGGGTTTGTCTCCTGAAGAGCAATCATCCTATTTGAAGGGTGAAGAATTCACCAAAACGAATCCACCCCATTTCCAAAATACCCGAGGCAAGTCGTTCACACCAGACGATGACAAAACCATTAAAGATTGTGGGACTACGGCCTTTTTCTTCGAGCCAGAGACAGACGTCCTCTCTTCCAGATACCTTGTAGCCGATAGAACGGAACTTAGCTTCCACAACAACGACGCTCCGTACTCCACAGCCACTGCCGTGATGAACTACGCTCTTCCTACAAAGAACAGATTGTATTCCGATACTATCTACTTCGAAACAAAGGTGTATGAGTACGACAATTCTGGCAACCCAAATGCCCATTTCTCTATTGGTTTAGTTACCAAACCGTACCCCTCCTCGTTCAGATTGCCTGGTTATAACAAGTTCTCCATCGGATACGAGTCTACAGGAAATTTGAAGATCAACAAACCTTTCCCAACACCCTTACAACAGCATCAGGGAGAACAGAGCGAGTACAACGCTTTAGTATTACCACCTTTACAGGAGTCAGACGTAGTGGGTTTTGGCTACGTAGCCACCACCGGAACTATTTTCATTACTCGTAACGGTAAGAAGATTCTCGATGTAATGAGAGGCTGTTTTGTGGACATGTACCCTGCTGTAGGGTGTTTCCTGACAAATGCCAAGTTCCAAGTCAACATAGGCCAATTGGGCTTTGTATGGATCGAAGCCAATGTGAGAAAGTATGGGTTTGTATCTACCAGCGAGTACAAAAAGATCCAGGGTGATCGTGGCTTGGTAGCCTTGCCCCAGTACGATTCGGTCATTAGCAATGAAGAGGACAAGATCCTCGACAAAGGTGAGGAGCTCCCTCCGCGTTACCCAGAGGACGAATTGGACTTCTTTGGCCGCTCTAGTAAGGACATTGTTCGTATTGGTTCATCTTCTAGGTCGCAAGCACCACATACTACTGAACATTTGAGCAACGAAAAAGAAGAACACGTAGATGAGGACGAAGAAGTGAAAGAGCCTAAAGGCACCGAGCTTGGCCCCTCTTCTGAAGTCACGGACGAGCCTGAAGAGATCATGGACTTGCGTGAGAGAATCTACGAGCAACAGATCGAAAACAGAGAGGAGTCTACACCCTTGTTAGCTTCTGAGAACCAGGAAGTAGATGCAGCATCTCCTAAGTACGACAGCATACAACAAGAAGAAGAAAGCTCTAATGACTCTGCCACTTCTAGGGATAACACTCCTTCTGATAATGCTCCCTCTGATTATATACCCTCTAAGGATAACACCCCAGAAGTTGAAACCAAGGATTCTGAAACCAACCCTGATGCCAGGGAACACACACCAACTTCAAGTGCTGGTGGAGTCAAATCCAACAAGAACAAAAAGAAGAAGAAAAAGACAACTGGCAAGAAGGGAGGAAAGAAGAAGGGAAAGAAGTGATATAACTCTCTTGTAGTACATGTTTTCTCTTGCATGTCTTATCCTTCCTTCAGGTCTTCTTTATAGTACATTCTTTGTGTCTGCTTCTGTCTACATCCACAATGCCAGTTACGACCTCTAATCGCATACATTGTAAACCCCATGTAACAATAGGTTCCATTTATACCCTGCCAATGTTTAGTATTTGTTCAACGTTAATGCATGTTTAATATATTCTTACTTGTAGCAAAAAGAGGATAAGGTCGAAGAAAAGGATAGTGAATGTGAAACTCAAGCAGAATAAAACGGGTGCAAAAAGAAAAGCGAATTCTAGCGCAGCCCGGTTTCGATCCGGGGACATCAGGGTTATGAGCCCTGCGCGCTTCCACTGCGCCACTGCGCTTTATTCTTGCTTAAAATGCTCTAATGTTTAAATAAGTGTACTATTTTATTTCGATTTTTCATTTGGGCCAAAATGGAGAAAAGTTCATGTAAATAATGCCTTTTTGTTTAAATCAACTGCTGACTGCAATATTTGAGTCTCTACAAATATTCTGTATGAATTAGAGGAAATATTATTTACTTTGTGGTAGACAAACTAGACTTTAATAGTGTTGCATGTCATTTTGTAAGGAAGAAAAAAGAGTGAAATAGAATGAAACAGGTGCTTAAGGATGTTTGTCACTTGTGGAGAAATTGATCCTTTCATTTGATTTAATATAGTTTGTGGTTCTCTGTTAGAGGTATCTGTGGGTTAAAAGGAATGTTTTTTTTTTCGTGAGTCTGTAAAATGAATTATCAAGACAGAATATTCACAAAAAAGGTCAAAAATCTTGAAAATTGTATTCTGAAACAAGGACTCACAATTACTTCAGGTGTTTCCTTCCAATCATTTATCACCAATCAAGGAGTGGTTCATCTTCAAGATAGAATTGCCAGTTGTATAATTATGTTGTACAGTTTTGGAAGTCTCAAGTAAGAGAGAAAGACAGAGCGCAATTGTACCACACAAGTATTACCATTGTAGCACATGGGCATATATCAACCAAATATCTCAGATTCTATTAATTAAAACTACCTAATATAACTAGTTACTGCAACATCTCATTACATATTTGCACCCACCCTTATCTTGTAAGAATAGATGGACGAATTCGATATTCTCACGTGACAGAATTTTCACTATTTTTCAGATTCGGGAGCTGAGACCTAGTTACTTACCAAACTAAGCTCTATTCTTTTTACTCAAGAATTGGTCCCGAGTTATTAATGTCGTTAGTAAAAAGAGCCGTTGGTTATGGACCCTTGAGTCGTAATGGTCTTTTTGTAAAAGTTCCTTGGAGGACTTTTGCTTCAAAATCGACTTCTGCTTCGAATTCTGCATCTATTTCTGCTGATTTCAAAGCTAACTCTCCACAGAAGTCTTCAAGCCAGCCTTCAGAACATCCACAACTTTCGCCAGAAGATGCCAAAAGAGAGGCTGCAAAACTAGCGGCGCAAGCACTTAAAGATGTAGGCTCGCTTTTCTCATCAGGAAGCGACGATGCCACTCAACCTATTGATACCGAGCCGATTTTCAAAAATCCTCAACTCTTTGCACCTTTGAGTTTATTGCACCAGGGTCAAGTCTTGAAGGAACTTCAAGACAAGTATGATAAGAAATGGACAAAGTTGACACAGGAAGATAAGAAGTTGGGCTACTACATAGCATATGGAGACTGGGGAGTTCGTGAAGAGTTTAAGAATTGGAAAACTCTAGAAGCTCCTTATGATCTTCCATTCAGAGTACCTTCTGAGATAAAGAGCACAAATCCTTCCAGAACTACAGTCATAAAGAAATTGACACCAGAAGTGATACTAGGAGAAACTCCTATCAGGGAAAAACAATTTGACTACAAGAAGATGGATGGAGTCACCAAGTTTTTCATCTATATGACTTCTTTTATTGTAATCGCAGCAATTTTCAGAGACAAGAAGATTGGAGAAGAGGGTAAACCAGAGGAGATCATAATAGAAGATCCATATGAAAAGGAGAGACAGTTGCGTGCTGAGCGTGAAGCAGAGGAAGAAAGAATAAGACTTGAGAAGGAGAGACTTGCTTTAGAAAGACTGAAGAGAAAATGGTACTACTTGTATTTGAAATGAATAGTGACTTGTACATAGAACATGTAAATAGATATCGTGAAGATTAGTTTTGTAATGGTGATACTATATATACAGACATACGTATGAGATTATGTCTAAAAGCATTAGATCCATATAGAATATACCAAAATTAGATACAAATCTTTTCTATGTGTTCATTAGGCGATCGCTTATTTACATTATATACTGAAGTTACTTAAAGAGCCACTGTCCTTGACTCCTTCCAATGATAGACTACTCGATCTCGTCGTCTTCATCGTCATCGTCATCGTCATCGTCATCAAAGTCATCTTCATTCCAGCTATTCTCTACAGTTTCTCTCACTCGCTTCACGTACTGCGACCTATGGTCCCTATACAAATTGGCAGCTTCAACGTTAGCCGGTGAGCTGATATTGGGGTCGTTAAGCAACGACTGGATAGACGTCAAGATTGATGATACATCGTAAGTTGGAGACCACCTGTTTTGAAGAATATCCAAACACAACTCTCCTGATCCATATACGTTGGGATGGAACATCTCACTTATAAACTTGACGGTAGGAGGCTTGTTGGGATATTGCTCGTCAAACTGGAGCACAAGACGGAATGTTCCATCCTCAAAGGGTGTATCTGAAGGACCAATGATAACAGCATTCCTAATAGGTTAGTAAAGTAATGGAATAAGTAGAAGAAAGCAAAAAAAGATATGGGGGGGGGATGAATATTTTTCTCTTCAACTGTGATGCTTATAGTATTGAAAGTGAATGTGGATTGGCGTCTCAGGGATACGAAAATCTAGGATCATATCATTTTGGATGTTGCGTACCTTATAAACATGTAGATAATGACTATCATTTCTTTAGTTTTTCATTCGTGTCTTGTTCTTCCGGATAAATTTCATTCATTAGTCATCCATTCATTTTCCATATTAAGTTCATTCTCCTGCTCTTCATATGACTTTCATCTCGTCATGTTTCTTATTTATTCATAACTCAATATCTCCCACTCCTCATGAATCTTTTAATGTCCTTTCTCTTTTTATCCTTTCTCATTTGTAATCACATACCATGTCATGACATTGTCCGGTAACGGATAAGCACTGACACCGGAGGGAGCATCCTGTTGCATGCGCTAGTTGGTGTTAGTATTATGGCCTTATTTTTCATTTTCACTGTAACTTTCTGGCAACAAACCCTTGTTGCCGCTGGTCAGAAGACCATTAATTATGGCAAAAGTTACCTTTGGACTCGGGCCTTTTTCGGGATACAAAAGTAGAACTTACCTTGAAATCACGCATGAGTCTTCTTTTGGCTGGTGTAGACATTGTGGCGAATCTGTGAACTTGGAACGGACGAAAGACGACTTCTTTGTGGAAAATACAAATTGAAATATTTGATTTGTATGACTTTTTGAATGTTGAAGCTTTATCGGTTGGGGTTGTGTACTGCAGATAACCAATGGCGACGCCAAATTAGATGCAGATACTTACTTCTGGTTCATACAGTTTATAGATGTCTAACCAAACAAAGCAAAGAGAATTGAGGAGTACAAACCAACTTTGCATGTTATAATTGTACTACTACATTGTGTGGTATGTGAACATTGAATATTCTCTTTGATAGCCATTCCAGTGTACTATTTCACTTAATTCCTCTTCATTCTACTCACACTTTCGCTACTACATTCTTACTCTTCTTATTATAACATTGATACTACAGAGCTCTGAGGCTCTAGCGACATATCCGTACATAAACCAGTCGCAAATGAAAAAAATCGGTGAATCAGAATTAAAACCCATAACAGCATCTCTGCCATCTATGTCTATTCTAGTTTTCCTGCAACTTTTCATAGGCAACGTCTACCAAAGCCTTGACATCGTCAAGAATCTGCTTGGAGTCAACCTTTGATAACAAGGAACCAATCTTGCCTTCGATGTCGGCGATTCTGGCGTCAACCTTAGCCGACTTGAGCTCAGCACCAGCATCCTTACCCCAGAATTCGGATATGTTGTGTCCTCCACCATTGTAAGCCAAGATGTTAGGAGTTCCATCTTCAGGGATGTCACTCAACAAACCTGTGGAACCGTAGGCAATCAAGTTCTTCTTCAACTGGGATGGAGAAACACCGTTAGCTGCCACAAAGAACTCAGAGTCTGCACCTGGTTGCAACGAAACAAAGTACGACAACAAACCAGCAATGTGTGGAGAAGCCATCGAAGTACCAGACAAGGTTGCTGTGGCAGTGTCGGAACCAATGTAGGTAGAAACAATATTCAAACCTGGAGCAAAGATGTCAACACACTTACCGTAGTTAGAGAAGTAAGCTCTGGAGTCATCAAGAGTCGAAGCCCCGACAGTGATGGCGTTCTCAGCAGCAGCAGGAGAAGTGTTACATGCATCTTGGTTTTCGTTACCAGCAGCAACAGCGAAATGGATACCGGCCTTGACAGCAGCGTTAACAGCCAAATCCAAAGCTGGAGACTTGCCTCCACCCAACGACATGTTGGCAGTGGAACCCTTGAAGCCCTTCTTGGCCTCCTTGGCAGCAGCAGAATGGGCATTGGCAGCGAATTCAACACCTTTAACTACATCAGACATGGAACCGGAACCGTTGGATCTCAACACCTTGACAGCGACAACTTCAGCACCCTTGGCCACACCATAGGCGGAAGAGGCAATGGTACCAGCACAGTGGGTACCGTGACCATTACCATCAACATCAGCATCACCAGAAGGAATGGTGGCACCCCACTTGGCTCTTCCACCGAATTCCTTGTGGTTGACGTTAACACCGGTGTCGATGACGTAAGAAGTCACACCCTTACCAGCGTTGTTGTCGTACAAGTACTGATTGAACGAGCTTAAGGTCAATGGCTCTCTGTGAGAGACTCTGGCCAAACCCCATGGAGCACCCTTTTCAACTTCGAATTCCGAGGCATAGACCATGGAGTCTTGTTCAACGAAAGCAACCAATGGGTTCTGACGAATCAAGTCGATGGTGGACTCAAGGAAGAAACCGGAGTAACCCTTGACGATGGAGCCAATGTCAAACGAGTCAACAATACCGCCCTCAGTCTTGAAGTCCTTGGTGGAAGCGAAAAAATCGTGACTTTCGTCGAGACCAGCCAACGACTCGGTGTGCTTCAAGGCAACCCATTCCTTGTGGAAGGCAGTTTCGTCGGCAGAGGCAGACTCCTTCAAGACAACGATGTATCTGTGGGGAATGAGGTCTCTGGCACCGGCAAGGAAGGGAGCCACAGCTTTCTTGGCTCCATCAACAGCGTCCTTGAGGCCGTCGACGGCTTCCTTCAAGCCCAAGACGTTCTGGGTCTTTTCGTTGACTTTTGGAACGGCCTTCTCGACGCCAAACACGTCGACGATATCATCAAAAGAGGGAAGAACCAAAGCCTCAACGCCCATGGCAACGAGGATGGAAACAGCAACCGACTTGGAAAGCAACATAGTGATAGATTTTTATGTAGTTAATAGTTAACAGATTGTATCCGGAGAAGTTCTCGAATACGGGAGTAGACAGACTAGACTAATTGAGTGACAGATAGTATAGACCAGATATACTAAGCAGAAAATGAACAGAAGTAGTCCAAATTTAACGAGTTTCAAAGAAGAAAAGTTCAGAAAAGCAGTAGATATGAGCAGCAACAACAGCAGTAACAGATGGCAGATATAGGAACCAGTGCTTACCGAGATACAGCCAAAACCGTAAGATAAGCGTGATGAAACCAGAAAGAAAGTGAGGAATACCGATATCTTTTAAAAGGGATGATAATGGTGGCGATAAGATTGAGCGGCCCGTGTGCAGGAAAGAGAGCCGGGGCCAGCCATACGGAGCCGCGAGTGGGGCCATCTGGAAAAGCAATGGAGATGATAAAGCAACTGTGATATTGTGACATTACTGGAATGAGGTTGTTACTATGTACTGTGATATCATCTTATGTCATTGCTGGGTTTTGTACAGTGTATTTTGTATTTGTGCTCCAGCTGTTTTAAAGTCGTGAGAGCACTGAGAGAAGAAGAGAAGAGATGAGATGAGATGAGATGAGATGAGATGAGCCAGTGTTCAGTTTGAGCTACTCTACAGTGTTGGCTTCCTGGTCCACATCATATGAAATCCTATCCTACGGATCTTGTATTCGTGGTTTTCGCAGATTGTCCATATACACATTCCATCGCCATTGCAACCTCTGACTGGCTCGGTGGGGACTCGGCTTAGGCTCTGTACAGTTAGCTTATCTAATCGGCTGAAATGCTCGGCTGTGACTCCAGCTGAAACAGAGCTCCAATTATCATCTGCTACTCATTTCCATACCTTCATTTTCCACCGTGTCGTTCTCTGTATCATAACCATATTCTGCTTGTTCGGGCTACTTTCCTGTTTTCTGTCTTCTTATTCTAGTACATTTTTCTGTTCTTTCCTCCGTCTCTTTATCACATTCTCCTATTCTTCCCTTATCTACCTCTATACTGTATGTGGTATCCCGTCGCCCGCTGTGGTTGCAACTGTGGAGGAATTTCGTATTTTGTGCTCTGTTTCTTTTGACTCTTTTCTTTTGTCCATACTGATTCCACAGAATAGAGTCATATACATTTTGTTTACAGTGCTGTAGCCTGCTCTGACTGAATTTTGGAATAGAGCTCTGTTCGAGTTTGAGCCACACCTTTCTTTTTGTCTCGTGCAGATATGCTGCATCTCTGTCACAATCTTTCGCAACCAATAAATTTACATATGCCCGCTGAAATGTCTATATTCTAATGCTAAATGCCTATTTCAACTGATTGCTTTAATATAACCGTATTCCGCGTTAGTTGTTCTTCTACGTCTATACCTTGATTGCATTGTCGTGCAACCAGCTCCGCATGCTCTGCTCATCATTCTTCTCATTAACTGCTTTGTAGATAATCTCCTCGTCATATTCTCCTTCCGACAGTATAAGCTCAAGCATCACGTTCTTGTTGGAAACAGACTCGTTCACACAGAACCAGAGTCTGTTCCTTCCCTCAACGACATGTGCCTTGTTTATGGGAAAAGAAGGAGTCGATATCTGACGAAACAAGAATTCGTTTAACAACTGTATCAACTCCTTGAAGGGCTTCCCTTTGATTTCCGCACTAGCGTTGTACGAGGAAGCACAGTATGGGTTGCGACACCAACCGTTGCCACACCCTTTGGTCAACTGCATCATATACCTTCTCTCTATTCTCTGCTGTAGCTTAATGTGCGTAGGGTCATGTTGGGCTATATACAAAGGACCGTAGCACAAGTCACAGAGATCTAAGTCATTAGCAGCTTCTGTACCCAATAATTTGATACAGTTCACGTTGGAACACTTTCTGAATACAGTCTTATTCCATTCGTTGAACTGGATCTTATCCAAGTCATGCATTTTGAGATGCTTTTGAAAGTCCTTGGTTCGGAAAACTTTGTTGCACTTGTAACACTCAATGGTCTTGTTGCCACAAGAATTCTCATGGTTAGTCAAGTTTTCAAACCTATCCTGGTACGTAGCCTGTCCCTGTGGTACAATCAAATGACAGAAACGACACTGGTGAAGTTTCAGCGGACAAACAGTAGCCTTATGTTTAGTAACCAATTCTATAAAGGTTCCATATTCTTCTGTCGAAGAGCATTGGTTACACTTGTAGGCTTGATTGGTATGATACAATCTGGTGTGTTTGAATTTCAAGAGGCTCGAGTCCGAATGAAAATCCACACACACGTCACAATGCCAATGCGACAGGGGGATCTCTTTCAAGAATACCATGTCGCATTTGGTGCATTTGACGTTATTTCTCAAACAGAACGACTCGTGGAGGACGAGCTTGTTGCTAGAAATAAGCTTCAAACAATTGGGACAACGACTGTGTCCTTCCGGCACTTCTGTATCAACTATATCTGCGTTGTTATCCTCAAGTATATCAGAAATACATGTACTGATCGTCAACGTGACTTCAGCTTCTTCATCCCAAGAAAATGGTATCAAATACAAGAACTTTTCAAGGTCGTCTATACCATCTACACTTTCATCTTTAGCCCTCTGGAGCTTGTTTAGAATGTCATCGTCCTTAAGATCAACTCGGATCACCTTGGTAGCTTTACTAGTGTTTCCATGTTGAAATCTATTCTGAAGCAAGAAATCCTCATCCATAGTAGTGTACTTGAAGTTCTCCAAGCTAACAAACTTGTCCAAGCCAGCAATGACATCAACATTGAAAATGGCGTCGAAATTGCTACTAGCGAAGGCAAGGTTATCGAGCTTAATGAAGAGTTCGCTGTCGTATTTAGACAAGTCGATTTTGTAGATTGTTGGTTTGAACTTGGGACTCAAGAACGAGTGAACAGTAGCTTCTACTACTGACTCTATTTCTACAATATTGTTATGTGGATTAGAGTTGAACTCAAGTTGTTGTTCGCTAGCAAGCTTATCGTTTAGCGGAACTACGTCTAGAACGATATCCGTGTCTATTATAGAAGCAGTTACTGGCTTATGAGCCTCGCCATTGATTTCTTCAATGTACAATTCGTACCGCAAATTATCATCTTCAATAACCAATGTCTCTTTGCTGGTCAAAGTAGTATAGTACTGCGTGAGTTTGTTCTCTAAGAAGTATTTCCAGTTAGTGATGTTGGAATAAAGTTGCAAGGGCTTCAATTTGAGCGAAGTTGCCTTAGAAATAGAACTTTTCAACTGCAATTCAACTGTCACCAGCTCCGGCTCAAGCAACTTTGTGAATATCCAATCAGGAAGAACTACAGTTTCGTCCTCCGGAGCCGAAAATTCACGAACGCCAATATAGCAACTTCCGAGCAGTTCGGATGAAGTGATCTTGAAGATCAATGGATGTGGCAATTCCAGCTCTGGAATGATATCTACAATTCTCAGTAGAACTGATGCCGGTAGAATAGCCTTATCTGAATAAGATGGTAACTGACTCGTCGCCGGCAAGACACGAAGCTGAAAAGGAGGAATATACATGTAGTGTCGTATAGTATATGGAGTTAAAGCCAAATGGGAATAGAAAAAATCGAATAGTGGTAGAAATTCTGGTGGCCAAAAAAGAGCCAGATATTGATTATTTATATAGATGGAGATTACGAGATAAATGCTTTTGACCTGCATGCACCTTTTTCAAAGCATAAATGGGTGCAAAATCTGGTTACAAAGTAGTGAAGTGTCAAAGGTCTCATAGATTCTCATGAAATCTTCTAACTTGATTCAAATTGAGATGACTTATTGTTGTACCATACCAATTTAAATACTATACAAACTGTAGTCTTCTAACGTGTCTATTAGTATGCTATTTATGCTATCTGTTGTTGTTGGAGACTTTGCTGCTGTTCATCAATGTTCTCGACCCATCTCTGACCAAAGGACAGTAGTGCTTGTCAAGCAAGACATTTTCCCACAAAGTGGCAGCTCCACTATTACTTCTTTCAAGCTCAATTTCACGATCATCTCTTTCTATTCCGAGAACGTAGCTTCCCTCTCCACTGATTCTCTCTTCTGTGTTCCACAATCCCTTCATGCTTTCATCGTATCTGCTGACTAACTTTCCAATAAACTTCAATGTGGCGAGTGATGTCTTTTCTGGAGTCTGGAGTGCTGTGAGATAAAGTCTCTTAGTAAAAGAAGCAGCCCTCGCTACTGATCCATTCTTTGAACGGAAGAAAATGAAGTCAAGACAACGCAAGAGCAACTCAGCCTTGGTGGAGACATTGACAGCAGGTTTTTCTGCTACCTGTTCCATCGACAATGGATCGGCCAATCTGAGCGTCTTGTGACTGAATTCTAAATCAGTATCTACGGATAAATCGGCCAAAATGAGATATAAAGACGACACAAACTTGGACAAGTCGATGGTCATAGGCAATCTACCGGTTGAGCCATGGTTTAACATCAAGGAAAAAGAAGTGGCGATACACAACAACACGGTTCTCAATTGCTTCCCGTCGTACACTCCTCCGGTTTCATCGTCGATGTTGGCATCAAAGTTACCGAGATTGTGTTCATCTATGATATCACCCATTATTTCTCTCAACACTTCCAAGAAGTCACCTAACAAGTCAAAGTTAGCCATTTGGCCGAAACGGGCCAATCCTTCTAAGACTGAGGCCATCAATAAGGTAGCATCGTTTCTTCCAGATTCTAAAGTATGACTTCCAGCCTTCAAAATCTCCAAATACAACATCAAGAGCATTTTCAACACTTCCGCTTGGTACTTTTCACGCTGTTCAACTGTTATGGCTTGTTCAGCTCTCCTCATTTCTTCATCTATTTCCTTCCTTTCCTTTCTGGCTTTTCTTTCTTTCTTCGACAAATGAACTCTGTCCTTCTTCTTCAACTTCTTCTGAGGCATATCATCCCTATTGTGATTGGGGTCGTAGTCTTCCAATAAAGACAAGGAAAGAAAGACGTTAATCACAGATTCGTCCACTCTGAACTTCTTGTCTCTGATGGACTTGCACATCAACTTGATCACTTCGTGCGTGATATCCCCATTTTCTTCATCCTCTTTCAACAAAGTCTCCAACACTCTGAGCGACTTCGTGAAGATCTCAAGATCCTCTGGATTACCAGGTCTCTTGTTCAACCTCCTGATAACAATAGAAAATACTTCATTTCTGTAATTGAAGTGACGCAATGACGACAAACACAATTCACAGGCCGCCTTTGTGGCCAAGGCCCCCTTTTTGAGCTGGTCTGGAGTGATCTTCAGGTTGTTAGCAGAGTTCAGGTACGAAACTCGAGCCATTTTGCCCAAGTTGTCGATATAGTAAGTATAGTTGGAAACCAACGACTGTTCATAGGCTCTCAAGCGAGCTACTTCCCTGCTGACTTTTTCTCTCTTTTCGGCATCGGTCAACGGCCTTATCATATAAGATGGAGCCAAGGACTTGAATACGGGGATAAGTGCCATGATTGCCAACTGTGATGTGACAATATTGTGCGATTCTGACATCTTTCTCAAACGAGTAAGACAAGAAATGTTTTCTTCTGGATCTTCGATTAGCTTAGAAGCCAAATCTGCTACTTCTTCTTTGATCTTGTTCAAACGTTCTGTGGGTGTGAGATGGGCATCTTCATCCTCTTCTTCCTTTTGCTGTTCGTCCTCTTCTGGAACTTCTTGTTCAGGCTCTGGCTCTGATTCTGGCTCAGGTTCTTCTTCGGGCTCTATTTCACGCACAACCCTTTCGATTTTACCTTCTGATGTCTTGATAGGCAAACCTTCTACTACTTTTCCGGAATTCTTGAGCTTTCTGGGTCTCAATTCATAGTCCTGTTCTTCATTATCCCAATCGTTAGGAACATTAGAGTCATTTTCTCTTTCTTCACCAATATTGTTCTGAAACAAACCGGTAGAAAGAAGACTGTCCTTTTCCTGTTTAGCCTTCTTTCTCTTCTCCTGCTCCTTGACGTTATTCTTTCTCTTTCCCATCTTGGCGGCGATATAGTCGAATGCTACTTTGTTAAGAGATCTTAAAGCAACTGAAAAATTCATCTCATCTGGGGTGTGCGTATAGTGAATTTTTCAGCTTACTCACGTGACACATTATTTCTATCATAGTTAAGAAGTAGACAGGCTCTATGATAACAACGAGAATCATCCACTATTGAGATGATTGGCAAATGAAAAATGATTGTATGATTACGAGGTAGAAATAGAGTTCTGCACAACTGAAATTGGACGATCCCCTCCTTTGTCAGACTTCTATGCCATGGGGCCAGACGGCGACGTTGTCTGCAACTCAGCATACACATAGAGACTACTTTGGAGTCATTAATTCACGTCCATACGTCCAACCCTCATCATTGCTCACTTATTGTTCCTCGTTTCCTTCTCTTTGCTTCCTAATTAACTGAGCTTCTGAAATGGCTGCGAAATGCAACACCACTGCAGACTATGAGCAGATCACATGATTCAGCTGGAACTGGTCTAAAGTTTGTGCGATTTCTGTCAAGAATTTCCACCGAGACAGCCATGACAAGTGCTTCATCATCCAAACAATTCACAATGCTTCTTCTCTTAAACCGAAACCCAGTGAACACAATTCAGTACAAATCAACACAGCCCGAGTTCTGCTTCTAGATTCTGAAAAACTGCTCAGATTTTATGTATCTAATAGTAGCGCAATTGTAACGATTTATGGTCGGAAATCATCACATGTTCGCCGACAGTTCCGCGAGGAAATACGAGCGGGACGGACTTTTTTTTCTTCTGTCTATCCAGAGCCGAGTAGCGAAAATACTTCACCCACAAATAGCATCCGATACTATTATTGTACACCAATACCAGAACGATCACAATACGACACTACTATATACATTCTCCCATATAAGTACAATGTCAGGCGAGCAAAAAGACTATTTCAATGTGCTAGTGAGCTCATCTCTCGTAACGTTTGATCTCAGTCCACTCACCGCGGTGCGGCTCATGGAGCCATCTTATCTCCCACTGTTTACTTTTCCTAAACGATCGTTTAGCCCGCGAAAATTTTTCCTGTCTCGTCGTACCGGGCCCTTGTAGGGAGACTTTTTTTTCACCCACGCTATTGTTCTGCTTATTTGCGAATCTGCTTATAGGTTACTCTTTCTGCTAGAGATCTATTTATTTGATCTTGTTCATCAGCTACTACTGCTATTCGTCTGCTTGCTAGAACAGGCTATCAGTTCGTTCTGCTTATTTGTGCGCTCCATTGCTAGCCCAATCAGTAAACCGAGTCTATACGATATCACGTGAACTGAGTGTATTTGCTCCTTTTGCTAGATAGTGAAAAAGCTACAGAATATCATAACGATTGTAAACTTTCCTTATCCAGCTTTCACATTCGCGTATAGCTTATTGCTGCTTGTTATTTGAAGCTATTGCTATCTGACGCTGCTGGTATTAACATAGCTACTGATATTGCTATTACTATCGTTTAATAATTCCATACTGGCATTTCTAAATCATTAATTGATATCTTTAGGTGATACTCTTCCTTGCTATTAATTTTGCTGTCTTGCTAGTTTTCATTTCATCGTCGCCATACCAATACCTAATTCATTTTTATTCTTCCAATGAGTTTCAATACTACTTCGCCTTTGGCTGTCGGTTACAAGAATGCCCAACAGTATCTCGATATCGAGACCTTTATCACAAAGGCTCAAGAGACCTACTCGTCCTTAACATGGATCCAATTGATCTTTTCGGTTATTGCTATTATCTTATCGTATGACCAGATCATGTACCAGATCAGGAAAGGGTCTATTGCCGGTCCCAGATTCAAGATCTGGCCCATCATTGGTCCCTTCTTGGAGTCTTTAGACCCTAAGTTTGAAGAATACAAGGCCAAATGGGATTCCGGTGAATTATCGTGTGTTTCTATTTTCCACAAGTTTGTCGTTATTGCATCTTCCAGAGACTTGGCCAGAAAGATTTTGGCTTCCCCCAAGTACGTCAAGCCTTGTGTCGTAGATGTAGCCATCAAGATCTTGAGACCTACCAACTGGGTCTTCTTAGATGGTAAACAACATACCGACTACAGAAGATCGTTGAACGGTTTATTCTCGCAAAAGGCCTTGGAGATCTACATTCCTGTCCAGGAAAAGTACATGGATATCTACTTAGACAAGTTCACCAAGTTTGATGGACCAAGAGAATTCTTCCCCGAGTTCAGAGAATTGTTGTGTGCCTTGTCGTTGAGAACTTTCTGTGGTGACTACATTACCGAGGAACAAATTGCATTGATCGCTGACAACTACTACCGTATCACCGCTGCCTTGGAGTTGGTCAACTTCCCCATTATCATTCCATACACCAAGACTTGGTACGGGAAAAAGATTGCTGACGACACCATGAAGATCTTTGAAAAGTGTGCTGCTATGGCAAAAGTACACATCAACGAAGAGGCTGGTAAACCAGCTTGTGTCATGGACGAGTGGATTTACTTGATGAAGGATGCCAGAGAAAAGCACTCTGAGGATCCTGAAGCCAAGTTGTTAATTCGTGAATTCTCCAATAAGGAAATATCTGAAGCCATCTTCACCTTTTTGTTTGCTTCTCAGGATGCCTCATCGTCTTTGGCCTGTTGGTTGTTCCAAATTGTGGCTGACCGTCCCGATGTTGTAGAAAAGATCAGAGAGGAACAATTGGCTGTTCGTAACAACGACCCTTCTGTGCCTTTGTCGTTAGACTTGATCAACGAAATGTCGTACACAAATAACGTCGTCAAGGAATCGTTACGTTACCGTCCTCCAGTCTTGATGGTTCCTTACGTAGTCAAGCAAAGCTTCCCTGTAACCGAAACATACACCGCTCCAAAGGGCTCTATGATCATTCCAACCTTGTACCCAGCCTTGCACGACCCAGAAGTGTACGAAGACCCAGACACATTCATTCCTGAAAGATGGGAAAATGCTACTGGCGACATGTACAAGCGTAACTGGTTGGTTTTTGGAACGGGTCCACATGTCTGTTTGGGTAAAAACTACGTGTTGATGTTGTTTACCGGTATGTTGGGTAAGTTTGTCATGAACGCCGACTTGATCCACCACAAAACTGCTTTGTCCGAGGAAATCAAGGTGTTTGCTACCATTTTCCCCAAGGACGACTTGATTATGGAATGGAAAAGTAGAAACCCCTTGGAAGCTTAAGTTTGAAAGCTTCGAAGAAGCAAACTTCATTACCAATAAAAGATACAGCAACCATTTTCATTCTTCGAGTCTTAATAAATCTTTAACTCTTCAGAAGTCTTGGGCTTCAACTTTGTAGCTTACGTTTTGGAGCCAACATTTCATACATTTAGACTGCCCAGCAGAAGATGTGCTCCTTTTGTATTTCATTTCATAGTTAATATATTGTTGTATGATTTCGTCACCTGAATGTAGTTGGAAAGCTTCTGCTTCTCCAGACTTGGTTATACACAATTGACAAGTAGAGGCTGATGACCGCTATTGTAGTCTATTCGAGAAAATCACGTGACGAAGCCATCAAAATGATTGCTTGGTGGTGGAGAAAGAAATGAAGTGCCTATATTTTCTATTTTAAATCATGACAGAAGAAGGTAATGTTCCAATTTGGTACCACCGGAAGAGTATGTAAGCAGAATCAGTTTTAAGTTGCAAAGATTGACTACTATGAATGGTATGGAGATTTATGAAGTGAAAAAAGTGTCTTGTATTCAGGAAAAATATAAACCAAATTTACTAAAATATATCTACTTTATCTACTTTCATTTTTATAATCTACAGCATTGACATGTCCAACACACCCAACACATACAGCGGAAGTACTAATCCGAGCTACGCGGGTCCAAGTCGACCAGGTGGCTTCCAACCAACTTCTGGAATAACGAATTCTACAACTTCTACAGGGAACTACATACCTTCAGCAATGGGTCCAACAGCAGTAACAACAAGTGCTGGTTCCAGTAGTCTCAACAATTTCGTACGCAGACCAATGTATACTTCTACAGCAACTAATGGTGTATATAGCAGTGGGTCCGGAACGACGTATATGCATACCCTTCCACCTGTGACGAACCCTAAACGTAGAAAGAGAAAGCAGAGACTTTTCCAAAAGGACATCGAGAACTTGTTGTTTGCAATGGGAGATCGTCCCGTTCTGACGGATATGCTGGTTCTTGCACTTGAAGAGATCTTGGTGGAGTATTTGCTGGACTTATGCCACCTGACCATGGCATATTCCAGATCTCAGGGTAGATCGAGAATCAAGATGAACGACTTAGCTTTTGCGTTGAGGAACGACCCGTTGAAGCTTGCAAGATTCCAGTACACCATCGAGCAGAGTTATCGTATTGAAAAAGCGAAGAAGATGTTTGAAGAGAATACAGATGCGGTGGGTGCTAGTGTAGGAAATCAGGATTCAGACGAGGAAGAGGATGACGAAGAGCAGGAGAAGAAGACGATCAAGAAGGAGACAAGAGGCAGAAAGAAGAGGAAGGTGGTAGGAAATGTGATGTTTAAACAGGAATGATATACTAAATGATAATTTGAAATAACAGAAAGAAGAGTATAGATGGTATTCACAGCTGAACGATAAAGAAGAAGGTCATTTGTATTATTTCAGAACGGTAGAAAGAATGAATACTTTATGATGAATCACAAAAAGATCGTGGATTGTCAGTACAAGACATTGCAATCCCTAGAAGTCGTTAGAGATGGATACGACTGCTACTGTAATGATTTGTAGGAAATATGAGAAACAAAAAGAAAATATACTATATAGCAGCAAGAATAACAGAACTTTTTAGATTCTGCAAATATAATGGATATTGAAAGAATACAGGCACTATAGAGCTAAACCTATTCCTAATTGCCACTGTCAAATAATGACTTTTTAGCAAGCTCTGTCTTGCAACTATATATCTGATCCGCCTCACGTGACATTTTCAACAGCAAGAATCTTCAAACAGGAGATCCCCAGATCCTCCAACACTCCACATCTTCTTGTAGAATCACAACCAGCGCACTTCCGAGGTCCCGTGTGTACCGTAAGAGGTAGCAGGATAATCATATAACTTCCAACTTTTCCCGTTCTCAAAAGTGTTTTTGGCGGATTTACAAGTTTTAAAAATCTGAGACTCAAATTTTGACAAGTTTCCAGAACTCACTGTATCGATTTCACTCCAAAAAAAACTCACAGCATCGCCAAACTCCATCATGGAGGTTAACACTTGTCGTATTTGTCGTGGAGAAGCGACACGAACACAGCCTTTGTTGCACCCGTGCAAATGTAGAGGTTCTATCAAGTATATCCATCAGGAGTGTTTGCTTGAATGGCTCAGACATCTGAACAAACTGTCAGAAAAATGTGATATTTGCAACACCCAGTACAAATTTCGGATTATCTATGATCCGGAAATGCCATCCCGGATCCCGTTCTTGCTTGTGTGGTTCAAGTTGATCCAGATCTTGCTGCTGGGAGCCATTAAATCCGTTCTGATAGCGCTATATATCAACTGTCTAGTGCTACAAGTACCACTATACTGGAAGTTTGCTGGTAGAATCTATACATGGGCCATAGACGGTCAGTTGCCGGCGAAAAACCCGACATTTTTGCTGGCGCTCTTGTTTGGAGAGTACGATATTCGTAGCTATATCGAGTCTGCTGCCTCAGCTCTAGACACTGGCTTTGAAGTATCTTCTTTTCAGCTTCTGCTTCTCAAACTCCGTAAGTTCTTTGAGTACACGTATTTCAGCGGAATCCGTTACATTTTCATTGCAATTGCTGTTCATATCGCTTTGTTTATTGAACATGAATGGGTAATAAGAGATGAAGGATTTCAAAAGCTTTTGCTTCGAAAGATCGGCTCTGAACCTAGTGCTAAACTCGTCGACTTGCTCCAGCAGACTTTGCATGCTCAAAGAGGAGATGGTAACAATAATAATGAAGAAGCTACGGCCAATTTGGAACGTTTGGAGACACTTGCTAGAGCCATCAGAGATCTTCAAGATGAAAACATTAACAATAACAACAATAACAATGAGGCTCTTCGTAATGCTATAAATGCCAGAAATATTTTCAACGATGATGTCAATATTGGCGAAGCTGACGATGAAGACGATCTTTCTGAAGGCGAAGTAGCCGATGATGAGGAAGCAAGAAGAATCGATTTCTTGGACCTTGTAAATGAAGCTCCACCTAGGAGAGTGATTAGAAACCAAGAGGACAATGCCGACGTGGAATTTATTCAACAAGAGCCATTCAACCAATTCCAAGAAGCAAATTTGAATCACAATCACGATATTGCTCATAACCAAGACAATTTTCATTTTGATAATCATCCTAATGTTAATAATGATAATAATATTGATAATCTTCATGAAGATCATAATGATGGCGAAGGAAATTTTCCAATTGTTGCACAGGATGATGATGAATGGTTCCAACAAGATATTGACCATGACGAAATGGATGCAGAAGTTGCCGCTTTAGCTGAGGCAAATGCTGATGGAGGAGGAGGTTTTGGTGATCTTTTAGAACTCTTTGGGATCAACTTAAATATCAAGACGCCGATTTTCCTTATGTTTGTCTCTGACTTTGTCATTTCTGCATATTTATTTTTGATATACTTAATTCCTCACATGCTTGGAAACTTGTTCTTCTCGGTGGCTGGCATGGGGATCAGATTGGTCAACTCCAGCGTGATAAGAAGTCTCATTTCGCCTATGGTATCCAAATATCAACCATTTTCCAAAGCTAACGAATGGAAAGAGATGTACGCGGAAGAACATGAGTTGGTCAACTTCACGATGACTTCTCTTCAAGAATACTTTGTAGTCCCCGCATCCAACATTTATATCAATCTCTTTGAAGCTGAGCATCCCCACTACTCATTGGCGGAGAGAATCATTCTTCTTACGATTGGATATGCCATCATTGCCTTTGGAATCTACCGGTTTATGAAAGTACTTGTCAAAGGTAAGAAGCCTGTAATGGGTACCCCCAGAAAGATTTACAAGATTCTCTTCGAGGTAAGCTCCACAGCAAAAGTATTTTTCATCTTTTCCATTGAGATCTTCTTCTTCCCTGTCTACTGTGGATGGCTTCTTGACTTTTGTGTGGCACCTTTAGTCTTGCCCCAGTTCACGAGGAAGTCACCTTCAGGTGTTGATACGTTTGTGGTGTTGGTATCTTCGTATTATGACTCACTCCAGGAGACATATTTGCGTGTATTAATGTACTGGAGCTCGGGAACACTTTATATGCTTCTCTTTGCACTTTTTGTTGGCATGGTTCGTACCAATATCTTACGCCCCGGCGTTCTTTTCTTCATCAGATCACCTGACGACCCCAATGCCCGTTTAATCCATGATGCTCTCGTGAAACCACTCATGTTGCAATTGTCTCGTATATACTTGAGTGCTAAAGTGTATACTGGATTTATTATAATTGGTATTGGAGGTGTCACCTGGGGATTGAGACATATATTGAGCACTACAAAAGGAACCATATTTCTTCCAATACAGAGTTCTTCGGTCTTCTTTGATATCATCCTCTGTGTTTTGGCGACGAGAAGCTTGGTTTCCCAGCAATGGGCTCTTGAATACTGTCAGCTATACTGGACTAGAGTGTTCGAAATCTCGTGTCACAAGTTGCGTTTGTCTCACTTCATTTTGGGCAAGCCGATTTCGCAAGAAAGAGGCTATACTGTCTACAGAAACATTTTCCAGACGATAATGGCCACGGCCCAGCCTGATTTCACCTCCCCAGTCTCATACAGACAAGCCCAAGAGATCTTTAAACTGAACCCCAATGTTAATGCCTGTTTTGTTCCTGATGGTAACTATATTAGAGCTCCAGACAGCGACACGGTTTCTCGTAAATTCGTCAAGAAGTTGTTCGTCTCTGTCACAAAGGACGACAAGTTACTAACTGCAGCAGAAATCAACACTGCCCCTTCAGCTTACGAGACTCCTTCATCTGAAGCAGAAGACGAACTCAGTACAGACAATTCATACACTATTGTCTACAGACCGCCTCACTTCAAGATGCGCTGTTTGGCACTTATTTGTATGCTTTGGGTGTTTGCTGTCATCATAACTATGGCAGTAACATTTGGAGCATTGTTGCTGGGACGGATGATACTCATTGTTGCCCTGTACACTGCTGATTCCAAGTTGTACGATGCCATGGTCAAACGCCAATACCGATTCGACATCCCGTGTTTGGCAATTGGTCTACTTTTGGAATTCACCTTGTTGTATCAATTTGACCAGGGTGTTATCCAGTTGGACTTCTTGCAGAGATTCTTCCACAAGGAAGTAAGAAATGAAGCAGCCAATGTCGTAAATGAAAACGATAATATTCAGCAGCGGCCTCAGCAACAACTTGGAAACCAAAGAAATGCAGGCAACGAGTTCAGATTTGATCAATTCCAAGAACGGTTCAGAAAGGAGTTGACTTACGTATGTGTCATCGGCTCTTTTCTCTTATGGGCCCTTTGGGTTCAGGGTGTACACATTCTCTGTGTGGATCGCCCGATTCGTTTCTTGTTCAACACCCCCGATGGTCCATTTATAGTTGACAAGTTTTCTATTCCCGTCCATTTCCTTGTCTCGTTCTGGACGTTTCTCCCATTCATTTACTACGTTATGAACTCCACTAGGTTTGTACGTATTGAAAACAATAATGATGGCGAGTTTGACATTGCTCGAATTCTCTCGGCATGTGGATTCTACCAGGCGTTGATCAACATCGCTATCGTAGTAGTCCCTACAGCTTCACTCAATTTCTACTTGTCATATCTCGGAAAGCCAGCTGACGACTCAAGACGGATCTACATGTTTCCCTTAGCCTACTTTTTCTTCATTGTAGCCAAGTCGATTCACGAAGCATACCGATTCTATTCTAGAGTCAACGACCAGGTAAAGAACGAGCGTTATGTGAGAGGTAGAGCTATTGAAAATGTTGAAATTTCTGACAACGAACAATAGATATGAAACAGAGTGAACGAAGTGAATCTAATAGAATGACAAGTATCTGTCAATGATGAAGTTGTAATGGTTCCTTTTGTGTATATAGCTAGTCAGTTTTTACGTTGTAATGCACTAATTACGAATTGCTTATATTTATAAGAGTAATTGGATTTTGAGAGCATACTCACTAATGCTATCATCTATAAACACCTATCAACGTTGCACCAGTGTAGTAACTAGAAATCAACTTCGAACGGAGTCTATTGTGCAGAAACATCAATAACTTCTACAACTTCCTCTACTGGCTCTGCTACTGGGTCTTCAGCAGCCGGTTCTTCAACCTTGAGGACTTGTTGAACTGGTTCAGCCACTTCTTCAGCGACATCTTGGACAGGTTCAGCTTCCTGAGAGCTTTCTACTTCTTCTGGGATTTGTGCTTCGGCAACAGGGGTTTCATCGTCAAGAATAGGTGGAGCAATTGGCTCCTCTACAAGAACAGCTTCTTCCAATACAACGTCTTCGACAACAACATCTTCAACTACAGGCAAACTGTCATCACCTTGCTTTGGAGATTCTTCAGCCTTCTTTTCTCCATCCTGAGAGAGATGCTTTTGTTCTTCTTCTGGATCAACTGGCTTCTTCTGTTGCAAGAGTTCACCAGGCGTCTCGTGAGCTTCTTCTACCTTTTTGAGAAGATCGTCAGCAATCTTGCTAGCACTTGTAAGCAGAGCAGCTTCGTCGATGCTGTACTCGCTGATGTTTCCGTGGAAGGTGTTACAGTCAAAGTCCCAAGTACTGATGGCCTTAGATCTCTTACACTGGTCTTTGGTCCAGTTGGTGGCATAAATCAAAGGAGAGTAATTGATGTAGAAAACAGCGCTGAGAGCAACAAAGATGGTGACCAAGCCCAAGCCGAATCTTTGTAAGAATTGGGAGCGGGCCAAGAAGTAACCAGTAAAAAGTTCAAGGAAGTGTCCGAGAGCCAAGATACCAAAGTAAAGAGCTGGCAAGTAGTGATGCAAGAACAATTGTCTACCCATAATGAAGAATGGGAGGTAATGAAGACCCCAACCCAATATGTATGAAAAGGCTTGGAAATTGAAGTTGTAAACATTCTTGTCAGTCGCAATTTGACTACCAGTGTGCCATCTGATAGCTTGAATGGCAGTGTACAAGAAGAAAACAGCAATAACAGACGAGACAGTCCACCAGGTCACGGCATTACCCATCAAATATACTTGTCTGTGTTCTCTGACCCAGTAGTTAATACCTCTCAACATCAATGGCCATTCTTGGGGTTCAGACTGCCAGTTATGGTGATCGGTTAAGCCCTGGTTGATCTTCCACATGCGCTTGTGGGACTCAGTGAACTTCTGCAACAACGTTAACTTAGGATAGTTGATGATCCTGGCTTCACTCTGGCTCAACATAGGATTTTCATTAGTCTCGATATACCAGTGGGTCAATGCTCTTCTACCAGACGAGGCAGCAGAGACTTCTTGTTGGCCAAAACCCCATTCTGGCAATTTGACTTCCGACGAGAACAAATAGTGTCCAGACATGGCGTGTCTGAATCTGATTACAGATGTTAAGGCGATCACGTTATTGCGGGCTTCGCCCTCTGGGGTCCTGTGGCTTACGATTTCTACAACCCAGTCGTCATTGGCGTCACCGGCAAATCCTTCGAACCCGTAACAAGAAGCTTCCTTCTGCCAGTCACGTTCACTGACAGGAGGCTTTTCATCGTGAGAGTGCAATCTCTTGCCTGAATTGATGTGCTTTAATCTTACCTTCATACCATCTGTCAAAGGCACAAACGTTTCATTGTACACAGTGAGGTTGCTGTATGGTTCGATGAACCATTTGTTGTTGGAGTCCAAATGGGGGTATAACGTAATCTGTTGCTGTTTGGAACCAGCAGGATAGTAGTGTTCGTGCGAGTGCAAATAGCCACCTTGAGTGTCGATGTGACGAATTGTTACAGTCGAACCTAAACCCACTTGAGCAATAATATTCTTGGGAATGCTGTTGCCTTCCAAGCCGGCTCTGAAGGCACTGGACATGAAAGCAGAACCATCACCTTCCTTGCTCAACACCTGGAAATGAACTGCAAAGAAGAAGAGGTACAACAAGGCAGGGACACCCAACAAGATGGAGCCCCTGAAGAAAGCATGGGCAACGACCTTCTTAGCGCTGACGGACAAGTCACCAACGATGAACCACATCTGATACACGCAGGAGAGACCTACCCAAGCTACAGTGAAAAGGCCCACCCACTTGGAACTAAGAGCTAAACCAAGAGCAACACCGGTAGCAATCAAACTCTTGAACCAGCCAGCGGAGAAAGGGGTCTGAATCTCGAACTTCTTCCAGGCAAAAATGGATGCAGCAATGAAGAAAAGAAGTGGAGAGTCCAAGAGAATGTATCTACTGATTGTTACGTTGGAGTTCTCTACCAACAAAAGAAAACTGGTAGCAAAAGCAATGACAGGTCTAACGCCGGAACTACGCAAAGTGAAGTACGCTAAGAGTACCGTGCCGATACCCAACAACGCGGGGAACTGTCTCATGAGAACATAGGGTGTACCTTCAGGGAAGTAGTCACCAATACTCTTGAATTCAAAATCACCCTTGAAGCCTCCGTAGGAAGCAACAGCTGCAAAAAGCATCTTTGCCAACGGTGGGTGCACATCCATGAAGTATTTACCGAGAATATACTTTCTGGCAAAGCCTCCGAAGTGTACTTCGTCAAACACCACAGATTTGGGATACGACAAGTTGTACATTCTCACGTAGTAAGAAGCCACAAGTAGAACAGCGATAAGAATCCATTCGTTGGAACCGAGCAAAGAACGCTTTTTAAGCAAAGTTGGAGCCGGGTCGGTCACTAGATACGAGCGGATAGCACCTTGAGCGAAAACCGGATCCACTACTGGATCCACCAGAAGTAGGGAAGGAGCTTGTTTGGCCTTGAGCGCAGCAGCTTTAGCAGCCGAGGACTGTTTCTTGGCCATTGGAGCAAAGGAAAAGCGGGGGAACTACACCAGAGAACAGGAACCAAGACTAGCAGAAGTAAAACGGAGTTTGGGGATGTTTTCTTCGCAATTGCTGGAGAGTAATGAACTCTTGTCATTTTTCAAATCTTTCATCTGGTAGATTTTCAGTGAAGTTGTGTTATGAACTGCATATATGCCAATTAAACAGGGTGTTCACTCCAAAGGTTTACGTGTACGCGTAATGCAGAGAAGAAGAAAATGTCACGTGTACAGTCGGTAGACGTATAAAGGGATACGTGGTGCTCTTTGGTTGTGGAAGCTGAGGATATGGTAGTCCATTATAGTATATACCACTAGTTGACAGTGCCGGGTTACGGAAGGCAAGTTAATGTGCTGTAGCTGAAAATATAATCAGATTGGCTTTAATCACTAGACTATAAATGGCAAGCTGTAGAGAAGTGCCTCTAATTAAACATAGTGAGAGATTGAAGAGGTATATATTTCGTTTTTGCGAAACTTCTCGTAACCAAACCTCTCCCGATAATTGACCTTAGCCTATGTTGGCAGTTTATTCGACTTGTCTGGTTTTGCAAATCTGCCAAAAGTCCAGAAAGCTATTATGTTTGTGTGCAGTAGATAATTATGTATATGCATGCACAACCAAATCTTCTCTTGCTTAACAAAGGTCACGTGAAAATCTATAAAAGTCGAATTTGAGTGAATGGTAGAACAGAAACAGAGCATATGGAAAGAGCCATGCTATGTGGATCGTATTGAAATGGTTGAATTGGTCGCAGAGGATCCTTTCTTTTATTTGGGCGTAGGGCAGTTTCTTGTGGTTACGGCCATTTTGCTGTAAAATGTCTATCTGAAACTTATACGGATGGATATTACCATCCTTGCCGGATCCACCCAGGTAGGTTAGGTTTTGTCTGGAATTCTAACATCGTGTTGGCACCGACCGATGTTTAGTCTATACAGAGTAAATTTTTTCATTTGAATTTTTATTAAGTATGGATGATGCCCTTGGTTATTAGACGCAGGTCGACTGGCATTTGATTCCTCTGAACACGGCAACAACTGTCACTATGTTAAATGCCAGACATGAAATTTAACATAGAAGCAAAAAGACTCTTCGATGTAGCATGACATTCAGAATGGTCTTCCAATTTCTCTGTCAACTATATTTTCGTATTTAATTAGACAAAAGTTAGCAAATAGGATTAGTTAGTCGATCAAATTCACATTTTCACCACATCCGCTAGGATTATAGTCACTTTATTATTCAAAGCAGCCCATGTGCTCAGCTCAAGCTTGCGCCTTCAGCATACTAAGCAAGAGTTTTGCTTCATGCTTATTAGTACGGATGCCTTAGTTTTTAGTCTATTACCTACAAAACGTTCAAGTATACAATTATCCTGCATTTGCGATGTAATGCACTATATGTTGCATTATTTCCCTATCCGTGGCCATAACGGGCTGATATGACATCCCGTCTTCCAGATAGCGATAGCGACTTGTAGGAATTTAGCTGCAACAGAAGAGCAACCGTTTCTTGACATCTCTGCGGTGGCCTCACTGCTCTTCCAATCAAGTGGGACTAGAAATCTTCAATTTCTGGAATGGCTCTAACTTTAATTGCAGACCACGTTGCCAGTCTTGGCTTCTGCCAAAACTCCTATATTGGCAATGATTTTTCTTGGTCTGTTTGTTAAGCATTGTAAGAAAGTCCTTTGGCCTGCAGGCGTCGCTGAACGTTATCTTGGCTTTATTTTTCGCTCATTTTTTCGCGGTGATAGCAAAATAAATTTTCACAGAGTTTAACTAATTATAAGAACACTTCATTTTCTCCATCACTCCAAGTCGACACATTTGTTCCTATTTATTGTAATTCTGTTTGGGAAGTTTTATCGCTAACGCCTTGAAATACTGAATATCTCACTGTGAAATCTTAAACTAGAATCTAGTTTACCTTATCTAGTCTATTCAATTTCCCAGCCTTTCACCAGACTTTTGCTACAAAACTCTCCGGTGAACCAGAAGCTACTCTCTATCGGAATTCACGTCTTATTTGGAACTATTCTGTTCTGATCGTAGAACTACCCCGTTTGAAGTTATTGAAAATAAAGTCCTCTAGCTCAAACAACGAATTCAACAATGACTCGTCAACTAGCCAAGGCTATGAAGATGAAGGCTGTCAAAAGCCGATTGCTGAACTCAAGAACCTAAACACTCGTGTAACTACGACTGTCGCTGACGAAAAGAACCTCAGGCCCCCTATCGATAACGAAGCTTACAGACTCACTGTACTGCAAGTAGCTTCTTTGTTCAATGTCGACATTGACGTTGGACTTTCTGAAGCTCAGGTAAAGAGTCAGTTCGAAAAGTTCGGCCCGAACAGCTTGGGAGCCGATGAAAAAATCTCGATGGCGAAAATCTTGGCCCACCAAGTATTCAACGCCATGGTTTTGATTTTAATCATTTCTTTGGTGATTGCTTTGGCAATCAGAGATTGGATCTCTGGTGGTGTGATTGGCTTCGTAGTCTTTATCAATGTGTTTGTAGGTTTTATTCAGGAGTACAAGGCCGAAAAAACAATGAATTCATTGAAGTCCTTGTCTTCTCCTACTGCCAAAGTGTTGAGAGAGGGTCACTCAATCGATATTGACTCCGAAAACGTAGTTCCTGGTGATATTGTAATCATAGGCGCGGGAGACACGGTTCCGGCCGATTTGAGATTGTTCAATGCCGTGAACTTGGAAACAGATGAGGCATTGTTGACCGGTGAATCGTTGCCCGTAGCAAAGGTCCACACTGAAGTCTACACTGACGATGTTCCTGTTCCAGTGGGAGACCGTTTGAACATGGCCTTTTCTTCTTCTGTAGTAAGCAAGGGAAGAGGATCTGGAATTGTTGTTTCTACTGGTTTACATACTGAAATCGGCAACATTGCCGACTCCTTGAAGAACGGTGACGATAAGCTAATTGTCAAGGTCGACAAGTCGACCAACCCAGGTTTCAAAGACTACTTCTTTGCTGCTCTGAAGTCTACCTACAACATAGTCATGAATGTATTGGGTACCAATGTCGGTACACCTTTGCAGAGGAAGTTGTCTTGGTTGGCTATCTTCTTGTTCTGGGTGGCTGTCTTGTTTGCTATTGTAGTTATGGCTTCACAGAAGATGAGAGTCACCAAAAATGTTGCCATCTATGCCATTTGTGTAGCTCTTTCTATGATTCCTTCTTCTTTGATTGTCGTCTTGACCATTACCATGGCTATTGGAGCCCAAGTAATGGTGACCAAGAATGTCATTGTTAGAAAGTTGGACTCGTTGGAAGCCTTGGGTGGTATCAACGATATCTGCTCTGACAAGACTGGAACTTTGACCATGGGTAAGATGATTGCCAGAAAGGTCTGGATTCCTACTTTGGGTACGTATATGGTTCAAAACTCTAACGAGCCATTTAATCCAACAGTTGGAGAACTTGTTTACAACGAATCTTCGCCAAAGGAAATCAAAGATAGTGACGAAGAAGCGGATTATATTCCCAACTTTCCTGTTCCACATCCAAACTTGTTCCTGAAGTGGATTGACACTGCTATTTTGGCCAACATTGCCTCTGTCAAATTGTCTCCTGTTGCAAATTCTGACAAATTGGAATGGCAAGCTCATGGTGATGCTACTGAAATCGCCATCAATGTCTTCACCACCAGGTTGGGCTACAGCAGAGATTCGATGATAGAGGATCAAGAATTGGAACATTTAGCCGAATTTCCTTTTGACTCCAGCATTAAGAGAATGTCTACCGTTTACGCCAATACTAAGTCGCTGGTTTCCACCGTATACACCAAAGGTGCTGTGGAAAGAGTCTTGAGTATTTGTAAGTACTGGTACAAGAATAAAGATGAGTTGATTCCTCTTTCCGAGGAAGACAAGAACGTTATTGAGGCCAACATGGCTGTGTTGTCGTCTGAAGGTTTGAGAGTTTTGGCTTTTGCTCAACGTCAAATCAACACTGCTAAGGAAGACGTCAACAAGAGGGATGATGTCGAGCAGAATTTGGTTTTCTTGGGTTTGATCGGTATCTATGATCCTCCTAGACCAGAGAGCGCCAGATCCGTTAAGTTGTGTCACAAGGCTGGTATAAATGTTCACATGTTGACTGGTGATCATCCTGGTACAGCCAGAGCAATAGCTCAGGAAGTTGGGATTTTGCCTCACAATTTGTACCACTACAGTGAAGAGGTAGTTAGAGTTATGGTGATGACAGCCAATGAGTTTGACAGTTTGTCGGATGAAGAAGTGGACAATTTGCCCGTTTTGCCATTGGTTATTGCTAGATGTGCTCCACAGACCAAGGTTCGTATGATTGAAGCCTTGCATCGCCGTAAGAAGTTTGTGGCAATGACAGGTGATGGTGTCAACGACTCTCCTTCTTTAAAGAAAGCCGATGTTGGCATTGCCATGGGTCTCAATGGTTCAGATGTCGCTAAAGATGCTGCTGATATTGTGTTGACCGATGATAATTTTGCTTCTATCTTGAATGCCATTGAAGAAGGTAGAAGAATGTCATCCAACATTCAGAAGTTTGTGTTGCAGTTGTTGGCTGAAAATGTCGCTCAGGCCATCTACTTGATGGTTGGTTTGGCATTCATGGACAAGTCTGGCTACTCTGTTTTCCCCTTGGCCCCTGTTGAAGTATTGTGGATTATTGTTGTCACCTCCTGCTTCCCGGCAATGGGTTTGGGTCAAGAAAAAGCCCTGGACGATATCTTGGATTTGCCTCCCAACAGCACCATATTCACCTGGGAAGTCATCATCGACATGTGTGCTTATGGTTTCTGGATGGCTGTCTGTTGTCTTATCTGTTTCGTTGTCATTGTCTTCGGTAAAGGAAATGGCTATCTTGGAATTGACTGCAACACTGGGTCTGGTTCTGGCTGTGACTTGGTATTCCAGGGTAGATCCGGTGCTTTTGCTGCCTTTACCTGGTGTGCCTTGTTTTTGAGTTGGGAATGTTTGCACATGAGATTGTCGTTCTTCAAGATGAGACCCGAGTCCGAGCACTCATGGTGGAAGCAGTTGGGTATGGATCTCTGGGAAAACCAGTTCTTGTTCTGGTCTATCATCTTTGGATTTGTTTCGGTGTTTCCCGTCGTTTACATCCCTGTTATCAACGACAAGGTGTTCTTGCATGGTCCTATCGGCTACGAATGGGGTCTCTCTTTTGCTTTCACCATCTTGTTTTTCTTGGGCGCCGAAGGATGGAAGTGGTTCAAGAGGGTCTACTACAGAAAGACGGCTGCCAGAAACCCTGAATACGAGTTGGAGAGAAATGATCCATTCCAAAAGTACGCCTCATTCTCTAGAAGCAACACCGTGGCAGTCAATGTTTGAAGACATTAGCTGGTGTGCCCTGGGGTCTGCTCTTTTTTGGCAATTCCAACAATATCGCTAACGTCCAAAGTGTGATTTTCTTATTTAAATTTTTTGCAAGTCCGGTAGCTTATACCGTTGTTAAGTTTTCTACAGTTTTCTAAGGATATCACCTAGTTTTTTAGGTAATACCATCCGGAGGTTTTTATCTTAGGATTTCCTCCACCTTTCAGTATGGATCTTAGGAAAATTTATGTACTTTGTAGTAGATAGGTTGGACTTTAGTTGTAATACATGCCATTTCGTTAAAAGAAAATGGATTCAGAACCCTTCTAATTCAAGATCAAGTGAAGTTTATATACTTCAAAAGAATATAAGAGGTATTAAGAGAATTGTAGATTAATTGCTACTGTATTAAGAAAACCCAACCACGGTTTGGTTCTGGTAGCTACAAAATTTCTTTGAAATTTAGATAGAAATTGTAGAGAAAGAGCGGTATCACTACTGGATTTTTCAGTACTTTTATTACACTCTAACACTGAAAATCATATGCGGTTAGAAGATAATCTTCCATTTAAATAGTCCTAGAATTATTAAGCGCTGTAAGGATTTATAAATTGATAAGAAAATACAATGTGCAGTACCAAGTAACCCCCAAAATTTCCCTAATACTAAATAAAATTAGAGCAGCTACTATTCCAATGTCGCTATTGTGTACTCGTAGAAGTTTCTTCCCCAGCTCTAGCAACTTATCATTACCAACTCCATTATAGTGGGTAGCTCCACTCAAGTAGTGAGACCATGAGTTAAGCGCGTATATACCCCGATTTGGAATGGCTCGAGTGCCCCGCGCTTCACCCCAGTAGTAACAATTATTATTATTGGTGCGCAACCTACTTACCCAAAACGGCGAGCTCTAAATAATTCTGACCAAGCGGAAATAGACAAAATTGCCCTACAAGAACCAACTCCTCCACTACAAGGCAATAAATCCAATGAAATCGGTGATTAGTCTTGATTAGTCTTGATTAGTAAAGACTGTTAGCCTTACCGCGCTAGGCATGTTCTTGCGAGATTCCTTAGCTGGCTCAGTTAGGAAACTCGTACGCTATCTAACATTGAAGTCTGTCATAGTAAGCAGTGCTCGGCCGTCCCAAAATGGAATATGAAGCCGACGGCTATCTTATCACTTCTCCACTGAAAACCGAGTCTATAAATAAGGCAAGAATCTCGAACTGAGAAATGAAAAATTCGAAAATGAAAGTTCCAACTTCAATTGAAAATCATAGAAACTTCATAGACTGAGTGTTCACATAGATTTGCTATTTATTGATTCATATTTGTTTCGCAATCACCTCCACACTGTTAACAACTAAGGCTTGATCTGAACCATTCGATCTACCTACAAAAGCCTTACTCTCATAAATCCTTTCCACTTAACTGGTTTATTGATCTCCTACCTAATCTACTAATTCATCTTATCTGTTCTTAAGTTTACTGATCTATCTTTAAAATGGTCGCCTACACAGATTTCTTAACTACCGATTCACTCTCGCAGTACGAAGACAGCGACAAGTACACCAAGGAATGGGTACCTCTCATCGAGAAGTACAGACTGGATTTGGCTGCCGCTACTCCCGAAGAATTGAAGGTCAAATTGCCCAAGGATTTTGACGCGTTGGTTGAAGAACAGTTCAATCCGCTCGAGTATTTGTACAGTGAGAAGTTGTTAACTCCTGAGGAGTTTGCACTTACTGACTCATCAGCTTCGTCTCTTGCCTCGAGAATTGCAGCTGGTGAATTGACTGCTGTGCAAGTTTTCAAGGCTTTCTCCAAGAGAGCCGTGATTGCCCATCAGTTCACCAACTGTGCCATGGACTTCTTCATTGATGAAGGCTTGAAGAGAGCTGAGTACTTGGACGAGTACTTCAAGAAGAACGGCAAGACCGTTGGTCCTTTGCACGGTGTACCTGTTTCGTTGAAAGAACACATGAACTACAAGAACAGAATCACCCACGGAGGATATGTCTCGTTGTTGAAAAATGTTCCTAAGACTTCATCCGCTACTGTCCAGATTTTGGAAGACTTGGGGGCTGTCTACTACATCAGAACAACTCAGCCGCAGACGTTGATGCATTTGGACTCTGCTAACAACATCTCTGGTTTAACCAGAAACCCTTACAACATGTCGTTGTCTTCTGGAGGTTCATCTTCCGGTGAAGGTGCTGTAGTTGCCTTTGGAGGCTCTGCCCTTGGTGTAGGTTCCGACATCGGTGGCTCCATCAGAGGACCTGCCGCCTTCTCCGGATGTATTGGTTTGAGACCAACATCCAAGAGAGTCTCGTTGAACGGAGGAGTCAGCTCTGGTGCTGGTCAAGAATCTGTTCCTGCTGTGATTGGCCCATTTGCTCGTACTGTAGAGGACATAGACTTGTGGATGAAGTCGTACGTCAATGAGGGAAAGCCTTGGTTAGTAGATCCAAACAGTTTGCCTATGCCTTGGAGGCCTGTAGAGGCTCCAGACGCCAAGAGCTTGACAATCGCCGTAATGTACGATGATGGAAACGTGAGACCAAGTCCAGCTGTGACCAGAGGCTTGAACTTCACTGTAGAAAAGTTGAAGTCTGCTGGTGTTAATGTTGTAGAGTTCAAGCCAATTAGAACAAAAGAAGCATATGAAACTGTCCATAAGATGTACAACTGTGATGGAAACTACATGCAGAGAAAGTTGTTGGCTGCTTCTGGTGAACCATTGGTGAAGTTGACGAAATGGAGTTTGAACTACGGTAACGGTGAAAAGAACTATACAGTCAAGGAAAACCGTGAGTTGAACGTCATCAGAGACTCCTTGAAACAAGATTATAACGATTTCTTGTTGCAAAACAAAATCGACTTCATCTTGAGTCCAACTTACAACAACGCTGCTCCCAGATCTGAAGAGGTATTCAACTGGTCCTACACCTCGTTGTTCAACATTTTGGATTTCCCTACGTTAGTGTTCCAGACAGGCTTGAAGCAGGACCCCAAGATCGACGTGTGGCCAGCAGAAGCTGCTAACTACACGTACAGAAGCGAATTGGAAAAATTGGAAAACGAAAACTACATTCCAGAAAACTTTATCAATGCTCCTATCGGATTACAGTTGTCAGGTAGAAGATACTTTGACGAAGAAGTTGTGGCAGCCGGTAAGACCATTGTGCAGATCTTGGGTGCAGACTTACTCAAGCATTAATAATTGTGCAGGCGGCTAGCAACAGACGGAACCCCATTGATGTATCTGTGTAAAGTGAAATTATATAGAATAAATATGAAATCAACCGTTCATGTGTAGGAAGAAAGTCGATGCAATAAGCTTTAAAGAGAAATCAGTAGCTAAACTTCAAAAGGAAGAACCTTAGTAATGATTCACCTGTGCAAAAACGGTTTGTGGGGTGCCATACTTAATTGAGCTATAGTACTGTACCCGTCGTGCAAAACTAGAACACAAAAAGCTTTAAGGACCCCGTATTATCCTGGTTCACTGCCTATCTTGGCAGTGGTACTCATGTAGTCAGTCCATATCAGTCAACTTTCGAAAGCTCCAGAACCATTGTTCCTACAGTTGGCGGCTATTACGGTGTGAAAAGAAAGCAAAATATTCTCTCAAATGTACAATTTAGAGTTGATTTTTTGCCGCGCCTTTATCAGCATAGAAAATATATCTCTCGGAGTTCTGCATGGAAGCCATTTGATACAAATTTGTAAGCCCTAGAGGGGTGTCATACGTAGTTTCAAACTCCTATGTTTCTAGAAAATTGTACGCGGGCTTGCCGGTTAAGGTTTATTATGTAACTGCGATTAATAATTGATAGCAAGTTTAATTTAAGGTTGTCCACCATGCAGTAAACACCCTATTATTGAGCGATGAGTAATGAAGATACGACATCATCTGAGGTTGATAACCAGAAATTGCAAAGCCCTATTCGAGTATATAAGGAATACTTCATCCGCTAGCAATGGGATCAATTTGAGTAATTATCATCAGCCAAGCACAAGCAACACTGACTTTAATAACACATCAAGACTTCATTATGAACGCCATCATCGAAATCGAACATTTCCAACAAAACGTCAATGACGCTGTCAAGAGATTTGAAAGCAAGAACATGAAATACACTTCCGATGACAAGATGTTAACTGAAAAGGAATTCAACATCACAAAGGCTCCTATCCATAGCCTTCTCAACAAGATCTCTACTGGTCACTGGACTGCCACTGAAACATTGATCGCTTTTGTCAAGAGAGCCATCATTAATCAGGAAATCACTTCTATCACATATGGCATTGAACAGGCTATCTACCGTGCACAATACTTGGACAAGTATCACAGAAAGAACGGTACGACAATGGGTCCATTGCACGGATTGCCAATTGCCAGATCCCAGATGGAATCCTTCTACGAAATGTACGGTGGAATTACTTCTGATTGGGGTAATGTCACTGTTGATAGCTTAAACCTTGCCGTTTCATTAGAAGACCACACGTCGAGCAAGTCTAGCCTCAGATCAGGAAGAACTATGGTTCACACCAACTTTGCCAGCAGAGAACTCCGTCCTCAATTCAAGATCTAGATTTGCATTTTCGTTGACCATCAACATTAGAATACTTCAATTCTTCAATCCCCTTTCACTTATATAATTTTTAGTTACGACCAGTTTAGCATTGAGATAAAGCTTATAATAAACATCATGATAGATAAAATCTAATTGAAGTGTTATCTAGATTGATAACACTAGACTAACATTCGCATTCATTGTTTGAGGGACTTGAGTCCAGTTTGAATGATATCGTAGTACTGACAGAAAAGAGTCACTTAGGCTCCTGTAATTGCAATTACTTTTCACGATTATTCCGTGGAAACTCCAAATCGGAGTTAAAATACAAGTTTAATGCTCTTTGAAAGTTCAATAAAATCCAGAAAAACCTTTCTTGCGCTTCCCCCAAAAGCCGCCTAAAATGTAGAGATTACATTAAATATGCGCTCACCTAATATTTCAACGCTTGAAAACTTCACTTCTTCTTTCTCCATCAACTACAATGGATTACGACGAGGACTACGATAAATACTCGGATCATGATGAGGAAGAATTCAACGAGGACAGTCTTCCTAACGACGAGTACGACAAGCTCCACGAGCTCCTTCCACAATTGATTAAAACTCTCGCTAGCTACAATGATGAGGTTCCCGAGTTGGACTTGAAAGAAGCACTTTATTACAACTATTACGATCTTGATGCAGCAGCTGATGAGATCAGACTGAAATTCAAGAAAAGTACGTATGATTTTGCGATTTCTCGGTCGTCTTCTGGTTTCTTCGTCTTCATAACCAATTTTTTCTAGCCATGGGTCCACACTGGTGGATTCCCGCTATCTGTGAGTTTCAGTGTTTTCTACTCTCGCTAAAGAGTTCCGGTATCGAGATCTGTGTAGGGGAAAAAATAGCGAGAAATTGCGAAAATAGCGATGATTTCTACCACGAGTACCTACGGCGGCGAAACTTTACCGCGAATCTATCGCGACTCCCAATTTATCTTGCACTCAGTCTCTTCTTCAAAAGTCAAAGAACTAGTATTGTTATTTCACCATTGATTTGCTAGAGGACCCTCTTTTTCTCTCCACATATCGTCTATTGCATCTGATTTACTGAAATGTCCCTAGCAGACCAGCAGCCTCTGGGGTTGAGCAAGGGCGGTGGATCAAAGCTAGCTCAGCTAGCCAAACTTAGAGCTCAGAAGAAGCAAGAGCTTCAACAGATGGAAGAGCAGACTCAGCTGAGTGAGTCTCAAGAAAGGCCAGTTTCAAAGCTTGAAACTTTAGCTCGAAAAAGAGCTCTCCAACTGAAACAGTCTCCTACCAATAATGAATCAATTCTGAAATCGGTAGCGATTCTAGACCGTTTGACTTTATCCACAGAGTTTGAGCGTAAAAACTCGGACAGACCTTCTTTGGTACCATCAAGAGAAGTGAATAAATTAGCGAGATTGCGATTGAGCAGAAAATTGCAAAAAGAAGAGAAGAAGCAAGAGAAAGACAATGTTGAAATTGTGGAAAATGCCAAAACTGAAAACCCACAGATAGGGACATCTTCTATGGCAACGGATCATCGTGTAAACGATAGTGAGCAGTCCTTACTTTCGTTGGAACTCGCTGTGGATAGCAGTAGACTTCTCTTTAAGCCAAGAAGTGACCTCATGGAGTTCCTCTTGAATGGAAATAGCACCAAGAGAAGATACTCTACGACCGTTGATGAAAATAGAAAAAAAAGAATACGACGTGACGACCTTTTATTTCATACTCTTACTAACATAAGCCTTGATTCAGAGAAAATAGCGAAGGCTAAACAGAATTTTGCTGACCCATCGCCAGACGACAAGGTCTTGGAAGCTCAGAAAGAGGCCTTTGAACAGGGAATGGGTAACTTAAAGATCTCTCAAGCCGGTAGTAGTTCAAGTGTTTCAAAAGCTACTACACCAGAGACTTCTAAAACGGTCAAAACCACTAAGCCAGCTAAGAAGATCGATATTCTAGAGGAATTGTCTACCAACAGCACCTATGCTAAACCGCACAAGTCTTTTGTAGTCATTGGACATGTGGATGCTGGGAAGTCTACTTTGATGGGTAGAATCCTCTTTGACTATGGAATTGTAGATGCTCGAACTGTGAACCGTTTGGTCAAGGAAGCTGAAAATGCAGGTAAGGGATCATTTGCGCTTGCTTGGATTATGGACCAGACAGCTGAAGAACGTTCGCATGGTGTAACTGTAGACATTTGCGCAACGGATTTTGAAACTCCCACTACAAGATTCACAGCTATAGATGCACCTGGCCACAAGGACTTTGTTCCACAAATGATTGGAGGAGTTTCCCAGGCTGATTTGGCACTTCTTGTAGTAGATTCAATTACTGGTGAGTTTGAAGCTGGTTTTGCAATGGATGGACAAACCAAGGAACACACCATTTTAGCCAAGAACTTGGGTATAGAGCGGATATGTGTGGCTGTAAATAAGTTGGATAAAGAAGATTGGAATGAGGAAAGGTTCGAACTGATCAAGACCCAGTTAACAGAATATTTGACTAGTGACGAAGTTCAATTTGCTGAAGAGCAGATCGACTTTGTGCCGATTTCCGGTTTGAGTGGTAACAATGTGGTCAAGCGTGATACCTCCATTGCCGCGTTCAATTGGTACAAGGGCCCTACCTTGGGCCATTATCTTGAAAACGTGAAGTTGTCTTCTACAGTAGACACAGACTCTATTTCAAAGTTACTCTCTGAAGATTTCTTTGTTTCTGTCCATGATTCTCATAAGGATAAGGGTGAATACAAGATCAGTGGCAAAATCAGTAGTGGTGTTATTCAAGTTGGAGAAACTGTGATTGCTGCTCCCAGTGAAGAAGTATTCAAGGTTCATTCTTTACGTGTAGCCAAGAAGAAGGTAGACTTTGCTATTCGTGGAGAATTGGTAGAGATGTCGTTCAAGGCTAGCCAGGTTTCGAATGAAAGTGCCGATATCTTCAGGATCGGCGACTTGGTCTCTAAGGTTGGCTCTCCAGCCAAGACAGTCAAGAAGTTTACCGTGTCATTGCATTTGTTCAACATGGACAAGCCATTGTTGGTCGGTATGCCCTTCGTTTTGTTTAGGAATAACTGCCAGGTACCTGCCAGAGTATCCAAACTTATTGAAATCACCAGTGGCAAGAAGAAAAAGAAGTTGCTCCATCTTGTATCAAAGCAAACAGCTATCGTGGAGATTGAAGTACAAGAGGGAAGCTCGCTTCCTTTGACAAAGTATTCGGATAATAAGATATTGGGCAGAATCGTCATCAGAAGAGAGGGAGTTACAATTGGAGCAGGAACAGTAGTGGATTTCTAATGCTGTATATACATACTATTTATCATGAACTAAAACGATGCAGCTTCTCTTCTTATCATTTTGTAGAATGAATTGTAGATCGAAGTCCACCAGAATACAAATTCATAGTTCAACTATAACGACCTATAATTGACATAGATCAGAACGATATATAGTCTACAAAGAGGATCAAGACACCGAGTACAAAACACATCGTCACTAACATATTGGCACCTTTCTTGTTTCTCACAGTAGCCTTGTTCAACGTCTTGTTCCCCATCTGAACATCTATGTGCACCTGTGCGTTGTTGTCCATAAGGTTGTTGATTTGCTGTCCCTGGTCCTGAAGCTTGAACGAAAGTTCGTTCTGTATGTTGATGATTTCTACAATGGACTGTTGGACTTTTTCCACCTGTTTGAGCTGCTTCGATTTCATCGTCAAGAACTCACGGTTTTCCGTCTCCAATAGTTGTATCTGTTGTTGAGAGAGATGATTATTCTGTTCCTCTTCCTGCTGCACGAGTTCTGGGTTCTCAAGCTGGAGGTCTTTCACTACATGGTACGAATCAAACTCCGAGTAGTTGAGATCATCAGTATCGTCGAAATTCTGGAAGTTTAACAGATCAAGTTGCCTGTCACGCAGAATACGTTTTTTTTGGATAGTCTCAAAGTTCTTGTTGGCATTATCAAGTGCTGAGACCAAAAATCGAAGAATTTGAGTACGATGTGCTGCTACAGTAGCTAAGTAGATTTGTTGATCCAGAGGCTCGTCATCTCCCAAAATCTTGCCTAACCATCCGGAGCTATTATCTGAATCTCTGGGCACCAATTCTTCCCGTTTTTTTTCGTAAGTTTCAAGCAAGCTGAGCTTCTTATAGAGTTGCTGGACTTTGTACTTGAACTCTTCATCAATTCTGTTCTTGTCTTCAATCGAAAGGGAGTTGCCTTTGGCTGATCCTCGACTTGTCTCGTCGTCTACCGCCAAGTATGGCAGTCGAATCACTGTCACAAATTGCTGTAAATCCGCTACTACGCTGTAGAATTCATAGCATTCTTTGATGAAAGTGTCTTTTATTATGAACTCTGATCTCGAGTTCCTGGTCTGTTTCCGGTCGTATTCGTCCTCCGCATCGCCTCCAAGCTCGCTGGCTACTATATCCACACATTGCCGAAAGAGCGGCGTCAAGTCCGTCATTTTCTGAGAATTGAAGAGAGCAAGATTGCAGATCTTCGTGTTCCGTAAAGAAAGTAGTCTAGAATTGAGATCTGTGAAGAATATTGTTAACTATGGTAAAAAGTACAGGACAGACAATCGCGAATCAAGAAAACTCACAGTTACCAAATAGATTTATTCCTTTCCTCATATACTTTCATGGCTAAGATAACGATGATAAAGAATACAATTTCTATAGGGCTACAATGCTATGATTATATCCTAATTACCTATAATTAGTTATTTCTGTATTATTCTCTCATAATTGCTAGCACTCTGCTAGATTCTGTATACATATATACTCACCTATTTGGTCATAGGGATACCACTACACAATAGAAAAATGCTACGTTGCTATAGCATTGAATAGTTAGAAACAACTTCTTTCAAAAGAATTCTTTTGGCTTATAACAAACATTTGTCAAGGCATTTCATAGCTCTTGTAGTAGCTCTAACCATTGAGGTATTCCACGCATTCGGTTACCTCAATGGCATCTTCGGTTCCCGATTTGGGATTCTTGACTGGAATCGTCTCGGATTTGTAAAGTATATTCCACCTGCCCTGGAATTCTGGAGCTGCAACGTTGGTAACTGTGTAATTATGGTCCCTTCTCTCCTCTGGCAGGCCCTGGATATACTTAACATAATCAGGAGCTCCCGGGTAGTAGATATTGTCGGCTACAATAATGGTACCTGGTGATATCAATGTAAGCGACTCAAGCACACGGAGATCAGGAACATACATATCCTTCCAATGGTCGATGAAGATGAAGTCAAACGAAAAGTAGCCTTTATTGCCCTCTTCAAAATGATCTACCATTTCTACAAGTGAGCTCGACGCCTTACCTACAATGATCGACACTCTATGCAGCAACCCAGCTAGATCTATAAGCTGACGGGAGATATTGGCAAACTCCTCGTTGAGTTCCAAACTATAGTAGTGCAGCGAAGGATCGTCTGGTAAACTACTACCAAACAAAATAGCCGAGTATCCAACATAGCCTCCCAATTCTACCATGATCTTGGGCTTCTTCTCCTTGATTTTGTCAACAATAAGTTTGCCCTTGTAGGGGCCGATATTCATCAATGACTCAACATTTTCGCTAAAGTCATCAATGAGCTTAAGTACTTCCTGAGGTTTACCGCGGATTTGCTTGAGCCTATCCTCTGGCAAAGATAAGATGTGCTGGAGCACCTTCTGTTCCTTTTCTGGCATTGTAGAGTAGAAATTGATCAGTCTTCTTTGAGGAGCAATTCCAGTTTGAGAAGTCTTACTTTTAAATGCAATTCTTAAATGAAGAGCGCTAGTCTGAAACACTGCAAGCTGGTGGAATGTTCTTCTCACGGCTGGGGAAAATCTCAATGGCTGCGAAATATTGCCAAAGTTTGGGATTCCTGTGGCTGCGGTATAACTGTGATAATTGTCAAAAATCAAAGGGGATGTCTTCCTGTTTAAGTATGGCGATTTGATCTCCGAAGACTAAGTGACACTGTTTGCTATACCCCATAAAATCGTGCTATCCTGCGTGTGTGGAAAGACATACTATTCCGACTCGGCCCGGTAGGCAGATCCGGAATAGACAACACGAATAGCCATTGGCTGGATGGAACAAAGAAAGATCCATAAATAATCCGTTCATGGACTTCTCGGTGATAACCCCGTAGTCCGTGTTCTGATTTTGAGGGGTTCTAAGCCGCTGTGGAGTTGTAAGCTACCTAAACTGTGGCTATAGGGTCGAATTTCCGATTCGGACTAGAACAGTGCTCAAATCGTTCAAAAATCAAAAAATTTGGTCCCAACTAGTATCACTATACTGGGACTCATTGACCAAGGTATGTCCATTTCAATTGTCCTTACCATTTTGAAAGCAGCTGTTACAAAATTGCAAAATTGCAAAATACTTCCAAAGTTGATAATGTCGCGCAGTAACAATGTCGTTGTTGCACTAAACATTGTCGCATTCTGATTTCACTAACAAGATTATGGCTAGTAATATTTTCATGGCCATTCGTGCCAATCATTTTCAGTTACCTAAAGCATTCGAATTACACTTCGCAGTCTATTAATACTGTGCCACTGTCACTATGTTTGAGATATCAAAACCTGTGCTGGAAAAAGACAAGAATGTTATTTCTGAGAACTTGAAAAGACTCGAAGAGCTCAGAAGACGAAAGAAAGAGAGCCAGGTGCAAAACAGCATTGAAGCCAGTATAGAATGGAAAACAAAGAAATTAGCAGCTAAGAAACAACCTAAAGATCTAGAAGAAGATGATGAAAACGAAGCTTTACACGAAGGACCACAAAAGGACAAACTTGACTATACCCTACTAGAGTGGGAAGAATGGGACAAGAAAATGCTGAATCTGAAATTCGGCAGAAAGGGTTATCTGAATATGAATGAACTTGCAAAATGGTCGTACGAAAAGGAAATGGAGGCTCTAGAAGTAGATAAAGTAGAGTACAACAAGCAAAAACAGAAACTAGAATTGCAAAATCTGGCAAATGCTGTTGAAAGAGATATAGCGATGCTCAAAGTCAAGCCTTCGCAGGAAGCAGTAGCTCTGTTAGTTCAGAATTTGCAAGAGTCCAACGAAAGAAAGCAAAAGAGAAGAAGAAACAAACAGGACGAAGAGGCAGTATCGTCTTATATTAATGAGAAGAACAGAGACTTCAACATGAAGTTGAACAGAGAGTATCTGTAAGAATTCATTGTACACTAAGTAGATTATATGGGAAGGTTATAGACTGGGACACAAGAATAATGAAAACAGCTAATGAGAAATAAAGCTTGAAAAGTGTAAATTGAGTAATAATAAAGAGTAAGATAAATTATTTAGAAAAGCACTTTACTTCTTGCCAGATGCTCTATCTACAATTTCTACCAGTACTCTGTCTATATATATTTGAAATGGGCCTGCATATACCCAATATATGGGGCTTACCCGGACGCTCAATTTTTCAACATTATCATTCATAGTATTATATGAATCTCCAACTTTTTCACAACAGTACACACCAGTATCTTCACGGCTGATTGCTCATCGCCCATTGTACAGTAGTGGACGTGACTATTGAACCGTAGTGGCAAATCATCGACCAAACTAACAGCATCTTCAATCGAAATCTACTAATTGCACTATTCTGATAATTTCCACAATTCGCATTCTGGAAAATTGATCAATAGATAGGCTGATTGATTGATATCATAGTTCATATTGCGATTGCTGTTTTTGTATAATTTCGTCATTGACTAGTTCATTTTACTACCATGGCCAGAGAAGACGAAGAAAGAGAGATCCGTGATGACGTGTCGAACAACTCCTCTGAAGAAGATGGAGACGATGTTCTAGACTCATCTGAAGAAGACGACGACGACGAAGATGAAGAAGCCATCCAGAAAGTCCGTGAAGGATTCATTGTAGACGATGACGACGAGGTGATACAATCTAAAAAGAAGAGAAAGCACAAGCGGAAGAGAGAATCACAACGTGCAGCTGTAGACGATGCCTTGGATGAAGACGACTTGGAGTTATTGCTTGAAAACTCCGGAGCCAAACCTCTGCTGTCGTCATCTCTGGGAAAGTTCAAGAGACTCAAACGGGCTCAGCTGGAAACTGCTGAAGAGCAAGAAAATGAGAGTGTCTCGACTCTGAGACCCAGAAGATCAGGTTTGAACGATATGTTCTCCGACGATGAAGAGGCAGAAGCCGACGAGCTTGAAGAAGAAGGAGAAGTTGCTCATGACCGTAACATTTTGGATGAATTCGAAGACTTCATCGAAGAAGATGAGTTTTCAGACGAAGATGAAGAGTCCAGAAGAGAAAAGATCAAACAGCGAAAAGCAAAGAAAGCTGGCCCCAGATTGGATATCTCGAAGTTGTCCAGTGTAGACCGAGAAAGCTTGCAACAATTGTTTGAAGTTTTTGGTAATGGTGCTGAGTACGAGTGGGCTCTTGATGCCCAGGAGATGGAAGATGAAGGTAATGGTGAAGCCATGGAGCCAACGTCGTTGGATGAAGTCTTTGAACATTCGGAGTTGAAGGAGCGGATGTTGACAGAAGAAGACAACTTGATCCGAATCATAGACATTCCTGAGCGGTACCAGAAGTACCGGGCCAACTTGAATTACATCGACTTGGAGGGAGAAGAGTTGCAAAACGAAAAAGAGTGGATCGCTTCCATTCTATCCAAGGAGAAGCAGGGACTTGTTGGAGGCTTTTTGGAGCAACCATTCCGGGAAGCAGTAGGAAAGGTAGTAGAGTTCGTTTCAAAGGATTCCTATGAGGTTCCTTTCATCTGGACCCATCGTCGTGATTTCCTCTTGTATTCACGTGAGATCCAGGATGCCGAAGGTGTAGTCAACAATGAAGTTCACAAGTTGTTGTACGAAGACGACTTGTGGAGAATCGTTCATTTGGATATCGAATACCATTCACTCTACGAAAAACGTTTAAACATCGAAAAGTTGATAGATGCTTTGTCTATCGACGACGACTTGGTTAAGGACATCAAGTCATTGGACACTATGGTGGCTGTTCAAGATTTGCATGATTACATTCAGTTCACATATTCGGCTGAGATACGAGAACTCAACAATAAAACTGAAGACTTAGAAGATGGCAATAAGCCTGGCAAGAAACACCTGAAATTTGCTCTTTTTGAAAGAATAAGGTCCAACATCTTATACGATGGTGTCAAGGCCTTTGGTATCTCTGCTAAAGAGTTTGGTGAAAACGTCCAAGACCAAAGTTCTAAGAAGTTTGAAGTTCCATACAGAATCCATGCTACGGATGATTCGCTCGAGTCTCCTGAGGATATGATCGAGAAGTTGTGTGAAGACGACGAGGTCATCTTCAAGGACGAGAAGTCTGCTCGTGATGCTGTAAGAAGAACATTTGCCGAGGAGATCTACCAGAACCCAAAGATTAGACACGAAGTCCGACAGACCTACAAGGCATTTGCCTCCATCAGTGTTGCAATTACCGAAAAGGGAAGAGCTACTATCGACAGACACAGCCCCTATGCTGACATCAAGTACGCCATCAACCGTTCTCCTGCTGACTTAGTGAAACAACCAGATGTGTTGTTGAGAATGCTTGAAGCTGAGAGCTCTGGTTTGGCTGTGATCAAAGTCGAAACCAAAGATTATGACAACTGGTTCCAGTGTATATGTAACTGTTTGAAGTCTGACGGATCCTCGGAGATCTCAGACAAATGGAACAGAGAAAGGGAGCATGTTTTGACATTGGCATTCAAGAAATTATGTGCTACAGTAGCTTTAAACACAAAGGAAGACTTGCGCCGTGAATGTGAACGTTTAGTGGCCAGTGAAGTGCGTAGAAGATTCTTATCTAAGGTGGACCAGTCGCCATATGTACCTTATGGGTTCGACAAGGGCAGTAAGGCTAACGTTTTGGCATTGTCATTTGGAAAGGGTGAGTTCGACAGTGCTGTTGTTGGAGCTTTCCTCAAGCACGATGGTTTATTTGGTGAAGTTTTCAAGTCTGAAAATAACCCCACCAAAGATCGTGAAAACGAAGAACAGTTTGCTGGTCAATTACAGCAGTACCTTGATAGGCTCTTGGGTGACTACAAGCCAGATGTCATTGCGGTGTCTGGTTATAATGCTAACACCAAGAGATTGTTTGACGCCATTGTCAATACTGTAGAAAAGAACAATATCAGAGTGTCGCTATCTGAAGACCACAAGGATTTCAACAACCCTCCTTTGGTCAATGTCATCTGGGGTCAAGACGAAACCGCCAGATTGTACCAGAACTCAGATAGAGCCACACAGGAGTTCCCAGAAAAGCCAACCTTATACAAGTACTGTGTAGGTGTAGCTCGTTACATCCAGAATCCACTCTTGGAGTACGTTTCATTGAAAGACGATATCTTGTCCTTGACTTTCCACGAGCACCAGAAGTTGATTCCAGCCGATGCTGTCAAGGATGCTGTAGAGTCTGTGTTTGTCGATATCATCAATATGGTTGGTGTAGAGATCAACGAAGCTGTTCGTGATCCTTATGTGGCCCAGTTGTTGCCATATATTTCTGGTTTGGGTCCTCGTAAGTCTTCTGGTCTCATCAGAAATATTAACGCTAAGCTTGGTTCCACTTTGTCCAACAGAAGCGACTTGATTGAAAGCGAATTGACGACTGCCAACATTTTCATCAACTGTTCTTCCTTTTTGAACATTCCAGCTTTGGAAACCTCTTCTAGAGATACTTCTGTCGAGTTGTTGGATGCTACGAGAATTCACCCAGAAGATTACGATTTGGCTCGTAAGATGGCTGCCGATGCGTTGGACTTAGATGAAGAAGACATGGCCCATATTGAAGAGCAGGGTGGTATTATCTACCAGTTGATGAAGGAAGGTGTCAGCAGAGTTGACGAGTTGAACTTGGTAGCTTACGGCAAGGAATTAGAGTCCAAGTTTGGCAAGAAGAAGTACGCAACCTTGCAAATGATCAAGGAAGAACTAGTAAACAACTTTGAAGAGTTGAGAAGACTGTTCCACTTGCTAGACAATGCCGAAGTTTTCCAGATGTTGACTGGTGAAACCACTGAAACTTTCTCTAGAAATGTCGTTGTTCCAGTTACAGTTGTCAGGGTTGGCAAAAACTTCAGAGACTACGAACAGGCCAAGATCAGATTTGCAAAGGTTGTCACATCTTCATTGATCACAGGAAACATTGAAGAGAACCTGATTCCAAGTGGAATTGATCTCAATCAGGGCCAAATTGTCCAGGCTGTTATCTTAGATGTTTTCTACGATTCTTTCACAGCCACCTTGAGTTTGTTAGATGATGATCTCAGAAAAGCCAATGCTCCAAGATTCGTCAAGGAAGAGGGCAAGTGGGATTTCACTGCTGAAGAAGACGACTGGAAGAAGGAACGTGCGAAGGAAAGAGCCAAGCTTGCCAAAACTAGAAACGTTCAACATCCATTGTACCACAATTTCAATTTCAAGCAAGCTGAAGAGTTTTTGGCTCCTCAGGCTGTGGGAGACTGTGTGATCCGTCCTTCTTCCAAAGGTCCTAACTTCTTGACAATCACCTGGAAGGTAGCCAACAACTTGTTCCAACATTTACTTGTCCAGGAAAAGACAAGTGGAAGATTGAAAGAGTACGTTGTTGAAGGTAAGAAATATGGTGATTTAGATCAGTTGATCTTCCAACACATCCAGTCCATAGCCAAGAAGGTATTGGAAATGACCCGTCATCCAAAGTTCAGAGAAGGTACTCTTTCTGAGGTCAACGAATGGTTAGACTCTTACACTAGAGCCAATCCTAAGAGCAGTGCTTATGTATTCTGTTTTGATCACAAGTTGCCTGGTAGTTTCTTGTTGTTGTTTAAAGTCAATGCCAACACACCAATTAGCACTTGGCATGTCCGCACAGAAGTTGACGGCTACACCTTGAAGGGATTCTCGTATCCAAACATGCTTCGTTTGTGTAACGGCTTCAAGCAGACTTTCAAATCATATGTTTCTAACACTAGGTCTGCTCCAAGCAATCGTGCCCCTACAAGCTCCTATGGTGGTTACGCTTACTAATGCCCACGTCCTTACAATTCTTGTTCCATGTATTCTAGTTAACATTTGCTCACTGTACAATTTCTAAACATTAAATAAATAATTTATATATAAAAGTACAAGATTTTACTTAGTTTTAAGAATTTAAATAAATCTATTTACATAGCTTCTTTCAAGTGTCTGAAGCCCATTCTCAACTTGGATCTGAAACTATCGCCGTCTACATAGGTTCCCATGAGCCATCTATCTCCTCCGTTGGAGTCACTGAATCCAAGACGGGAGTGGAGAACTCTTCTGTTGTCGAATATAACACAAGAGCCTTCTGGCATCTTGATTTCGTAGTGGTTCACGGGGTCGTTGATGAAGTCTTCGAAGAGCTGGAATCCTCTGATAAAGTCCTGGAACAAAAGACCGTCTGTGGTATCTTTAGCCAAAAACAATCCTTCCCTCTCGGAGTCATTTCTGGTTATTCCAAACTCAAATGGCCCTTGAAATGGTGGAGCGTAGTTGACTTCTTTGATACGAGCCGTATCGCCTTTCACTTCTTCCACTACCAAAGGCCTCTTGAAGAAATAGTGCTCGTTGTTGTTATCATAATGATAGGTAATGGGGACAAGCGTCAAAGCAACATATGCTGTTGGATCTACATTTTTGACATGTTCAGCCGCAAGGAAGGAATCGCAGAAGACATTCTCTCCGCCTGTTGTAGAGTTCTTGATGAAATGAAGCAATTGCAATCCTGGCGGCGATTCGTAGTACAAGAGGTCCATGTGCAACGGCAAGAATGTGTTTGTGTTTGCAATGTTCTTTGCCTCCTCCTTTTCGTTTTTAACGTCAAATAAAGTACCATAGAATGTCTTCTTGATATAACCAAATTTGTTAGCAAGCTTTGACACCGGCCATTCTGCGGCATTCTTTTCATTCATTCCCAGTTTCTGAAGCTCGGCTGAAGGTTCCGGAATGTCGTTTACAAATGCCAAACCAAACTTGTTGAGGCTTCTGACTGTTTCAAAGAAAGTAGAATCCAGTTCCAAGTACTTCTTGTAATCAGCTTGTATGCTGGGAAGGTTTCCAACGAGTTCCTTGTTGTCCCATATTGTTCTTTCACCTTCAAAGAATTTACCAGCTTGCCTTGACTCAGCATCAATGTACTCTCTCAAGAACGTCTCCTGGTACTGGGAAAGATGGAGTTTTCCGTTTTGGAGCCATTCTATTTCTAAAACAGACTCGCTTGAATCTGGTGATTTTCTAATCCGGGGAGGTGAGTTAATGGACAAATTCTTTGCGATTTCTGCTGTGGTGAAAAGCTTCTGGCTCGAGTAAGTGTCTACAGACTTAGGATCCCTGCATGAATCACGGAGAAAGATGTTACTGAACAGAATTGACCTATCTCCATCAAATACCAAAGTTGTATAGTTATCATCGTATCTATGAATAGCAAGCGACAGCTGAAATCTCACGGATCTCGCTAAAACGCGGGGTAGCTTCGTTTTATTAACTCTATACAAATTTGGTATCATCTCTATTGTGTTTCATGCAATTCCTATTAAAAAGGGAAAAGAAAGTTATATAAATGTTCGTTATGTTTTCTGAAATAATCGTACTATTCTCGAAAACTTAAAAATTCTGATGTGGGGCAATTCCGAGGATGCAGCACATTTCCGGAACATCTTCATATTCGTGAAGAAATGCAGCATCTTAATAGACGAGTCACATCGAAAGGGAATTAAATTAGAGGATTTCGTGGAATTCGTGGAATTGTACGATTGACTATCAATATTCTGAATTGTTAGCCTTCGTGTTTTTTTTGCAAGATTTAAAGAGAAGGTGGTAGTTTATCCTCGGTTGAATCCTTTATACCTTACATGTCGGTACGTATTTGAACACTTTAATGTGATGAAGAATAGATATAAATTATCTGCTTTTTCTGCTTACTCCATCCATGAGTATTTCAAATTCATCTGATCATACTAGAAATCTGTATTTAAAGATCAATTTTTACGAAATCTCTTGGTTACAATCGAACCTACACAACGCAGCATATAAATTTTGTTCTACAGTTATTTTTTTTAACAAAAAAGAAATTATCATTATTAAGTCAGAATCTATTACTGTTAATCAATCTCTAACCCATACCGAATAGAGGACGAAATTCGAATATAGAAAGGCATCGTGATGACTGTCTACGGAGCCTGTAATATTTTGGCAAAGTCGAATTTTGTTAAATCACGTGCGTACTGACACGTGTCCTTATACACGTGATTTTTTGACATTATCATTTGAAATCAGGACCTAGTCCTTCAGAAATCGGGCGTGTGGTCTAGTGGTATGATTCTCGCTTTGGGCGACGATTTAGCAAAACTAAATTGATTACTACAAGCATGCGAGAGGCCCTGGGTTCAATTCCCAGCTCGCCCCTTTTTTTTGTTTTCTAGTACTTATGATGTTAGTATTACGTTCTATCTGGTCAGGCTAACATGCTAGATTTGAAGAAATTGTCTTTATAACTTCGACACTCAATGAGCACCAACTCCTATAAAGTTTGGACTTTTTCAATTTAGGACAGGAAGCAAACTCACATTTTGGATTATTTTGGAAATCAAAAAAAAATGTAAAGAAGACGACAACATAACAATACACGGTTAGATTGCCGGTTCAAGTCTCACGTCATACTTGTTAATACAACATAATTCATCACATACGTATTTGAAGAGTTTTCTGATATGATTGCATGCTAATGGCACACGAGGTTTCGCATTTGCAAAGTTCATTCGTAGTTATTGAGAGCTGTTTTCACAACATAGTTCAATTTAGACAGTTCAAAAATTGAAGTGAAACAGCGAAGACTTCTCAATAACAAGTGAGCTAAGATCCTACCTAATCTTCATATTGGATATATAAAAAGCAAAAAGAAAGGAAAATAGGTAAATTAGGAAGGAATTGCTGGTGTGTTATAATGATACCCGCGAGATTCGAACTCGCGCCTCCGAAGAGACCAGGACCTTACCCTGGCGCCTTAGACCAACTCGGCCAGAGTACCCAATTCCTGCTATTTTTTCTGCTAAATTCGATTATGATCGTGAAAAAGTCAAAAAAGTTGATTCTCGCCGAAATGCACAAAAGAGAGCAATAAATCATCTTTAGAGACCAAATAATGCATTCTTAATGAATTTTCTTCAAATCAAGTCTTGTGTAAGCCAAGAAAACAGGATATTGACAAGTACTTGCGCGGCCACGTTGTAAAAAACTGATCTGAAGGGCCCTAAAATGCAAGACTACAAATGTCGGCAAACACCATGATTCAGAGCCATTCTTCAAAATAAAAAGTATCAATCATTCCTCCCAAAGAGTCACTATGACTGGAAATTTTCTCTGAACCCTGGTTGTTCGGGCCCGGTCCATAGAAGCTCCACTATGGAAAATTTTGAAACTTCGATTCCAAAAACTTAACTATGGTCACGTGAAAATTTTGGCCCCGATTTGGCTGCAAGTGAAGATAATGAAATGGAGTCAAACCCCTTCTCAGTAGAATTGCTAGCAAATGCACTGAGAGTGGTAAGACAGAAACCTTGTCTGATATTTAATGATTTATCTTGTTTGTCTAGGTCAGCTGAAAAGATCAGCAAGAATATCAAATAGATAACGGGCAAGTTGGTCTTCTGAGATTTGTTCGGCAGAGTTTAGTATATTGACACGATTATTTCCGGTTTCTGCTTCTTGGGAACCTGGGGAGTTGCTATCTACAATGTGTAGTGGCTAGCTGATGGAACATTATTTGGAGGCTCTGAAGCTGGAGGGTTTTGGTTAGGGTGCCTAGCAATGATTTTGATGGTTTGCTGAAGTTCTCAAAAAGAGATGTTCCAGTCATCAATAACATATCTGTGTTGTGTTTTTTGGCTTTTCTTTTCTTCTCCTAAACATCCTGAATGCATTAGAAGAATATTTATATACTTTTTTGTAAATAGGTTAGACATTAATAATAGATGCTTTTTGGTAAAAACAATTAGTAAAATGCGCGATGAATTTTTGTAAAATCCTTTCCAAAATTTAATTGTAAGTACCCAATTTAGAAGTATCACCGATATGTTTGCAGTTGAATTTGGTTCGAATATTGAATTCTATGAATATCACCAAATTTGACATAGTAAGGTTAAATATTAAAATAAAAAGTTCCGTAATTTTGATGTTGTCCATACCAGTTTTATACTACATACATAAAGTTCGTACCTGATTTCACAATCTAAAGATGCAAATCCTATCAAATAAAATGTGCGATCGTTTATTTGACCAAGGTTATTTTACTATCTTCAAAAATTATCTAAGCAGGTTTCGGAATAATTGTATCTATGGCGGTAACCCTCACCTTGTACATCGCTTTAGATATACCAGACATGTAATCCTAGTAGTTCGCGATAGAATAATCGACACGTTGAAGTTTTAGCATGGCATATCTTGCAGAAAATATTTTTTATGTGGATGAAAGAACTCAGCGCGTCCAAGGGGAGGTTCCCATGGAAGAATAGCTGGAAGTATGGCTGGAAGTACGGGCAAACAAATCTAGTGCCAAGCGGCAATAGTGTACATCTGACTGGAGAGGACGTGTATGGTATTAACTGTTGATGTCTTGTGAGACTTGCGGTAGACTAAAATGAAAATGAAAAAATTCGAGGAATTCCAGATTATCAAACTGCTGCGAAGAAGTGAGGATTGGACTTGCCTTGAAAGACTGAAAGCAAGATCGGTCTTTACATTAAGATCAAAATCTGTGATCCACCACACACAACCCAGAAGTCCGATAAGCCTGGTTCTGGTCAGATACGCGCTTCTATCAACAGCATAGTACCTTTGGTATTTCAGAAAAAGCCACCGTCTGCAAATATGGTATAATCGTATTGTTTGTACAGCGGCTATTTTATTTTTTTTTCCTATAATTTGCGAAGAGGTGCGTCTGAAAAAAATTAAATCGATTGAATTTTCGTGTGTGAACTACCAAAGTTGTCGATGTTAAAAGCTCGAAATAAAATTGAATCTTTTGCGATTTGCTACCAACAGAGAACTTTTGAGCTTTCAGGAGTGCTTTTTAACTTAACTAAAGTGGCGTATAACGTTGACCCTGTTCATCAGTCTTCTTAGTTTCCTGAAAAGAAAGCCATCCCATTTTGTGAGCTCGTAAAACACGCCAAAAAGTTCAAAGCCCACTGATAAGAATATAAGGATCCACCAAACCTACAGTTTCCATCATATATAAAGACTTATCTATCACTGTTTATTCTCGGCTACACCATCACAATGATCACCTCGCCTCGGATATCATCGCCGTTCCCGGTCATCTTGGTGGTCATGATTATGATCATCACCGTGGTAAATCTATTTTTACTCAACTCCGATTCTGAGGATGTCATCCCTGTAGGAGTTGGCGGGGAGACGTATTTGACAGGCGGAAAGGGCAGATTACAGACTGAAATCGACCGTGTCGACCACAAGGACTACATGCTGAATCTTGTTGGAGAAGTGAAGAAATCGAAGCAGAAGGAGCTTGTGGAACAGTTGAGAATCGCGATTGAAAAGGAGAACAAAGACAAGTTCCTCATCACTTTGAGAAACGACATCAGACACAAGTACACCGAGAAGATGAAGGAAGATCTCAAGAAGGAAATTTCTGACCAATATACCAGAAAGTACTTCAAGGACATGAAGTTGTCGTACGGCTTGTTTGAACAGTTGAGAGCAGAATACTACCACGACTTCTACTCAAACATCAAGCAGTTTGACTTCATGAAGTTGTTCAGAGAAACTAACCTTCCGGAGGTCAAGTTGCCCAAGGATTTCCCGGATCGTTTCGATGCTACGCTCGACAGATTACTCAATAAGCAGGAGTACCTCTCCAACATTGTCAATGAGTTTTTGATAGAAAACAAGCCTTTGGCTGACGAGATGTCCGATAATGAAAAGGGAAGACCACTTGAACCCAGATTGATCAACGTTGTTCCCGAGAAGCCTTTGTCCAAGAAGGAATTGACCGACGGTCACGCCAATTTGCCCAGCGAAAAGTACAACGCATTGAAGAAGAGTCATGATGCCATGGTCAGATCCATTAAGAACTTGGAAGAACCTCCATATGAGCTAGTGAAGGGTCAGGGAATTGTCATCTACGGTGGAGGTGACAGGATCGGGTCTGCTCTTGTGAACATCTTCCAGTTGAGAGACCAAGGCTCTGATTTACCCATTGAGTTAATTCTTGACAAAGAAGAAGAGTACGACGAACAAGTGTGTGACGAGCTTTTAGCTATCAAATTCAAAACGAAGTGTATAGTTATGGAGTCCGCTTTTGGAAAGGAGTTGTATGAGACGATGGACTTGAAGGACTCTCAAAAGAGAGCTTTCAGTTTGCTTGTTTCAAGCTTCAACCACATCATTTCTATTGATGCGGACAACTTGGCCATCAAAAATGTCGACAACTTGATTGCTTCTGAGCCATACCTCAGTTCAAGTTTCGTCTTGTGGCCCCAAGCCTACCAACGTCAAACTTCACCTTTATTCTACGAAATTGCTCAGGTTGAACAGGGAGAAGTGTTGCGTAGAAATGGGTTGAAGAACGATATCTCGTTTTCAGATTACATTCAAAAGAATCCTGATGAGGAAATTACGTTCCATGATTTCTCTGGTTTACCATCGGCCGTCGGTGCTGACAGCAGTCAGTTTGTATTCTCCAAGCGTCGTCATTTCAAGAGTTTCTTATTAGCTCTCTACTACAACTATTATGGTCCTCAGTTCTACTATCCGTTGATTTACCAAGGAGCCCCAGACATGGATGACCGTGACACTTGGGCTGCTGCTTTGACTGTTATGAACGAACCTTACTACATTGCTGAACAAAAGATCGGCTACATTGGTACCCAAACAGATTTGAAGGATAAACCAGTGTACTTTCAAAATGATGTCCGTGACAATGTCGACTTTCTCAAGTCGTGGAAGGCCTTTATTAAGAAGGAAAATGTCGATACCCGTTTGAACCCTAATCAAGAAAATGAATACACCACTTCCTTGATACAGAAATTCCACAACTACCATCAAAAACTCATTCCTGAAGACCATGTCGACCAAGAAGGTAATATTGAGACTGTTCACAGACAGGAGAGTTTTCAATTGCCCAAACCAATGTTTGTTCATGTAAAGTCTCCAAAAATCAATCCATTCGAAAATTTCAAAGACGAAAATGCATATGTGAATCGTTTATTTGGAGCTTCAACCTCCAACTACAGAGACCTCGGACTTGTCGATTGGGAGTTGAGATTCCACACTATTTCTAAGTGGTATGCCTGTTACTCAATTACTAGTGAAAAGTTTTGGCAAAGGTTGAATTTAAACCAGAAGGAAGTTTGTGAAAAGGTCACTGGGTTCACTGAGTTGTTGAAAAAGGATTCAAAGGATAGCGATGCTACCGTGCTTTCTTACATCAAGAAAATCCATCAAATATTAAAGGATATTGATACCGAGAACCGTATGCAGCAGTTAGCGGATAACCAAAAGGAATACGAATTCAATAAGAACAAGAACAAGCTTGCTCAACAGGGTTTAATCGATGAAAATGGAAAATTGATCCTGGAAAACCGTGAGGGACACCCTCCACTTCCGGAAGACAAGGAAGAAGAAAAACCAGAAGGGACTAAAGAAGAAACTAAAGAAGGGACTAAAGAGGAAGGCACCAAAGAAGACACTAAAGTAGACACTAAAGAAGACACTAAAGAAGAGCAAAAGAATGGTGACGCTCAACCTGCCAACAACGATGTTGGAGTTCCATTGCCAGATGAAATCAAGGCTAAGTTTCAACAATAGTTAGGACTAGGTTAGCACGGTCGTAGACGTGAAACAATCCTAGAAGACAACATTTATCCGATGCTTGCCTTCATTTTGCATATTCAGTAAGTGAAGCAACAAGTAATACCTTGTTCTTCTCTATCATTCCTGATCAGAAAAACCTTTTAAGAACATTCATATAGCCTTTGTAATACGAAGCTTCCAGAAATACAAATAACATTAATAGAAAAATCTATATATCTGTATGTACAATTGTAGAGTTGGACATCAGTTCCAACTGTATTATTGATCTTCGTCGCTTGTATCCTCTGAATTGGTTTCTTCAGAGGAGCCAGATTCCAGATCCTCCAGATCATCTTCGACCTCTACTGGTTCTGCGTCTATAACCTCAATGTGAACTCTGTAGCCAAGTTCGGTGAAATATTTCTCCATTTCCTCTTCTTTCTCAGAAGGGATGCTGGAGAAAACCAAAGACAGCTCTGAATCGAACATGGGCTTGAAATACTTTTCAATGGCATAAACTACGTCATCCTTAGTTAAGGCGTTCAACTTCAGCAAAAAGAGCTTAATGTAAGCTGGACCACGTTTTTTGAACAAATTATCACTGATCTTACTAGTAGCAGCATAGTAATTGTTACTCTCACCATTGGCCAACTCATTCACAATGGAAGCAATAGAATTTTCTATTGTGATAGCATCGACTTCGACCTTTCCCAGAGCATAATCATCTACTATGGACTTCGCAACTTCCCAAGATTTCTTAGCATCAGCACCTCTATAAACAGTGAAGCTTAACAAACCAGTTTCTATATCCCTCTTCACAGAGGCACCATAAGCCAAACCAGCTCCTCTGATACCCTTCCACAAAGGACCCTCAACAACATTCAAGACTTCGCTAGCAAGAGCAATTTTGAAAATATCTTCATCCAAGTAGTCGTTAGGAATAGGAGTAGATGTAATCAAGTGAGTGGAATCAGCAATTGGACTAAGAACAAGGAAGGCATTCTTAGCACAGATGTGGCCTAGCTGGGATTTGAACTGGTACGATCTTGGCAACTTGTGAAAGGGATCTGGTGAATTTTGGGGCTGTTCATATTTCTCAACAAAATCAGACCACGATGAAACTGGTCCATCCAAATTCTTGACATTTCCCAAGACAAATACCTTCATATTATCCAAAGTAAACAATTGCTTAATGTAAGCTTCCAAGTCGCTTTGTATACTACTAAAATTACCTCCCTCAATCATTTCTAATAAGTTCCTGTAGAAGGTTTCAGTGTGGATAGAATCTTGAGACTTTCTCAAAGATTCCTCGTTATACATATGTCTATGTTGGGACGAGTACATCATCAACTCACTGTTTCTTTTTTTGTCTGGCAATGAGTTGATAATTTTCTCTACAATGATCTTGACTCTGGATTCTTCGAATACGACATACTTGGTCACATTTAGCAACCACTGAATAGCTTTCTTGTACTTGGCTGACTCAAATTTAATTCTGATTCCTAAGAGTTCAAGGAATTGGTTTTCATAGCCGTTATCCAATTGAAATTCCAACAAGTCGTTGTTGATTTCTGAAATCACCTTGTCGTATGGGGTATATGTTCCATCTGGAAGCTGAATGGATAACGAAAAAAGTTCTTCTACAATTGAAGTATACTTCAAGAGATGAGGAGAGATCTTAGTAGAAGACAAGACCAAGTTAATCGTAGTGAATTGAGACTTGAAGTCTTCAAAATGGAAAAACAAAGGGAAGCTATCCTTTGGAGTGTCCCTCTTCAAAGCTTCACTGAAGTCATCATCTACATAGTTGTTTGTCTTAGGATTAAACATTCCTTCCGTAAACCCAGCTTTGTACGAAGTAGTCTCAATGAAATCGATCTTTGAAGGGTCTGGTTTCTCATACTTGAGCAACAACTCGTCTGGAATAGGAATGTCATTCTTTTTCTGAGCTCTTTCCAATTCTTTCCCCAACTTCTTCAAGCCTTCTTCCCCATACTTAGCAATGATGTCTTTTCTCAACTTCTTGTTTCGTTTTTTGTACTCATCATTTAAGGCAGAGGATGGTTTACCGAGAATGGAAGCAGAGTGGTTCTCAACAAACTGTTCAGAAATCAAATTGCACCACTGTTCAGTCGTCCAGTTGTAGATAACCTCATATTCGTGCAAGTCCTTGGTCCACTTCTTCAAGTCAGAGCCGTCTACATTACCATATAAGAATTCTAAGGTAGCAATGGTAGAGAATGTAGACGAGTTCTTTTCAGCTCTGGAGATGTACTTTAACTTCTGCTGTTGCACAATTTCTCTCATGTACGACAAGTCAAAATTTTCTGGTTTGACTTGACTCAAGATCAACTCCTTTAGCTTGGAATCAGCCTCTTGCAATCGATTAGCAGGAACTCCACCTAAGGTGAAGTTGATGATGGTTCTTACAAAACTATCTGGGGAATAATCGATGTCAGTAGCAAGAGGATCTTCGATTTCTACCATATGTTTGTTAAGCAACGAGATCGGACTATCAGTAAAATAGTAGGCGATCATGTCTATAGCTACACTTTGTAAGGTATCATTTCCATCTGGGCCAATCCACGAGATCAAGAGCTCTCCCATGGATTCGTCTTCATCTGGAAATTCGATTTCTTTAATAATTGTTTCTGACAATGGCGGATCATGTTTAGAGTCCACAAATGGTCTCTTGTTGGGAGTATCGGGTAAGGGAGCCAATTCATTATCGAACTGAGTCATGATGTCTACAAGCTCATTTTCGTCTATGGAGCCTGTGATGATTACGCACAAGTTGTCGGGTCTATATGAACTATCGTGGAACTTTTTGATCGTTTCTCTTGTAAGAGTAGGCAATTCTGTGGTCAAGCCCCCAGTTTCAGAAGAATAACCAGAGCTCTCAGAAAACAAAGTCTCTTGCATCTTCTGATAGGTGATGAACCACAGCTGATTCTCAATGCCTTGCATTTCTGAGAAAACAACTCCTTTCTGCTTACCATCACCATCGATGTGGTACACTTCAGTAAGACAGGCTTCTTCGGTGATAGTAGGGCTGAGCAAGTGATCCAAGTAGATTGGCAAAAGAGTCTTGAAACCCTGCCAGCCAGCAGTGGTAAGGGTATAGACAGTCTGATCTACGGAAGTCCAGGCGTTGGTAGTTGAGTACAAACGACTTCCAAGTGTATCCAACAACCCCTTGTAGGGGTATTTGCGAGAGCCCATAAAGACCAAGTGTTCCAAAGTATGGGGACTTCCAGTATTGTTGTCGATTTCTGTAGCCACAGCGAAGTAACCATTGACAATAGGCGAGGGCTGGTTGATATACGTGAGTTGCAATCCAGTTCTGGAAGAGCGCCATTTAGTGATCTCCGTGGGCGAATAGTCGACTTCAAACGAAGTCTGCTTGACAAAATGGGACTTGCCTGTCATGCTGAGGGTTCTGAAAAATCTAAAAAACAATGTACTTTATGATTCTATAGTCTATGATCTAGAAAGAAGCAATATAGCGATTATAGTCTCAATATCTCAACAAATTCAGGAATGGGAACAACTTCAAAAGTCAAACGGACAAATAGTAATATCAATTAACAAGACTCACGGTTGAGCAAACAATCTTGAGCAGTTTTCAAGTGAAAAATTCCGATTCAAATTCTTTTGAGAAATCAAACGACAATCAATTTTTTCCAGTGAAATGCTCCTGTAAGCGAAGTCTGTTCACAAGTTCACAAGTGACGAATCAAATCTGGCCTTTGACTTTGGTTACTGCTTCCAGTGAAAGTAGTGGAAAAGAAAGATTATTACTCTTCTCACTGAATATTTCGCCGCGATGCGACTCAGATTTGGTTGCAAGATAGAATGGTATTGATTTTATGGATTATACAAATTACGAGGAATGCCATAATATAGAAGTATATTCATATAATACAGTATTGAATAACGTACTGTAGTTTCAAACTGGAGATATCAAAGTTTTAGCTGTCCATTTTCCGTTCACTAACATCCAGTGTTCGATTTTAGACCATATACTTTAGACGGTATAAAGTGAAAATTGTAATAACTACTAGAGTACTATTAGTGCTAGACATGGTTTAGTACAGTAGATTACAACTGGTAGTGGCAATAACATATTGCAATAGTACGTCCCATTGAGTAGCATTGATTATTGGAATATTATAGTATAGCCATTTAGTAGCATTAAGTGAGAAGAAACTATATTGTCCACTTACTTCTAAGCTCTTGTTATATATTACATAGTATACAAATGTCCAGTAAACACACATCACTTCATTTCCAGTTCAGCATCCTCAAACATCTTGAAGATGTTGTTGACCTCATTCTTCATGCTTCTTGTTAACCGCACCAAGTCCTCATCTGACTTATTGTACATCACACAGTTGGCGAACATAAGCATGATGTCTCGCTCCAACTGTTTGACCAGCAAATACTCCGGAGGTTCAACCTTCAGTTTGACCGCTTTCAAGATATTCTTTAAATCCTTAGGCTCCTTGATGACGTCATAGTACTCAGGAGCATCTCTTCTGCTGACTGGATGTAAGAATGGCAGCGAGTACCGGTGGGCCAGTATGCTATCAATTAGATTAACAGCTATATTCTGGAATCTCTTTCTTTGTGCTGTGGCTGTAGGTGAACGAGATCGTTTTCTAGAAGGTGGTTCTTGCTTTGGCTCTAAACTAACTTCTCTAGAAGATATCACTTCAGATTCGCTTTCCTGAGATGTTTCCAGATTCTGTTTAACTTGTTGGGATTCCACATTATCGACTTCTTCAACATCCTCTTCATCTTCTTCGGATACCTTTTCTTTCTCAACTTGCTCGATTTCTTCCTTGTCATCTTCCTGTTCTTCCTCTTCGTCTTCTTCTACACCTTCTTCGTCGTCTTCGTCATCGTCTTCGTCCCCCTCGCCATCATCCTCGGCTTCTTCCTTTTCTTGTTCTTCTACTTCTTTCTTCTCTTCTGCAGCTTCCTGTTCATCTTTTTCTACAACTGCAGTTTCTTCGTAGTTTTCTTGTTCTTTGTTCTCAACTTCCATCTTCTTCTGATCCTCTTGATGGTCTTCTTCTTCCACTTCATCATCATCTTCAGCCACACTTACTTCTTCTTCCTCCTCTTCTATATTAATGTCATTCACTTCATTGTCATCAAGACTCTTCAATTGTGGAGCCTCGATCTTTTCGACTTCTACAACTTCTTCCTTGGAAGCATCAGCTTCTGCTTTGTCTTCTTCATCTTCTTCATCTTCGTCTTCCTCTTCATCCTCTTCTTCACTTTCAGACTCCGAAGATGATTCCTCTTTTTCAACTTCAACGTCCTGTTTTATTTCTTGTGTTGTCTTTTCCGCGTCAGCATGTTCGTTTTCTTCCTCAAGTTCCTTCATATTTTCATCTATTGGGTCGTTTTCTTTAACATCTTCCATCTCTACATCTTCTTTTTCTGCTTCTTTTTCTTCATTATCATCTACCTCTTCATTTGCTTCGTCATTATCATCTTTTTCACCTTCATTTTCTGCTTCATCGTTTTCTGCTTCACTCTGTATTTCTACCTCCTTGACTTCTGCATTCTCCAGCTTATCCAAGCCAGCTTCAGCTCTTTCTTCCAGGACATGGCTGCGAATCTTATCGATGTCGTTGATATACTTTACTAAAAGCGTAGCATAGTTGAGCGTAGCAGTAGCCACGGCTGTTTTTAAGTCAGTTTCAAAGTTGGTAGCTGTGATGATAACTTCTTCAGACGTTATAGAGACGAATTTTCCAAGAGGAACGCAGTTTTTCACTACACTAATCAATAATTCCTTGTCAAAATACGTAGTGTACTTATTGGCAGTAAATCGGGCCTTGTAGGCGGTGGCAAGTTTGTTCAAATCCAGAACGAAATTCTTGAGCTTGATTTTGACAATTGAAATCTCACCATCTCTCCCAAAATGTTTGAGGGCTTGGTTGACAGTGGCCGCCACGAGAATCACCCCGAGATCCTGACCAATACGTTCAGTTCCAGGCATGCGTGTCTGTGATAAAACGGATGGATATGTTTACTTATAGGTAATAAAGGTGTTCAAGTCTGTTTGTAGATTCTGGAGAGTTGAAATTTTCAGAGATTCGCGCTTTTACAATTTAAGAGTAAAGGAAGGATTTCATAGTTACGAATCGTGAAGAGCCTCACCATTAAGAGATTATGGAAAAAGACAGTAGAAAGTTCCAAAGAAAATACAAGCATAGCTAGAATTGTTATTAAGTTCTGAGAATGAAGTTTGTAAAGATTCCTATAGTTAAGACTTCAAAGTTAAGACTTCAAAGGTAAGACTAATAGCTAGAATCGCACTTTGTTTAACAGAGTCAAGAGTCCTACAGTAGTCGTAGAAGAGAATTATAAACTATGAGACATCAAGACTTAATGGCATAAAGCTACAAAGAACCACCAGGAGCATTATAGTGGATAATATTTTATTTAGACTTCATCGAGCTTCCCATAGTAAAGATTCTAGTTCTAGCTTCTGTCGCCTCTCATAGTGAGTTATCATACCTCTCACCTAGTTAATTCTCTAGGCTATTTCATATTCTACGAAGTTATCATTGTTTCATGATGTGCCACTCGTTGCACTCTTGTGCATCATATTGTATCATCTTTCTGGTCATCAGACCTCAGAACTACAAAACTTCCAGAACCTCTCAAATATCTTTTATTGGCTTATATACAACAGGCAGCGCCCTATGAACAGAATAGTAATAAATACACTTGCTGCTACCCAAGCAGCATACGCCGTTCTATCGACTTATTTTTGCATGCTTTGCATCAACATGGCACTAGAAATGTTAGTAAAATTCTCATGCAAAAGTCTCAATTTGATTTGGAATCTGAAATCTGAAATCTGAAATCAAGCTGAACGACCTTTGGACATCGTTGTTGCATCAAGTAGTCTTAAAACACAAGGCTACTGACACTGATCTTCACACTTTCACGATCAATAGATAGTGATAAACTTCAAGTAAATCTAAACATAAATTTAAAGATATGTCTTGATCACTCTCACTCGATGGCTATATGATGATTTCAGATGTTCAATATCAATCTTGAATAGATAATTTGTTACTTACTTTTGTTCCTGGAATCTCTGGCCAACACGTTCAGAATGCTTCAAGAACTTCTCAGAACATTTGGCAATACAACTGGTTTCCTTGGCCGACAAGTTGGCAGAAGTGAAGTCATTGACACAGTCTTCAAAACATCTGGAAACAAGGTTGGAGTACAAGTTCATGAAGTCCTTCATTTGCTTTTGTTCAACAATCTGTTGGAACTCCTGTTGCTCCTTGACATTTAATTGGTCCATCTTTGCTGTAGTGGTCTTAGCTTATAAGAGTTCAATACTGGAACAGAAACTTATTTGCCCTTGATTTCTCCAGACTTAAGTCTTCCTGGAAAATTTGATGTCCTGCAGGCACCAAATTCTTACGTAATGAATGATTCATACGATTGCAAAATTCATGGTTTGCAAGACGGCTTGATCAATGTAAAGCATTTCCGTGACAAATGGAAAATGTCTATAATATGACATGCTTGATACGATCTATGAAATTTGCATAAAAATTTGAAGTAACACCAAAAAATTGTCATGAATCTATTATGTTCTATTCACAAGACACCACATAAATCATCTATATACAACTAACAATGACAGGATTGAGGAACTCTGGGGAATGGTATCACTTCCTTGACGTTTTCCATTCCCGATAAGTATGCTATCAACCGCTCAAATCCCATGCCAAATCCTCCATGAGGTACTGTACCGTTTTCACGGGTAGATAAATACCATTGCATTTCGTCAAGGTTCATATTTCTGTTTTTCATTTCTTCCACAAGATTATTGTAGTTATGCTCTCTCATGGATCCTCCTACGAGCTCGCCTATTTCAGGCAATATCAAGTCGTAGCATGCCACTGTTGGCCTCTGCGGATCGAAGTTCTTGGACTTGGGCATATAGAAGGGCTTCTCGGCAGTAGGGTAATCGGTGATAAATACTGGCGATTTGAAATATTCTCCAGCAAGCCACTTCTCATGAGGAGTCTGGATAGAATCCCCCCACTGCAAGCGATTTTTCAGTCTTCCTTTGTTCATGACTCTGTTAATAATCTCAACTGCCTCGGTATAAGTGATGGATGGCCACAGTGCTTCACTCAAGACAGTATCCCATCTATTCTTCATCAACTCTACATCTTCCTTGTTGAATCGTGAACCAAGAAGATCTACAGCTCCGCCAGAAATACTGCTGTCATTGCAAGACTGCTTCAAAGAGTTGGCAACGTGTCTAATCATATCTTCAGTGAAAGAAGTCAACTGGTTCAAGTCGCCCAAGTAGCATATTTCGGCTTCCAACATCCAGAACTCGCTCAAATGGCGATTGGTATTGGAGTCTTCGGCTCTGAAACAAGGAGTCAAAGTCCATACTCGATTCAACGACAACGCCAACACTTCCAAGTGGAGCTGTGTTGATACCGTCAAATAGGTGGATTTTCCAAAGAAGTGATCTTCAGACAGCAAAGTCGTCTTGTTTCTACTTTCATTGAGCTTAGACAAAGACTCTACAGAAAACTGCTCACCAGCACCCTCACAGTCTGAGCTGGTGATGAGTGGTGGCACTACCTTGGTGAAGCTGTTGCCGTTGAAAAATTCAAACAACAGTGATTCTACAAATGATCTGAAACGAAGCAAGGAAGCCAACGTTGAAGTTCTGTGTCTCAATGTCGGATGGTTTCGCAAGAACTGGTACGACAGCGACTTCTTCTGGATAGGATACTGCTCCGAAACATCTCCAACTACACGAAGGCTATGTGCCACATCTTCAAAATTGTAGACAATCTCATAATCTTGAGTTCCCTGAGACTCTACCCATTTTCCTTGAACCTGAATGCTCTGTCCGACTTTCAATTGTAATTTAGATAGCACTTCTAATGGATTTTTCACTATCACGTTCAAGCTCAAATGGGCTGAGCCGTCCGACAAGTCGATGAACCCGGCACTCTTGCCCTGTCTAATTGACTTGATATGACCCTGAGCTAATATCGTTGAGTCTGGCAGTGGTGGATTAGCTAGTAAGTCCTTGATGGTAGGAGTAAGTGAAGAAAAGTACTTTTGAGAGTGAAAAATCGAACGAAAAATTGGCAAACGCCTGTACTGTCTGGAAGTTTTGAAAAGTTGATTCATGGTCGCATTGGATATAAAGAGAGTGTGGTCTATGGTAGCTGCTTTCTGCCTGTGACGGGTGCAAAGAATGAAAAATTGTGATCGTAGCAGTAGATCAAATATAAGCCGGAGAATGAGACCTCGCTAAATTTACTGGTCCGATAATTATTATAGCGAGCGACACCCCCATAAGGATCCAGAAATATACCCACTATAAGAAGAGAAATCATCTCTGTTTGAAATCACCCAAAATGACTAAAATCCATCGTATATCTTAAATTTGGACATTGACAGCTTTCATATATTTCCATACTGGAAGCTGTCTTTATTTGACATGAATATTCATTTCTTCTTACAACGAATCTCTTTTCACTTTATAATTACTGAACTATTTCCACCACTAATTTCTCGCTATTCTCACTTTTCTCCTGAACTATTTTCTCGCTATCTCTCGTCACTATTTTGACTCATCCACCATGACTACAGCAGTAACTTTTCTCTTGATCTAGTTGCAAATCATAATTCTTCATTTCAAACATTTTCTTCAACTCTCCACAATTGCAGCCAAAACTCTGTCAATTATAGCCAGCTGCCTTTCCTCCCCAATGCATTCTCACCACTCCCACAGTGGAGATTACGTAGCGCATGCTGTGGATTCTCTAGATTCCATTGTACAATTAGCACACTCCCGAGGCTTCACCATATTCTGTCTCACAGAACACATGCCACGATTGGATTCCAAGTTCATCTACCCTGAAGAATACGATCTCAAGTACACTGTGACCGACTTGTCAGACACTTTTGTCCGTTACTTGGCTCACGCTGCCAAGTTGCAACTACATTATAGAAAAACTACCCTCAAGATTCTTGTTGGATACGAAGTAGAAGGCATAAATGAAGCTCATATCGAATATTCCAAACAGGTTATGGAGACAAATAAGAACATCGTCAACATGACCGTAGGATCAGTTCATCACGTCCACGAAATCCCTATCGACTTCGATGTGGAGCTGTGGCTCCAGGCTCGAAATGCTACAACAGAGAAAACTACCAGAGCCTTGTACAGAGACTACTTCTCACTCCAGGGGAAAGTGATAGCGAGACTCCAGCCAACGGTGGTCGGTCATTTCGACTTAATACGATTGTTTCTGCCTCAAAACGAAATCGACCCTTCCACGGGGAAAAAGCTAGAAGACGTAGACATCCAGATTGATTGGCCAGAAGTCTGGAACTTAATCGTAGAAAATATTAAACGGGTCAAAAGTTACGGGGGCCTCTTTGAACTCAACTCTTCTGCTATAAGAAAGGGCTGGAATACGCCATATCCAAAAAAAGACATCGCTGAAGCTATCATTCAATATGGTGGTGCCAGATTCTGCCTTTCGGATGATTCTCATGGGCTTAAACAAGTCGGATTAAATTACCATAAAGTATGGCAATATATCACTGATACTCTCAAATTGGATACTATTTATAGTCTTGACCTTGATGAGAAGAATAATACCATTGTGGTTGCACACCTGGTAGAAATACTCAGCGACTCACAGTTCTGGAACCACTATAAAGAAATATAGACAAATACATACTTAAAAGTTTAATACCTAAATAACTTTGTAACTACATTCTACTCTTCAAATTTATTCTATACATCGTTTATTCATGCCACGTAGTCTGGATACAAACAACAAGATTATTACTTACAGGATTAGTATGATCTACCAAACATACAGTAGGTGATAGCAGGCTTGTCACACTTCACACACTTTTGGCCTGGCTTCAACTCAGGCTGTTCCTTAGGAATACACAACGACTTGGCACCCATGGATGGAGCCTTTTCGTCGACTTCTTCTTCTTCTCCATCGTCCTTGGTGGCAGAAGAGTCCTTGATGTCATCTTCACACTCACTGTCTCCACACCATGGAGAAACAATCACGTTCTTGGAGTTCAATGTAGGAACAAAGTCCTTCCAGTCTTCAACAACAATACGGTGTTCGTTGAAGTCATTTCTAGCCTTTTCCAACAAACCCTTTTGCATCTCTTCCAATATCTCAGGAATGCGCGTTTCCAATTCAGCCAACTTGACAGTGTACTTGGCACCGTTGTCACGTCTAACCACAGTAGCTTGTTCAGAAGACAAGTCCTTTGGTCCAAACTCAATACGCAATGGAACACCCTTCAATTCCCATTCAGCAAACTTCCAACCTGGAGTGTAAATGTCTCTGTAGTCTCCGATAGCTCTAACATCGACAGCCTTCAATCTGGCTTCAATGTCAGCAGCACCGTCGTTGATGGCCTTTCTTTGTTCATCAGTGGTCTTTGAGGTCAAACCAACTGGAATAACAACGGCTTGGGTTTGAGCTACTCTTGGAGGCAAGACCAACCCCTTGTTATCAGAATGGGTCATCACCATCACACCAATAACACGAGTGGATAAACCCCAAGAGTTTTGGAAGGCAAACACTCTTGGCTTATCAGCCCCATCAGGGTTCTCGACCGAGATGTTGAACATCTTGGAGAAGTTAGTTCCCAAGTGGTGCGAAGTAGCACCTTGAATACCTCTTCCAGTGGCAGCAATGAAACCTTCAACGGTAGTGGTGTAATCACCACCAGCAAACTTCTCGTTTTCGGTCTTTTTACCTTTGACAACTGGAACAGCCAATAACTCTTCGTAAATGCGCGCGTACAAGTCGAGAATCTCATCGACCTCCTTAGCAGCTTCTTCCTTAGTCAAATGGGCAGTATGACCCTCCTGCCACAAGAATTCACGGGTTCTCAAGAATGGTTGTGGGTGCTTGAATTCCCATCTAACGACTGAGTTCCATTGGTTCAACTTCAATGGCAAGTCTCTGTGGGAACGGATCCATTTGGAGTAGTATGGGTACATGACGGTTTCGGATGTTGGTCTAATGGCGATGTGTTCGTCCAATTCCGAGTTTCCGGCTCTGGTTACCCAGGCGACTTCGGGAGCAAATCCCTCAATATGGTCCTTTTCCTTTTCCAACACTCTTTGCGAGACAAACATGGGGAAGTAAGAGTTCTGGACGCCCATCTTCTTGATGTGCACATTGAACCAATCCTGGATGGTTTCCCAGACAGCATAGGAATTTGGTCTCAAGATGTAACAACCAGAGACATCGTAGTAGTCCAACATCTCACCTTTAGTGACGACTTGTGAGTACCAAGACGAGAAGTCCTTGGCCTTGTCGACAGTGATACCAATCAACTTGGCGTCTTCCAAAGCAGCATCCTTCTTAGCGTCTTTCTTTGCGGAATTCTTCTTGGACTCTGGCTTTTCAGCAGCAACAGAACCAGAAGCAAGTGCAGCAGCTTCAGCAGCAAAGTCAACAACGACAGTTTCGATACCAGTTGACTTCAAGTATTCGACAGCAGTGGAAGCTTTGAGGGCAGCGGCTCCTGACTCGGTGACAAGTGAAAGAACCAATTCGTCATCGGCGTTGGCAATTTGGGAGTCCAATACGATCTTGATTTTGCCAGCCAACAGCTTGTCCAAGTTAGCGATTGAGACCTCTTTAGGGGAGACCTTGAAGAATTCGACAACCAAGTCTTCTTTGGCCACACGAGGCTCCTTGACAGCAGCAGCTTTGGCGAGAACGTTGGAGGGTGTTTCGGTGGATTGAAGAGCGAAAAGAAGAACTGGCACGGGAACAGCAGTTTTGGCAGTCTTGGGCTTGAAAACGACCGTCTTGGTTTCTACAGCAGACGAGTCGGCCACGGTGGCCAATGACAAGGCAGCCAATGAGGAAGCTAAGGCCATGATAGAGGAAGAGGAATGAAGACTTAATAGTAAGAAAAGATCAAAGAAAAAAGTGAAGGTTGGCTGTGAAAAGTTGATTGAGCTAGAATGAGACGAAATCAAAATGAATTTTTCGCACCGAAAAAAAAGAGATAGCTGGGAGAGAAAATACGCTGAGAGAGAGCCGCTACAGAGAGAGAAAATACTGCAAAATATAGCGAGAACGGAAGTGAGAGTGCTCTGAGTGTATTGGTGTAAGATGGGGATAGATGGTGAATACCAGCAAGAAGCTACAGACATATACTAGCGATAGGCATTGTTGAGTAGAGATTAGGTGTCTTAACGAACTCTTCTTTTTTTACACTGAGAATTTTGTCCGTGTACTTTCTTAGTGGTGGTGTCTACCACAGCACTTGTCCAGCAAAAACCACCCATTATAATCAATTGAATGACTTCATTGAAGATTCATAATCTATTTTCCTTGGCCATTTGAGATACAGAAAGTTCAGAATCGGTTTTTACGATATTCCTCTAATACGCAAATTAGCAGCTCTGGATGAAGAAGCAGTGCCCAGAGCAACAAATTTGCACCCAAATCAGAACATTGAAACTTGTAATCTACCTTCTGCAACTACACCCAATGCAAACAATAGGTCATGCAGTGACAATGCTGGTGAAATATAATCCCAAAAGTCTCACTTTTACGTATTGTTTGAACCATTTGCAATTCTCATTTCAATGCTGAGAGTGAACTACTTCTGGAAGTCTGGACAAGAAAGTTGTTTAGGAAATGACAGTGATGACAAAATACTATATTCAATCACTGTGTGCATTTGATTAATGCCGTAGTAAAGACTACGAATCCAATTGTAGAACTGGTTGGCTTTTCACTGAAGTAGAGCTTCTCTCTTTGGTTTCTCACTTCAGATGCTTTATTGAGCATCCGTGACTTGTATAGCGGTGTCACAGGGTGACTAACCTGACAACAATACTGTATATCCTCTATCTGAACATGTCAAAATGGGTGAAGGGTAATGAGTCACTCGCTTATGGCTTCCAGAACACCAGTTGACTCAATCACGACTAGCAAGTTCTCGCTAAGAAGCCCCTTTTCTGTGTTACCATATTTGATGTTGTTCGCAATCCAATTGAGACACAAGAGAATTCAACAACAAATTACAGATGATGCATTTGTCAACATAGCCATCATCAACGTATAACTGCCAATTCTGACACTGTCATCAAATACTCCATCTCTATCTCGTCTTCACTCTTTATCTCTCTCTCAGTAATCCTCAGAACACTATGACGCATTTTTTTGCACCCCATACAGGAGTGAAAAATTCCAAAATCTTTATCTTCAACATTATTCACATATAAGCCGTTCAATTCCTCTGTACTATATTTCATTTTGGCACCCAACAATCATGTCCAAAGTATATGTTAACGAAAAAGCCGGTACGGACGACTCAGCTGCTGGGTTCGGTACCGAAGAAAAGCCATTTCTCACGCCTGCCTATGCTTCCTACTCCCTGCCAGAAGCCACCATCTACCTCTACAAGCAGGTAGAAGAGTCCGAAGAGTTCGCCTATGTCGAGATTTCTGCCTCTGCTTTAAAAAAGGCCAAGAAAGGTGCTGACGGAATCAAGAAGAAGTTGGAAAAACAGGCCAAAGCAGCCGAAGAACAAGCTAAAAAAGCCGAGGAACAAGCTAAGAAGCTTGCTGAATTGGACTTGATCAAAATCGTTGAAGACGAAAAGTTGCCAGCTGCTAAGAAAATCAAATTGAGAGCCATCCAAGAGAACTTGGAAACAAGAGTTGCCGTCCAAGGTTGGGTTCACCGTTTGAGATTGCAAAAGGGTGTAGCTTTCATAACCTTAAGAGACGGTACTGGCTTCATCCAGGCTGTCTTGTCAGGTGACTTGGCCAAAGCCCGTCAGACTCAGGAATTGACCATTGAGTCCACTGTAGTTATCAAGGGAGTTATTTCCAAGTTGCCTGAGGGCAAGTCTGCACCTGGTGGTGTAGAATTGAAGGCCGATTACTATGAGGTTGTAGGCTTAGCTCCTTCTGGAGACGAATCCTTTACCAACAAAGCTCCGGAAAACTCCGATCCTTCATTATTGTTGGACCAGCGTCATTTAACGTTGAGAGGTGAGACTTTATCAGCTGTAATGAAAGTCAGAGCTTCCTTGTTGAGGGCTATCAGACGTTTTTTCGCTGAGGAAGGTTTGTTGGAAGTAACTCCTCCTTGTATGGTTCAAACCCAAGTAGAAGGTGGATCTACTTTGTTCAAGATGGACTACTATGGCGAGGAAGCATACTTGACCCAGTCATCGCAATTGTATTTGGAAACATGCTTGCCAGCTCTTGGTGACGTATACTGTGTCCAAGAATCTTTCCGTGCCGAAAAGTCCCATACCAGAAGACATCTTTCTGAGTACACCCATATTGAGTCTGAGCTTGCTTTCATAGAATTTGACGACTTGTTGTCACATTTGGAACGTCTCATCACCAAAACAGTACAATACGTACTTGAAGATGAAGTTGCTGGTCCTTTGATCAAGCAGTTGAACCCAGACTTCCAACCTCCAAAGACGCCTTTCTTGAGAATGGAATATATCCATGCTTTAGAATGGTTGAACGAACACGGCATTCCAAACGAAGAAGGTGAAAAGTTCAAGTTTGGTGACGATATCGCTGAAGCTGCTGAACGTAAGATGACTGACACCATCGGAACACCCATCTTGTTGATCCGTTTCCCTGTTGAAATCAAGTCGTTCTACATGCAAAAATGCAAAGACGATCCAAGAGTCACCGAGTCTGTTGATGTATTAATGCCAAACGTCGGTGAAATCACTGGTGGTTCTATGAGAACTTACGACTACGACGAATTGATTGCTGCTATCAAGAGAGAAAAGTTGGACTTAGACTCCTACTACTGGTTCACTGACCAGAGAAAGTACGGTACCTGTCCTCATGGTGGTTATGGATTGGGAACTGAAAGAATTTTAGCTTGGTTGTGTGATAGATTCACAGTTAGAGACTGTTCCTTGTATCCTAGATTCACCGGTAGATGTAAGCCATGAGGTTGAATTGTTATTATTGTTATTGTCATCGTATATAGTTTAACTCAATAAACTTGTAAACTTCCTTAGAGCGCAGAGAACTGTTAGGGGTGCTTGGCTCAAATAATTGTTCTTTGATAAGCAATTTTGTTCATATTATACAAAATGTTTGTACGACTGCCATTATAGTGCTACAGTTCTGCTGTCGTTCCACTATTCCTAGATGTCAATACTGACAAGTCTAATGACTCCATCTAATTCTAGTAATAGTTCTTTTAGTAATTTTGGCCTCTTCTCAAACACGACTTACTCTTCTGGTATTCTTTCAATCATGATTCCAAAACAGCTCATGATCCAGGAACTTTTCGCTCTTTCCAGACTAAGCAGCCTTCATGAAGGCTCCTGGAACGAATAGCAGAGTCCACACAGATAGTGTTTATGCAAGATTGAGGTTGCGGCCAGATTACCGCATTGGTAAACACAGGTTCCATAAAATTAGCCTAACATTGAGGCTCAACGGCAATAGATGGAATAACATGGGCATTTAAACAGTCCATAGCCACGACGTCATTTACTTGTATATTGAAAAGTATTTTCGGTACACCATCCTGACAGAAGTTGGATGAATTTGAGAGAAATGAGACTGTAAGGTTACTGTAGATTGACATCAAAATGGTAGAGCTCAGGTTTTGTTGAATGTGTTACGAAACTGTATTACTGTCAGGTAAGATTATCTATTTTACAATTTTTAGTGCAGAATTTTAAATGAAAAGGCTAACTAATTTTGGGTATTCTAATGGACATAAGTCCATTCATTCAATAGCAGAAATATTTTCATCTTGAGTGTAAATCATTTGAGCTAGAGAAATAGTCTTGTCGTCAAGATTGAAAACAGTGTATGCATGTTTCAAGAAGTCAAGACCAAGTACAGAATAGTCACTGTAGCCCAACTTGAGGATACATGCTGGTGCCCCGGTAGATGGGTTTGTCTTGTCTAGAATTAAATCCTTGAATGGAACTTCAATCATTTTTTTGTTGTCAAAGGTAAGTTGAAGGCTATTTCCATCGTCCTTAAGAGAACAAGGAACTTCGTTTCCTCCAAGAGCTTGTGAATATTGATAACCAGGAGCCGCTTGATCAGCAATGCTCGTGATAATTTGGCTCGGAAAATCGCAATAGGTTGAGCCAGAATCTATCATGAATGGAGCATTAGCGGTGTCAACTACCCCATCTTCTCTCTTTGAGACAACAGGTAAATCCACATTCTCAATTGGTTGGGTGCCATTGTTGCCTGCTAACTGTTTAGCCATTTGAGATAAGGCGCTCATTAGTTGTCTAACTTGTTCGAGCCATGATTCTATGTCCTCAGTAGAGACTGGTTGGTCCTTTTCTCGAGCTTGGGGAGAAACAGTAGAAGCAGCCAACGTAGAAGCAGCAACAGTATATGTTCCAATAGTGATAGTTTTGAGAGTCGTGGGATGAAATTGAAGGGCTGTAGTTGTTGTGAAGTCTGGGGGGAAATCAGCAACGGTATACCCCTCTGCTGCTAAAGAAGTCAAAGGAGAAGGCTCGATGTTTGTTGAAGCTTGAACTACGACAGATTGAAGAGTGGTATCGAAGTCTGGAGGTGAGAGTGCAACGGTGTAGTCCTCGCCAGATATTGACTTAGAAGGAAATGGTATAATAACGGTCGAGGTAGCTGCAGTTATTGTATTAGTAACAGTCTTGATAACGGGAGGTAGGTCAACAACGGTGTGGCCTATACTTGAAGAGGTGGAAAGAGATGGTATGATATTTGTCAAAGTAGCCTGGACCAATGATATCTCTGAGCTCGTGGTTATTGGTTCCAGGGCTGGGACTGATTTTGAAAGAGATACTGGTGCATTCGTTGATGTAGAGATTAACGTAGAAGGGGATGTTGTTTCCACTTCTTCAGTTGGACTAGTTTGTGGGGTATAATAATAAGGAATTGGAGAATCCATTGAAGTCGAAAAAGAAGTTCTTGAAGATAAAGATGGAGACGATAAGGAAGAAGGCAACGATGAAGAAGTGGTCAACTCAATTTCAGAAGCAGAAACAATGGAAGAAACTGAATCGGAGGAAGAAGCGGTTTCTGGAGAAGAAATGATTTGAGCTTCAGATTGAGATTTTGACTCTGTAGACAAGGAGTGTTGAGATGAAACCTCTGAAACACTCTCAATTGTCTCTGTTTGTAATTGAGTCGAGGAAAATGTGGAACCATCAGATGAGAAAGACAAAGAAGACGATGAAACGGAAGATGAAGAAGACAAACTATTCAGCGGGGAGTTTGCAACATCAGAACAGGAATTGTTGAGGCAGACCTTAATAGATGACAAATGTATTTGCATTTTTGAGTATTCACCGTTATTTTGCACAATATTAATTGGAACCAAGTCATCTTGATACTTGGCATTGTCGATTCCTCCAAACAAAATTGAACCAGTGGTAGCATTCTCAGAGTTGATATAGAGAGAATATGCAACCTTATTTATGAGGCCCTCCGTTTTGAGTGAAGAAGGGATATTGGTGTATTTGTTGGCAGTTGCTTCATTTGCCTCGAAGCCAATGCCGAAAACACCGAAAGTGTCATTGCTTTGGTTTGCTACGGCAAAAGTTCCTGTGCTCAACACCATTCCATCGCCAAAGTCGATCTTGTCCTGACCATAGTAGCCTTGGGCAGTGGTGTTATCTGCGTATTTAATAGAAAAAACCTGTTGATTGGTCGTCCACGAGGTCGAGTTCTGTTCATCAAAAGTTCCATATTGGTTACAGTCGTTGGGTCCACCATTGACTTGGCAATCTTCATTGTCTGCACCAACAACCCAAAGATCGGAAGACCCTGTGTCTAGCAATACCTCAACACTGTCACCATTACTTCCAATATTGAGGTTAACCGAATAGAATGTGGCTCTCAGGGTCAAGTCCACATCGACAGTGTCCTGAACGTCTTTCATCTGAACATCTTCACCCGGATCAACTTGTTCTTTGTTAATAATGGGTGAAGTACGAACACCAGCTCCTTTCTTAACGTCAAAGGGTACTTTAATGAAACCACCATTACCTGCAATGACAAATAATGGATATGAGAGAAAGAGTAAACTGTTGATGTACTTCATTGGTATAAGCGAATGAATAATGAACTACTATACAGATGTTGGCATCTTGTACATTTTCTTTTATGGCGAAGAACACTAGAGTATTTATACAGATTAACATGTTTCTGTAAGGCACAGCCAAATTATAATTGTTTACATTCTAAAGATGTTTCAACTTGGTTATTGTGATCATGCCATCCAAATAATGGAAAGAAGCTCTTTGGATCAATGGATTCTGTTGCGAAACAGGTGCAAAAATGCAGCACACAAATACGCGCTTCGCGCATATTGAGCCTCACTCAGCGCATAGAACAGATGTCAAAACACCTGTCTAAACAGTACATAATCTCAGCAATACTTGGACTTTTCCAGCCCATGACGAGGATCTGATATTAGATAACTCAGTTGTAGATGTTGTTAGCTCTTAGCAAAGAGTATCCTGCTCATGATGTGCTATGATGTGCTTTTTAGAAGAAAAGAGACAAGTGTCAACAATGAGTATGGGCTCACAACCGAAATCTGTATGAGGCTGGTATGTTATGGCATCCGTAGCACTTTAGACAGTTTTAGTTCGAGGCATAGATTGAGGTACATGAAAGCGAGTGCAACGTCATAGGAGGCTGTTTCGGGAATCTCGAAACGTGGAGGCAGTGTAGGACTGCCGTCTTCGTACGCGAGATTTCTGGCTTCTAAGAGGAGTGCCTTTGTGATTCGAATTGTCCATTGTTGTCCTTTAACTCTGGGCCTGTTCTTTTTATAAAAGCGTTGTCTAGATGGCGCCGTTTCGAAGCAGTTCGGTAGCAATTTGAGAAGTGTTCTAGTCTATCTGTTTATGGTAGTATTGTTCCACTGAAGAGAACTGTATTTAGTAGTCCTTGAATCCTTGAATTGCTTGTAACCCTAATGGTAGAGTTTGTGATTGAATTGGTCTAGATTGACACTGGCACAACATTATCCTGTTTCGAGCCTTCTGCTAAGTCTCATCCACTTTTTCCACCTATGTTCTTTGCCAGCGTATCCTCCTACTCTTACACTTATTCTATCATTTCCTATTATAAACTAATGAGATAGAAATTCGTACTCCAACAATTACGTAATTATCGATAATATTCGTTAATTGGTTCAATATATGATTTCAGTTTAATTTGTTGAATTAATGGTTCTACAAATAATAGTAATTGGCTATCAATCTGTCTTTATATTCTTTGCCCAAGCATTGCTGGATGTAGAATAACTCCATAAACTTAGACATTGTTCATTTAAACAATTGTAAAAACCATCTCAGCAAGATATATCTCTAATTAACCAATTTGCAAAGCGTATCTTGTACCATCTATACTGAAAGATTTAGTTAGTGTGGTTTGCACCCATTCGCTTCGCACTATGACTCAGTGTTCAGTCCCAATTAGGCAATCGGGTGAAAATTTTTGCTAAGCGCGGTGATGAATCAGTGAACAGGTGAAAAATTTGGAAATATAAATTGTCTTTTTTCCCCGACTTCATCAATTGCTCTTTTCAAGTAGTCTTCGCTTGAATCAACATATAGAGAACTTAGTAAGCAACAATGGCCCAAAAACCAACTGAAAACAGATTGTGGGGAGGTAGATTTACTGGTAAGTCCGATCCCTTGATGGACTTGTACAATGCTTCCTTGCCTTATGATAAGATAATGTATGAAGCCGATTTGACTGGTACCAAGGTTTACACCCAGGGCTTAAATAAGCTTGGTTTGATCAACGATGAAGAGCTCGCTGAGATCCATCGCGGTTTGGAAGAGATCAAGAAAGAATGGGCTTCCGACTCCTTTGTTGAAAAGCCAGGAGATGAAGACATACATACTGCTAACGAAAGAAGATTGGGAGAAATAATAGGTAAACATATTGCTGGAAAGGTCCATACTGGTAGGTCTAGAAACGACCAGGTGGCTACAGACATGAGAATCTACGTCCGTGAGAACTTGACCAAGTTGTTGGAACTTGTAGCCAACTTTGTCACCACCATCTTGAAGAGAGCTGAACAGGAAATCGATGTCTTGATGCCAGGTTACACTCACTTGCAGAGAGCTCAGCCTATCAGATGGTCTCATTGGTTATCCATGTATGCCACCTACTTCACCGAGGACTACAAGAGATTGAAACAGATCTTGGAAAGAGTCAACCAATCTCCTCTAGGATCTGGTGCCTTGGCTGGTCATCCATATGGTATCGACAGAGAGTTCTTAGCTGAAGGTTTGGGCTTTGAAGCCCCTATTGGTAACTCTTTGGCAGCTGTTTCTGATCGTGACTTTGTTGTCGAAACCTTGTTCTGGTCCACTTTGTTTATGAACCATATCTCTCGTTTTTCGGAGGATTTGATCATCTACTCTACGGCTGAGTTTGGCTTCGTTCAATTGGCCGATGCCTATTCTACCGGTTCATCTTTGATGCCTCAGAAGAAAAACCCAGACTCCTTGGAATTGTTAAGAGGAAAGTCTGGTCGTGTCTACGGTTCCTTGTCTGGTTTCTTGATGTCTATCAAATCTATTCCATCTACCTATAACAAGGATATGCAAGAAGACAAAGAGCCATTATTCGATGCTCTCACTACTGTTGAGCACTCTGTATTGATTGCTACCGGTGTCATCTCCACCTTGGCCATCAATAAAGAAAAGATGGAAGGTGCCTTGACCATGGATATGTTGGCTACCGACTTAGCTGACTACTTGGTCAGAAAAGGTGTTCCATTCAGAGAAACCCATCACATCTCTGGTGAATGTGTCAAGACCGCTGAAGACCTCAAGGTTTCTGGTATTGACAAGTTGACGTTGGAACAGTTCCAAAAAATCGATGCCAGATTTGGTGAAGACGTCAAAGATGTATTTGACTTCGAAGTCAGTGTTGAAAGAAGAGATGCCACTGGTGGTACTGCCAAGTCTGCTGTTCTCAAGCAGTTGGCCAATTTAGCCAGCAAATTACAATAGATTAAACGTTCAGTATATATTATTATCCTTTTCTATAAAGTTTTATTAAAATAACCGTTAAAATACCGTAGTAAACAATGCCAACTAAAATCCTAAGCAATGACTGAAGTGTTCCTAACTTTTCAAGTCTCCTGTTGCTTTCTGGACCTTGGTATTGGTGTCAATATTGCCGCTTCTACCCTTGAGTTTCAGCAACGTCCTTCCCAACTTGCTGGCTTTCTTGGGACACTTGGGGTTGGCATCACCCAAATCATTGGGGCAAAACTTAGCTAGGAGTGACTTGGAAGTCTCAGGAAACAAGTTTGGATCCTCGAGTACTTTCTTCTGCAATAATGCCTTTTCTTCATTGTCTGACTCATTTTCCAGCTGGTTGGGTGTATCGTCCAGATACTCGGTAATTCTATGCGCCAGCTTCTTAGAGTCGGCGTTCCTTTTCCCCAGCCAACTTGGACCCAACGACTTGTAGCGTCTCACCGAGTTAGGTTCGTCGGTCGTAGAACATTTGGGACTGATATCGTTTCCCCCAGCCAGTGGGGGTATGATATCCCATCCCTGGGTATATGTAGGCACAGCATCTGTGGCTGGCGACTTTTTTGAGTAAGAGCCTCTTCTGGGACAGTAGTAGAATGGAAAATTTGGTTGTGCTCGACATGAATGGCTGAAAAGACGATCGCTATTTCCGTTTCTGTTTCCACCTAAATCAGTTCCCATACCAAAAGTAGCGGAGCTGGTAGTAGAAGAAGCCACACTGTTGAATGTAGAACTGTTGGATAATGTGTAGCTGTCGGAGCTAGAAGGGCTGATGTTTGAATATTCTTCTATTTGCGAAGAATTGTCTGCGGAACTGTTCGTGGAGGAACGATCCTTTTTGAGCGAACTACCCTTGACAGGGCGGTAGTTGTATGTGTATGCCGATATCAGGTCGTTGGGAATGGTCTGTAATAAGGGAGATGAGCCCTGGCTCAAGCGGCGCTGGAATGTAGCTGAGGCATGTGTTACCTGGTCAAGATCTATAGTAGGCGCAGTCCCTTGGGTCTGGCCCAGAGTCAGCATCAACAGAGGCTTGAACGACGAACCAAGCGTGTAAGGAGACATAGGCAGGTCCGGAGGGGTGGGGATAGAACCCTTGCGTGAAGAGTGTTCTCCAGAGACTGGATAGAAGCTAGAGTCCGCTGGAGTGTGGAGAAGAGAATTGGATCTTCTATGTGAAGTCCGGGGAGGAGATGTGGTGGAGTAAGAGTTGGTAGACTTGGGACTTCTGTTTTCATTGGCAATGATGTCATTTCCAAGACTGTTGCGTTTGGCATTGCTATTGAGATCGTCGTTGCCATTTTCTTGGAAGCTAGAGCTTGCTATTTCATTGGTACTATCGTATTTGGTGGCATTTGGGGCTTCGCTATCTTGCGCTTTCTGCGAGCGCATCAGAGCTGCGTGGGAAAGCGCATTATTGCTCGAACCAGATGGAGGGAGAGTATAGTTGAGGTTGAGCATGTCTATAAGTCAGGTAAAGCCGGCACTCACAACAAACGTATATAAAATAGGCAGGTCTAACGAGGCCAACTTTTGCTGGGGTTCCCGGATCTTTATATAAATCTAGCATCGAGATGGCCGGAGTGTCTTTTTCATGATCTGATCTCCAGACTAAAGCCATTGTGTTAGAGAGGGGACCCACTGCAAGATTACGGAGGCTTTGTCTGGGACATGCAGGTGTGTGTCATTACAAGCAGCATGAGGGGATAGCAGAGATGGTTAGGATTGTGTATATAGACCAGAGTACATAGGTAATAATAGACGGATGGTGTATATAGCCTAGAGAAAACAATAACTGTGAAAAAATAGTGAGAGCAGGAAGGAAAAAGACTTCAATTGGCGTGTAAATAGTGAGAATTAGTGTGTAATTAATGTGGGGCTGGAGCGAGCGGAAGCTTCATCGGTATCATTGCACAATAAAGCAAACTGGCTCGGAACGCTTTTCCTAACAGGATGGAGCTTGCAAAAGGCTGCGATGGTTAGCTGTAAATCGGCAATTCTCTAATTCTGTAAATATGTAAATATGTAAATCTGCAAATCTTTGTTGGTACACATTAATCTAAATTCCAATTACCGGCGGCTATTATTTTTTGTTTTTGATCTTTATTTGGGATGAAATCTCTTTTCTTATTTTGCCGCCGCCTACAGCTTTTCTGCCCTAGTCTCATTTCTTGTTTCTGGCTCGTATCTTTCAGCCATCATCTTGTTCTTTTGTTCTTATTTTCTATTTGGACCAGATACTCTGATGTTGCCACGAGCCTTCTCCTGCAGCACTACGCCCTCAGCCTTTCAAAGTGAGATTAGTGACGATAGTTGTATATTGCCGTGGTGTAGTTAGAATTTATTATCGGGCGGAAATAATGTAGGGAAGCTCTTTGCTAGAGACAGCGTCTTCTCTCTAGTGCTCTCTGCAATGGTTACCATCAGCTGCTGTCATCATGACGTACACCCCAGATTACTGTGCATGCTCCCACAGCTATCTCCGCCTGCTGATAAGATGAAATGCATCTGCAGAGCTTGCTGCTCCATTTCGGTACTGTAACAATTTATGTACTGGTCTAAATTTCATGTACTATGTAATGCCCGGTCTATATTCGTGGTCTATAGAAATGACGTTAAACCCGCCATCAGACGACATACTCTACTTTCTCAGGTTAACCACTAAAGTCGTAGTCTTCATTTTCCCATGTCTTTTTATCTCCTTGCTCTTATCTGAACTGCTCTTGTAATTCTCGACTCACTCTGTACTGGTTCCAATCCTGTACCTACCTGAAACAGGTATGCTTCTGCTACCAGTAATAAACACTTTCTCAACTTACCAGACACATCTTTCAGCTACTCCCTCTCTTCCCTCGTTTCTTGTTCTCATCAGGCCTAGATCACCAACACTGCCGCACTATTCCAGACGACTTAAACCGCCTGGCCCGCACTTTTCTTATATTTCTTTCTTTTCCCCATCTTCTATGCGTATCTGATAAAACCCTGCTTGAATCTACATATTGTTGCAGTCCAAGCCTTATCTCTACTGAAATTACCATGTCTGCTCATCAAGGCGAGCCTAATACCTCTGAGTCCAGAATCAATCTCTGGAACTCGGCTCCAAATTCAGTCTCGACTTCATCTTCACAACCTCAGACCCAACATTCTCTTTTCGCAGCCATTTCCACATCTGTTTCACGTTCATCTTACCCAGTGGCTATATCCAATGTCCACACCCAGTTGAAACAAATTGGCCCCATTGAAACGCTTCCAGTCGATAGAATCAATTCCCGTCTTGGTCAACTAGCTGAAATGTACCAAATACTTGTTGAACTTGTCAAAAATGATCCTGGTTCCTACTTTCTGGAAATCAAAAAACAAGATGCCACGACCTGTTTTGATGCGATTACACCTTTGATCAAACTCACCTTATTGGCATCCAACATGAACTTGGCAATTCTTCCCACGTATCTCCAGATTCTTGCTAAGCTTCTCTGGTTTCATTTGATCTATGCTGCTCCTGGTATCATCGTCCTGATGAAGGGATCGTACAATCTGTTCGCAGCCATTTGTTCAAAATTTTCACCAAAACAGCGTTCACCTCCTGGTTTTGTCTATTGGCTTGCAACGTCCCGCAACACATGTGAGGAATTTCAGCCAGATCAAATAACCACGGAAGCTCTTCTCTTGGCAGTAAATGAAATGTTCGCCAAGGCTAGAGAATCGGCAGATGTTCTTGACGCTCTACTAGATAAGCAAAGTCTATCCGAGCAAGAAGATGCCACATTAAGTAATAGTTGCATTAACACTGTCGAATCTCTTGGCCATGGTGGAGTATCGGAGTTGTTAGCAATGTATATTTCTCTTGTTCCCAACTTTCTTGTTAAATTAAACCTGAAAATTACCTCCACTGCAACTAGTTCCATAAACAAGAAATGTTACCTGAAGATAGTTTCCCTTGTCACTACCAATATCTTTCCCTTGTATCCACTGATATTTGAGTCGAATTCTGCAGTCTTCTCCAAATTTGTAGTCAACAAGCACCTTTTCAAGTTTCTTCCATCTACTGAAGGATATCTCGTTAATTCTCACGAATTGATTATTGAACTCCTAGATCATGGAGTCAACATCAGCTACTTAGAAGAGAACGACATTCTGTCTTATCTTCTTCTTTCTCTTATGAACTTGGAAAATTTAAAGCATAAAAAACAAATTTTGTTTTCGTCTTTCAATCATCTTAGTCCAAAGACTTCTCTTGCTACATCTATCTTGTACTTGAATTTCTTGTGTTCCATCAACTTAGCCAGTTACTTTGAGGAGTTGACTTTTCCTGAAGTTGTTTACTCTCAGTTTGAGAGCTTTGCATTGCCTCCATTGCCCAAGTCAAACTACCTAGTTGAAGAATTTCGCAACACCGACGAGTTTGAGCTAGATTTTTCTTTATTCAAGCCTATGGAAAACTTCAACCACTTAGTTGCGTGTTTGTGTTCTTGCCTCAACATTATCTCTTTCATTATTGAAGATGAAATAAGATCAATTGAATATGCAAACAAGACGTCGTCTCTACCTCTGAATGAAAAGATGGTCTTCAAGTTTGTTGAGTTTCTTTTCTGTTCACTTCTTATTTCACTTTCTTTAATTCATAACTTTGACCTCAAAGGTTGCAACGAAATCGTGAAACAGCAAGTTGTCGACATCCTTGATACACTACTAAATGTTAAATTGGACTGCTTGGAGAGCTCTATGGTGTGGGTGTCCTTGATCAATTTTGCCAATGATGTGTGTTATGCTGATCTTACATTTGTCTCGGTATTTCAAGGATTATTCAAGGACTTAAGTGAGAAGAACACAGAAATCTCGGAACACCCCTTGGTCAGAAGTGGATTGGAATTCTTCAGTACTACATTTATTTGTCCTGAAAACAGCACCGATTCACTGAATGAAGGATCTGATGCCACTATCGAATTATCTTTACAAGAACTTAATATCATGTGCGGGTTGTCTGTCTATTCCAATTTTGATAAGACAGAGAAAAACTCGAGTATTGTTGGCCTCAACGAGCAGCAAAAGAGGTCTACCGGTCTGACCTACTCTACTAATAATTCCAGACAACAGAGTGTTCATGTGGACCAATATGGAATGACATGAAAAACGTGACTGCTATTTATTGATTGCTGTATTGTTTTATATATTTGTTCAGAGTTATAAATTTTATTAAGACACCTTTTGTAGTCTACCATTTTTGCATCCATTATAGACAACCTACCTGCAGGTCCATCTCTTTCACGTGACTTGCTCCAAATTTTTTGGCTCATCCCATCTAAATAAATTTCTAAAATTCTACGAGTTGTACGAATGCAGCAAAACGTCATTATCTACCAAGAAAACATAGACAAGAGTCAGAATGGTCTTAAAGTCAACTTCTGCGGGTAACGTCTCAGTGTACCAAGTTTCTGGGACCAACGTATCGCGGTCGTTACCAGACTGGATTGCCAAAAAGAGAAAGAGAGCATTGAAAAATGATATTGAGTATCAAAACCGTATAGAGTTAATTCAGGATTTCGAGTTCAGTGAAGCTTCCAACAAAATTAAAGTCACACCCGATGGACAATTCGCCATGGCTACTGGTACTTATAAGCCCCAGATCCATGTGTATGATTTTGCCAACTTGTCATTGAAATTCGATAGACATACTGATTGTGAGAATGTAGACTTTTTGATAATGTCTGACGATTGGACCAAGTCTGTGCATTTGCAGAATGACAGATCCATAGAATTCCAGACCAAGGGCGGAATTCACTACAGAACGAGAATCCCCAAGTTTGGGAGAAGTTTGGCCTACAACAGTATGTCATGCGATCTCTATGTAGGTGCTTCGGGCAATGAGTTGTACAGATTGAACTTGGACCAGGGTCGCTTTTTGAACCCCTTTGCATTGGACACTTCTGCTGGTGTCAACGCTGTAACTGTCAATCCAGTTCACGGATTGCTAGCTGTAGCTTTGGAAGAAGGAGCGGTAGAGTTCTGGGACCCCAGAAGTAGAGTAAGAGCAGCTAAATTATTTGTAGAAGACCAACTTAAAGAACAAGTTCAAGTGACAGCAGCTTCATTTAGAAATGACGGTTTGAACTTTGCCTGTGGTACGTCTAATGGTAAGGCTCTTATCTACGATTTGAGAACAGCTGTGCCTACCATAGTTAAAGATCAGGGTTATGGCTTTGATATCAAGAAGATCATCTGGATAGACGATAACGAGTCTGATGCTGACAAAATATTGACTACAGACAAGAGAATAGCCAAGATCTGGGACAGAAACGACGGAAAGCCATTTGCATCTATGGAACCAAGTGTAGACATCAACGACATAGAATATGTTAAAGGTTCTGGAATGTTCTTTATGGCCAACGAAGGTATACCTATGCATACATACTACATTCCTAACTTGGGTCCAGCACCCAAGTGGTGTTCTTTCTTGGACAATGTCACTGAGGAGTTGGAAGAAAAGCCTTCAGACTCAGTCTACTCCAATTACAGATTCATAACAAGAGACGACGTGGTCAAATTGAACTTGTCTCACTTGATTGGGACCAAGGTGTTGCGTTCGTACATGCATGGTTTCTTTATTGACAACGAGTTGTACGACAAGGTAAACTTGATTGCCAATCCAAACTCGTACAGAGACCGCAGAGATCGGGAAATCAGAAAGAAGATTGAAAAGGAGAGAGAGTCGAGAATCAGATCTACTGGTGCTATCACAAACACTAAAATCAAGGTCAACAAGGACTTGGCAGCCAAATTGCAAGAAAAGCAAGGTTCTAACGCTGCCGAATCTGTCATCAATGATGACCGTTTTAAGGAGTTGTTCGAGAACCCCGACTTTGCTGTAGACGAAGAGTCTCACGACTATAAACAGCTTAATCCTGTTAAGGCTGTGAAGGATGTCACTAACAGCAGATCTCGTGGATTGACTGCTGCTGAAGAGTCTGATGAAGAGAGGAATGCAGAAAGCGGCACTTTATCGGAACTGTCTGAAGAATCTGAGGAAGAAGAGGAAGAAGATGAAGAAACAAAGGCATACAAGAAGATGAGAGTGGAAAAGGAAATGGAGAAGTTGCGTCGTAAGAAGAAGGAACAGGAAGAAGCCAAGAGATTTATGAATGAAATGAAGGTTGTTTCTGAAGAGGGACCACAACAAAAGGCATCGGAATCGTTTGGTTCGCAAGTTAGAAAAATCAATAAGGTCACTAAAGAACAAGTCGGCGACAAGGATTCGAGATTGCGTCGCCATGCTCGTGGTGAGGCCGAGTTGACGTTTGTTCCAGCAAAGAAGGAAAAGAGAAAGGTTCAGTTCAGAGCCGATGACGAGGAGGAAGATCCAGAGAAGGTCAAGAACAGCGGAAGAACTAAACAGAGATTTGATGGCCGTAGAATAGCTTCAAGAAACAAGTTCCGTGGTATGTAAGATAGAACTGTATAATAGGGAATAGAAATGTAAGGAGAAAGAAGAGTTTTAGTTGTATGAAATGAGTTGTGATCTTTTTAATATATCAACTCACAGTGTGTTCTGACGCTTTTAAAATGTAATCGTTAAAATGTCATAAGTATTTTAAAACCAATCACTAGCAATACAGAATGATTGTAAATCTATGCCTACTAGGTTGTGTCTATATTAGTTCTTGAATGTTACTGAATCTCATCCCATCACAGTGTCTCAAAGTTAGAAGCACACTAAATTCGCACCCAAACCATCTCCAGAAAATATGAAAATTCACAGACTTACAACTTTTCACTTATCTCTACTCTCTTCTGTATCTACTATCACAAATTTCTGTCATTCTCACCATGTCCAGAAACAAAGAGAAGGCGCAGTCTGCCTTGAACCGATTTCAGGAGTTCAAGAATCGAGAAGCTGGAGTTCTAGAGAGTAATCCGAGCTTGAGACCCAAAAGAGCAGATACTGTGAACTACTTACCGCAGGCTAGGAAGTGGAAATCAGTGGTGATGAGCGAGATCTCGACAAAAATGACAGACATAAACGACCCCAATGCTACGGAACTACAGCTCCGCGATTTGAACGATAAATTGAACAAGTTGTTCTGGGAAAAGGAGAATTGGGAGAGTCAGATAAATATTTTGTCTGGAGGAAATCCGAATAGAATAAGGAGAAATCGTCGATATGGACAGAAAGCTCCAGCAGATTCAGAGTATGAGCCAGGATACCAATTCTTTGGAAGAGCAAGAGAGCTTCCGGATGCGAAGAAGTTTCTCGAAAATGAAAGATTAGAGAAGCAACGTACTCTGGAAAGGAAACGAAAAGCAGAATCTACTGATCAAAGCGTAAAGCGTCTTAACCAGCGAATAGATTTGGCCTATTATGGCTATTATGATGAAGATCCTTGTAACTTCGGGACTAGAAATATCTTCAATAAACAAGAAAGAGAGCAGATCATTGAATTGGCACACAAACTAGGAGAGGAGGATTTCGAGATAGAAGATGAAACTGATTATGGAGTAAGAGATGATAGTCAGTCTAATTTCGGAATAAATGAAAATCCAGATGATTACGATGCATCAGAAGATAATGCTTCTTATGAGAACAATAACAATGTACAAGGTGTTAAGGCTAAACTAAATACATACAAGCCTGAAGTTGAGAACATTAACGATCGAATATTAAGATACGAAGGGTGTATAAAAGAAGAAAGATTTTATTCTTCTCTTGATGATCCTTCTGATTCAATAATGAGAATTCAAGACTTTGAATTGGAAGTTCCTTCTAGCCAACATGTACAGCAATGGATGTTGACCAAGAGAAAGAAAGAATTGCTTGCCAAGTTGGGTATGGAAAAATAGATAAGCAGTAATTCCTCATAAAAAAATTAATTATAATTTCATAATTCATTTCAAGAGATCAACATACGAGTCGTCTTCGATGATGGTGACGTTTGCCTTACGATATAGCTCGTCCGTTTCGGCTTCCTTTTCAGGATATACACTCTTGCAACACTTTTTGAGCACATAAGTATTGAACCCATCGGCAGCACTATCCTTGGCGGAGTTAAATACACAGTAGTCGTAGGCTAAACCGACGAATATTACATCGGTAATTTTGTTATCCCGGAGAAACTTCTCCATTTCGGTATGGTGCAAACCCCATGTATCTTGGAAACAGGAGTAGTATTCTCGGTCAGATAAGTAGCCTTTCTTCACAACTGTCTTAACGATATTGGGACTTATCAGATTGAAGTTGCCGAGAAACAGAGCGTCTATGCATGCACCGCTTGACTCTTGAACACAATGGTCCGGCCAGACTACCTGTTTCTTAATTATAACCTCATTGGTCACGGGATCTTTTTCATCTAGAGGATGCTTAAATTCCAATTCTGTGAACGGAGCAACCCCGTGTTGGGAGGCAAACGATGTGTGATCACTTGGATGCCAGTCTTGAGTAGCAATGACAGCTGACCATTTAAATTGGCGATTTGTCACTAAGTCATTGATGAGTGGAATCACAGATCTTCCTTGTGCTACAGCTAGAGAACCATGTGGAGGAAGGAAATCCTCTTGCAAGTCAATGACTGCTAGGGCAACTTTGCGTTGTGACATTTTTATATTCAGACTGTTTCAATTACAGGTATAGTGCATTAGAAATGTAAAGATATATTCAAATTTGTCAAGAAGCAGAAAGTATTGCTCAAATATGCTCAAGCAAGGGATCTGAGGTGTTCATATACTAATGATGAGAAGAGTCACGTGAAGTATTTTTAAATCTGGGGTTTTGCACGAAGGATACAGATGAGGATTATTGTAACATGACAGTAATAGCAGATGTCAGAAATGTGACCATTTCACCCTGAATTTAAGATTCATTGTGGCTCGCACTATGGCAAAGAAATTGCTGGAATGTGGTTTGCGTTTGAAAACACGAGATTCTAGAGATTATTTTCCAGCAGCACTTAAATTAGCTCACTATTATCTGCACAATTTTGCAGCCATTATATTGCGAGCTACGTGACTCGGGCTAGAATTGACTTATAAGTCGGGTATTGGGCTAGCCTAACAACTACATTACTGAACCGTTGTTAATAAATGATATACATTCTCTCATCCTACTCAGTTGATTGAATAAGATTTTACATCCGATAAATCAAAGTTTAAAAATATCACTTTTAGATACTCATTTACAGTTTCAAAATGCGCAGAGCGTGCAATTAAACTCTTGATAATAAAATAATGGTTGAAGTCTTTCCTGAAAAACTGGAAATGTGCTGTGGATACAAGTAGAAGAGTCATTGCTTCATACTATTTGAATTAATCCATTCAAGAAACTGCTGCCAATTATTGTCTTGCAACAAGTCATTTAAAATAGTCTCTGAACTTTCATCATAATTTTTGAATATCAATTGTTCATTCTCTGGTTTTAATGGGCCCTTAACTTCAACACTACCGTAAATACGAGGTGTCGATTTTAAGGCGCTAATGGTGTTGCTGATCTCTGCAGTCTCTGACATATTAGTAAATTTTGAACGGCCGCTTTGTTGTAACATTATGAGCAAAGCTTCCACTATTCTCAATCCCCGAGAAACAGTCGTATGAGTTCTCTTTAGCAACACCAATATATTAATACATTCGTTGATCAATTTTAGTCTGTAGGAACGCTCACCTCTGGGCAGTTGGTGCAATACTAGGTCCAAGATTAAGAACACTATTGCATTTATCGAATGTTCACTAGTCATCCAGTACTTTTTGAAATAAAAAGGTAGGCTCTTGTCGTTAAATTTGCTGATCACCGTTATAGCGAAAGATACACATTTGTATCTATATTCCGATAACCATTTTTCCTTGCTTACATGGCTAATAACCATTCTATTGACAAGTAATCTTTCATGAGCTAATTTCACTTCCGTCAAAAATATGGCAAATCTAGTTGATCGCTTTGGATCTTTGAGTTTCAAAATTTGGTTTGAAATCGTGCTTTGCAACTTTAACAATTCCAAATCTGCTAAGTTCAATTGGTTGAAGGTGAACTTGCTAGTTTCTGCGTTATCCTCATAATACAAACTCTTTTTTATTCTTGATAATTTCATGATCATCTGATTGTAAGTAATACATGTAAATTCGTCGGTCTCTGTAACGTTTAAATCTCCAGAATTGAGATCATCTTCACTGATATTTCTTGGTATTGGTGTTTGGAAATTATCTGAAAGAATTGTTTGCCTATGGACATCCTCGAGGAAATCTATAACAACAAGTATCCACCACAATCTGCAAGATACTTCATAGTCTACTAAACTTTCTGCTTGCAGCAAGCTAAGCCTGTGTAAGTTCAAGGATTGGCCAATGTATATCATGCAAGATAGTAAAGAGTTCTGTAAGTGTATTCCGGAAAAACCATGGAAGCATGAAGCTAATACGCAAAATGCCTGGATTGAACGAATATTAGGAATTCTCAAAAACTGCCCTCTATGTAGACACTCTAGAGATACAAGAGAAGAAATTTTAGCCATCTCAAAATATCCCTCCGAAGTTAAGCCCAAATACAGCTCTAAATCAGTGTCCAAAGTGTATAGTGCGCCGCTTATCATCGCATACCAAATAGCCATCCATAAATACTGGTTTTGTGAGAGGTTAACCTCGTAGTTCAAATGCTTAGGTCTTGAATTGTCGTTCCAATATAATTCATGCTCCTTTAGAAAGGAATTTGGATGTACTGCCGAATGAACCAAATAAAGATTCTCCAAATTGAACTCTACCAATTTCCTTGACACATCTCGGGTGACGAACCTCGATAGTTTTTCTAATTTTGCACTGGTTAGTCTCTCTGTATCTGTGTCGATAACATCTGAGCCTGGTAAAAGATCACGAGAAACCAATCGAGCCCCGGTACCAAGCTTGTCTACATAATCTCTATTAACAACGGATCCCATTGATTGCATCAGTTTTACATCCTGTCGGGATAGCTTGGCTTCCAAGCGTTGGATTTTCTCATGCAAGAATTCGTTCTCTGTTTTCAATTTTTCAGTTAGGTCGAACTTGGTGTCGTTTAAAATGACTCCTTTGACAATTACGGCCTCCTGAAAGCATTCTTGTCCCCGCTTGATGCAGTTTTGGCAAGGTATTTGTTTGTTGCACTTCACACGTTTTTTGGAGCACTGGTAACAACTTTTGGGAGCTCGCTGGGTCTTCCTTGGTTTTTGAACTGACCCAGTTCCTACATCAAATGACGACATATTCATGGTTGGCCCATTCCTTTAGCATTCTTTGATTTCTATTCTATCACCAGGAAAAACAAAGGAAACGAAGGTGAAATTTCTTTGTTGAAATACTTACTGTATATAGATAAACGAACCTGCGGGCCGATAAGCGGAAAAAATACTGAACGCAACCTGCAAAATCGGAAACCTTGACTAAGTAGATCATGAAAGCCAAAGTGTATTCTTTGAAAAGCCCTCGCTTAACAAAGAAACGTGCTGTATTCATTTGAAAGCACGAGCTGATATTTTAACGGGTAATCTATTCATCTCATATAGTTATATAACTCTTTTTCATTATAAATACCAGTTTTCATTGCATTATTGGCAAAGTTTCTAATTCTTCTTTGACCAGCGGACAACCCTTCCTCTTCGAGCTCAAACTGTTTTAAACCTAAAGCCCTCAAACCAACATCAGTAAGAATATTTCTTTCATCGCCGTGCTCACCAGGGAAGTCACCTTCAGAAGGACCACTTTGAGTACGATCTTTAATGAAATCTCTTGGACATTCTGCCCTGTAGAAAGCTCTTCTAGTGGCTATCATATTGTCCACATTGTATGGAGCTAATGGACACAAGGCATTGTAAAATACTGAAGAGATGTTCTTTCCATTGTGGACTTTGTCAACCTCATGGGCAACGTCGCAATGCCAGAATATATAGTCACTCTCATTTGCGTATGGGATGCTTATCACCGATTCCAAAGGCTTGAGGTGGGGGTGGAGTTTTTCACTCAAGAAAAACTGGCCAGAACCAACAATTGCTCCAGGAAACTTAGGAGTTTCTATGTCAATTTCACCATCATCTCTCCAAAAGAATGGTCTGAGAATCAGGTAAGCAGTAACTAACTTAATGTTAGGTAAAAATCTAATAGTACCTTCTCCGCTTTTGACCGAAGTTAATGCTAGCCAACCTTGCAAAGTTCTAAATGCCGATGTAGCTGTTGGTCTTGTCTTTAAATGAGAATATAAATCTGATTTAGCAAAAGATCTCAGGTCTAATTCGAATGGCTCGAAATCTTCCCATCTGCCTTCGAAAATTGGTGCATATACTCTTCTGTACCCTTCATCTTCCCAACGTTCAATAGAGCCAGAATCCAAATGTAAATCTAAAGTTGTTTCTTGTCCAGGACTTCTGATTCTAAAAGCATCTGGATAAACTATCTGGGAATCCTTGTCGATTGGTAAATTACTATCTTTTACATAGAAGAATTGAGACATTACACTCATCAATTGGGTGATTTCAGGATGTGATCTAGCTTCTATCATAGCCTTATTCCAGAATACAAACCAGTTTGTAATCGGGTTCGGGTATCCACCTACATCAGGATGCTTTGAAACAAAATCAGATAGTTGCTGGTACCAACCACGAACAGTATCTTTGTCGAGAACATTGCGAACTATTAGACATCCTCTTTCTTCAAACAACTTTCCAATATCTTCTGGAAATTTATTACCATTCTCCTTGATAGTTTTCCATTCAATTTCAGGAATGTATGAATCTTTTGCATTTTTTATTTCTTCGACCTTTTTCTCAATTGCAACTAATAGTCTTTTCCAAGACTCCTTCACTTTTTCTATATTTTCAGGCTTGATCAATTTTCTCTTGAGCTCAGAAAACTTCTCGTAATCTTCAAGGTCAGGTGGAATTGGGTAAGATAATTTCTTTGAAAATTCTGGAGCAGGAGCAATTCCCCCTATAGTAGACATTGGTTGATTGATAGAGACAGAGAAAGTCATGACAATTTCAAGTGGTTGCGAACAAACAACAGATATCTAAAAATGAGGTTTCCGCTGACTTTTATATGGAGTTTAGAGTTAGAATAGTCTGTATATGGCTCAATTGGAATACATTGTTCTTAATTTAACTTACTCTATATATATCGGCTGATATTACGTGGACACTGCAATGATTTTGATATCGACTTGTTCATTTACATCTTCAATCTCGGACGAGCTCGGCCGAGCTTCGGATGATTACTGAAATTTGGAACAACATATACTTCCACCACAACTAATTTTGGAATGGCAACATTCTAATACTTTCTCACTTTTTAGATAAAAAATGTAATTCAAAATCCTCTGTCTTTGTTTGGCTTCAAAAAATTGGAATTGAGACCAGTATTGCAATTTTAATGGTTGCGAAAAATCACTTCTATTTTTGACAGGTTTGTGAAAAGT